>NW_027192650.1:3621067-3922823 GCF_949987515.2 Delphinus delphis
TGCAGAGTTATAAATGACAGCTATCGTCCAAAAATAGACTGAAGTAAGGCTGCCAAGAGGACTTGAAAGCGGGGCAGAATTGCAGGAAACCGATTTCAGGAGGTAGACTGGAATTGCATTGAAAGCATAGGAAAAGAGGCAGAACGTCCACAATGATGCACTTGGCCAAAAAGGGCGTATGCGTTTTTTCCTGAATATATTCAGGAAAAAACGCATACGCCCTTTTTGGCCAACCAAGCAAGCTTGCAAAGGAAATCTGCACTACAATGAAGTCTCACTTCCCCCCGGTCAAAAGGGCCATCTGAAAAAAGTGTAAAATCCAGAAAGGCAGGACAGGCCATGGAGAACTGGGAGCCTTGTTATGCTGATGGGCGGGATGTAAATTGCCAACAACCACTCGGGAGAAGTGTATGGTGTTTCCTGAAACATCTAAAAAACAAAGAAACAGAACCTAGGACACTTCCACTTATGGGCCTATAGCTTAGGGAAATTAAAATCAAAAAGACACAGCCACCCCAAAGTTTGGAACGGCTCTGTTTACAAGAACCTCGTTTACAGTACAAGTTCAACATCGCAGAAAGTGAAAAATGGAAAGAAGTTGTGGTATTTACTTACAAAGCAATATCACTCAGCAATGAAATCTGTGTCATCAGGCCCTTAGCAGCACAATGAGTGGATTCAGGTATGATGATTCTAACTGAAATAAGTCACACAGAAAAAGAAACATCATAAGATATCAGTAATACACGGAATGTAAACTTGGCTACACAGGAACTGAATTACAGAATAGAACAGGGTCTCAAATTTAGAAAACCAACTTATGCTTGCTTAAGGGTAAAGGTGAGTTGGGGTGCTGCATAAACCAGAGATTGAAATGAGCACAGATAAAGTTCCTTAAGTCAAATATGGAATAGACAAGAGCTACTCCTTGCTCAACGAAATGGACTCAACACCGCATATTAAACGCCTAAGAATGTACCTGACTAGTAAGTATCTTAAAACCTATGGATTGCTATGTCTCCGAAAGAGAATCAAGCATGTGTACAGGGGCATAAACGCAGCAGTGATAGGATTGGAGAGGTTCGGTGAGCAAATGAAGACCCTTTGAAGTCATATTGCATGGTACCCATTCCACGGGTCTCAACTCTCCAGGTTTAAGGTATTCTTCCTTCAGCTAAAACATGCATGTGGAACCCAAGTATGATCAACCATGTGAACGGGAGACGTGTTCAAATATGTCTCAGTTTTCCTCCCCTGGTACTCGGGTGCAACATTCCAGATGCTTTACTAACACTCTCCCCACTTGGAGAGTCAGCGCCTTTAACCTCCTGTTTGGCCCAGTTTGTAATTTCTGCGGAAGATGAACAGAAATAGCGAGAACCAATGAGAGACTAGCTGGAGGTGTCTGGACGGGCAAATTTAACTCTCATTTCCCACCAGGAAGAGGAAATAACCAAAGGCTCAGCGTGCCGTGCCGGAACCAGATTAGGGCCTGAAGCCATCCTGCGGTGTTGCGGCCAGGTCACAAGAAAGCGAGTTGAAGAAAGGAGCTCAGGGGCACTGTAATTCACAAACCTGCAGAGTTATAAATGACAGCTATCGTCCAAAAATAGACTGAAGTAAGGCTGCCAAGAGGACTTGAAAGCGGGGCAGAATTGCAGGAAACCGATTTCAGGAGGTAGACTGGAATTGCATTGAAAGCATAGGAAAAGAGGCAGAACGTCCACAATGATGCACTTGGCCAAAAAGGGCGTATGCGTTTTTTCCTGAATATATTCAGGAAAAAACGCATACGCCCTTTTTGGCCAACCAAGCAAGCTTGCAAAGGAAATCTGCACTACAATGAAGTCTCACTTCCCCCCGGTCAAAAGGGCCATCTGAAAAAAGTGTAAAATCCAGAAAGGCAGGACAGGCCATGGAGAACTGGGAGCCTTGTTATGCTGATGGGCGGGATGTAAATTGCCAACAACCACTCGGGAGAAGTGTATGGTGTTTCCTGAAACATCTAAAAAACAAAGCAACAGAACCTAGGGCACTTCCACTTATGGTCCTATAGCTTAGGGAAATTAAAATCAAAAAGACACAGCCACCCCAAAGTTTGGAACGGCTCTGTTTACAAGAACATCGTTTACAGTACAAGTTCAACATCGCAGAAAGTGAAAAATGGATAAAGAAGTTGTGGTATTTACTTACAAAGCAATATCACTCAGCAATGAAATCTGTGTCATCAGGCCCTTAGCAGCACAATGAGTGGATTCAGGTATGATGATTCTAACTGAAGTAAGTCACACAGAAAAAGAAACATCATAAGATATCAGTAATACACGGAATGTAAACTTGGCTACACAGGAACTGAATTACAGAACAGAACAGGGTCTCAAATTTAGAAAACCAACTTATTCTTGCTTAAGGGTAAAGGTGAGTTGGGGTGCAGCATAAAACCAGAGACTGAAATGAGCACAGATAAAGTTCCTTAAGCCAAATATGGAATAGACAAGAGCTACTCCTTGCTCAACGAAATGGACTCAATACCGCATATTAAACGTCTAAGAATGTACCTGACTAGTAAGTATCTTAAACCTATGGATTGCTATCTCTCCGAAAGAGAATCAAGCATGTGTACAGGGGCATAAACGCAGCAGTGATAGGATTGGAGAGGTTCGGTGAGCAAATGAAGACCCTTTGAAGTCATATTGCATGGTACCCATTCCACGGGTTTCAACTACCCAACTTTAAGGTATTCTTCCTTCAGCTAAAACATGCATGTGGAACCTAGAGTATGATCAACCATGTGATCGGGAGACGTGTTCAAATATGTCTCAGTTTTCCTCCCCTGGTACTCGGGTGCAACATTCCAGACGCTTTACTAACACTCTCCCCACTTGGAGAGTCAGTCCCTTTAACCTCCTGTTTGGCCCGGTTTGCAATTTCTGCGGAAGATGAACAGGAATAGCGAGAACCAATGAGAGGCTAGCTGGAGGTGTCTGGACGGGCAAATTTAACTCTCATTTCCCACCAGGAAGAGGAATTAACCAAAGGCTCAGCGTGCCGGGCCGGAACCAGATTAGGGCCTGAAACCATCCTGCGGTGTTGCGGCCAGGTCACAAGAAAGCGAGTTGAAGAAAGGAGCTCAGGGGCACTGTAATTCACAAACCTGCAGAGTTATAAATGACAGCTATCGTCCAAAAATAGACTGAAGTAAGGCTGCCAAGAGGACTTGAAAGCGGGGCAGAATTGCAGGAAACCGATTTCAGGAGGTAGACTGGAATTGCATTGAAAGCATAGGAAAAGAGACAGAACGTCCACAATGATGCACTTGGCCAAAAAGGGCGTATGCGTTTTTTCCTGAATATATTCAGGAAAAAACGCATACGCCCTTTTTGGCCAACCAAGCAAGCTTGCAAAGGAAATCTGCACTACAATGAAGTCTCACTTCCCCCCGGTCAAAAGGGCCATCTGAAAAAAGTGTAAAATCCAGAAAGGCAGGACAGGCCATGGAGAACTGGGAGCCTTGTTATGCTGATGGGCGGGATGTAAATGGCCAACAACCACTCGGGAGAAGTGTATGGTGTTTCCTGAAACATCTAAAAAACAAAGCAACAGAGCCTAGGGCACTTCCACTTATGGTCCTATAGCTTAGGGAAATTAAAATCAAAAAGACACAGCCACCCCAAAGTTTGGGACGCCTCTGTTTACAAGAACCTCGTTTACAGTACAAGTTCAACATCGCAGAAAGTGAAAAATGGATAAAGAAGTTGTGGTATTTACTTACAAAGCAATATCACTCAGCAATGAAATCTATGTCATCAGGCCCTTAGCATCACAATGAGTGGATTCAGGTATGATGATTCTAACTGAAATAAGTCACACAGAAAAAGAAACATCATAAGATATCAGTAATACACGGAATGTAAACTTGGCTACACAGGAACTGAATTACAGAACAGAACAGGGTCTCAAATTTAGAAAACCAACTTATGCTTGCTTAAGGGGAAAGGTGAGTTGGGGTGCTGCATAAAACCAGAGATTGAAATGAGCACAGATAAAGTTCCTTAAGTCAAATATGGAATAGACAAGAGCTACTCCTTGCTCAACGAAATGGACTCAACACCGCATATTAAACCCCTAAGAATGTAACTGACTAGTAAGTATCGTAAAACCTATGGATTGCTATGTCTCCAAAAGAGAATCAAGCATGTGTACAGGGGCATAAACGCAGCAGTGATAGGATTGGAGAGGTTCAGTGAGCAAATGAAGACCCTTTGAAGTCATATTGCATGGTACCCATTACACGGGTCTCAACTCTCCAGGTTTAAGGTATTCTTCCTTCAGCTAAAACATGCATGTGGAACCCAAGTATGATCAACCATGTGAACGGGAGACGTGTTCAAATATGTCTCAGTTTTCCTCCCCTGGTACTCGGGTGCAACATTCCAGACGCTTTACTAACACTCTCCCCACTTGGAGAGTCAGCGCCTTTAACCTCCTGTTTGGCACAGTTTGCAATTTCTGCGGAAGATGAACAGGAATAGCGAGATCCAATGAGAGGCTAGCTGGAGGTGTCTGGACGGGCAAATTTAACTCTCATTTCCCACCAGGAAGAGGAAATAACCAAAGCTCAGCATGCCGGGCCGGAACCAGATTAGGGCCTGAAGCCATCCTGCGGTGTTGCGGCCAGCTCAAAAGAAAGCGAGTTGAAGAAAGGAGCTCAGGGGCACTGTAATTCACAAACCTGCAGAGTTGTAAATGACAGCTATCGTCCAAAAATAGACTGAAGTAAGGCTGCCAAGAGGACTTGAAAGCGGGGCAGAATTGCAGGAAACCGATTTCAGGAGGTAGATTGGAATTGCATTGAAAGCATAGGAAAAGAGGCAGAACGTCCACAATGATGCACTTGGCCAAAAAGGGCGTATGCGTTTTTTCCTGAATATATTCAGGAAAAAACGCATACGCCCTTTTTGGCCAACCAAGCAAGCTTGCAAAGGAAATCTGCACTACAATGAAGTCTCACTTCCCCCCGGTCAAAAGGGCCATCTGAAAAAAGTGTAAAATCCAGAAAGGCAGGACAGGCCATGGAGAACTGGGAGCCTTGTTATGCTGATGGGCGGGATGTAAATTGCCAACAACCACTCGGGAGAAGTGTATGGTGTTTCCTGAAACATCTAAAAAACAAAGCAACAGAACCTAGGGCACTTCCACTTATGGTCCTATAGCTTAGGGAAATTAAAATCAAAAAGACACAGCCACCCCAAAGTTTGGAACGGCTCTGTTTACAAGAACCTCATTTACAGTACAAGTTCAACATCGCAGAAAGTGAAAAATGGATAAAGAAGTTGTGGTATTTACTTACAAAGCAATATCACTCAGCAATGAAATCTGTGTCATCAGGCCCTTAGCAGCACAATGGGTGGATTCAGGTATGATGATTCTAACTGAAGTAAGTCACACAGAAAAAGAAACATCATAAGATATCAGTAATACACGGAATGTAAACTTGGCTACACAGGAACTGAATTACAGAACAGAACAGGGTCTCAAATTTAGAAAACCAACTTATGCTTGCTTAAGGGGAAAGGTGAGTTGGGGTGCTGCATAAAACCAGAGATTGAAATGAGCACAGATAAAGTTCCTTAAGTCAAATATGGAATAGACAAGAGCTACTCCTTGCTCAACGAAATGGACTCAACACCGCATATTAAACGCCTAAGAATGTACCTGACTAGTAAGTATCTTAAAACCTATGGATTGCTATGTCTCTGAAAGAGAATCAAGCATGTGTACAGGGGCATAAACGCAGCAGTGATAGGATTGGAGAGGTTCAGTGAGCAAATGAAGACCCTTTGAAGTCATATTGCATGGTACCCATTACACGGGTCTTAACTCTCCAGGTTTAAGGTATTCTTCCTTCAGCTAAAACATACATGTGGAACCCAAGTATGATCAACCATGTGAACGGGAGACGTGTTCAAATATGTCTCAGTTTTCCTCCCCTGGTACTCGGGTGCAACATTCCAGACGCTTTACTAACACTCTCCCCACTTGGAGAGTCAGCGCCTTTAACCTCCTGTTTGGCCCAGTTTGCAATTTCTGCGGAAGATGAACAGGAATAGCGAGAACCAATGAGAGACTAGCTGGAGGTGTCTGGACGGGCAAATTTAACTCTCATTTCCCACCAGGAAGAGGAAATAACCAAAGGCTCAGCGTGCCGTGCCGGAAACAGATTAGGGCCTGAAGCCATCCTGCGGTGTTGCGCCCAGGTCACAAGACAGCGAGTTGAAGAAAGGAGCTCAGGGGCACTGTAATTCACAAACCTGCAGAGTTATAAATGACAGCTATCGTCCAAAAATAGACTGAAGTAAGGCTGCCAAGAGGACTTGAAAGCGGGGCAGAATTGCAGGAAACCGATTTCAGGAGGTAGACTGGAATTGCATTGAAAGCATAGGAAAAGAGGCAGAACGTCCACAATGATGCACTTGGCCAAAAAGGGCGTATGCGTTTTTTCCTGAATATATTCAGGAAAAAACGCATACGCCCTTTTTGGCCAACCAAGCAAGCTTGCAAAGGAAATCTGCACTACAATGAAGTCTCACTTCCCCCCGGTCAAAAGGGCCATCTGAAAAAAGTGTAAAATCCAGAAAGGCAGGACAGGCCATGGAGAACTGGGAGCCTTGTTATGCTGATGGGCGGGATGTAAATTGCCAACAACCACTCGGGAGAAGTGTATGGTGTTTCCTGAAACATCTAAAAAACAAAGCAACAGAACCTAGGGCACTTCCACTTATGGTCCTATAGCTTAGGGAAATTAAAATCAAAAAGACACAGCCACCCCAAAGTTTGGAACGGCTCTGTTTACAAGAACATCGTTTACAGTACAAGTTCAACATCACAGAAAGTGAAAAATGGATAAAGAAGTTGTGGTATTTACTTACAAAGCAATATCACTCAGCAATGAAATCTGTGTCATCAGGCCCTTAGCAGCACAATGAGTGGATTCAGGTATGATGATTCTAACTGAAATAAGTCACACAGAAAAAGAAACATCATAAGATATCAGTAATACACGGAATGTAAACTTGGCTACACAGGAACTGAATTACAGAACAGAACAGGGTCTCAAATTTAGAAAACCAACTTATTCTTGCTTAAGGGTAAAGGTGAGTTGGGGTGCAGCATAAAACCAGAGACTGAAATGAGCACAGATAAAGTTCCTTAAGCCAAATATGGAATAGACAAGAGCTACTCCTTGCTCAACGAAATGGACTCAATACCGCATATTAAACGTCTAAGAATGTACCTGACTAGTAAGTATCTTAAAACCTATGGATTGCTATGTCTCCGAAAGAGAATCAAGCATGTGTACAGGGGCATAAACGCAGCAGTGATAGGATTGGAGAGGTTCGGTGAGCAAATGAAGACCCTTTGAAGTCATATTGCATGGTACCCATTCCACGGGTTTCAACTACCCAACTTTAAGGTATTCTTCCTTCAGCTAAAACATGCATGTGGAACCCAAGTATGATCAACCATGTGAACGGGAGACGTGTTCAAATATGTCTCAGTTTTCCTCCCCTGGTACTCGGGTGCAACATTCCAGATGCTTTACTAACACTCTCCCCACTTGGAGAGTCAGCGCCTTTAACCTCCTGTTTGGCCCAGTTTGCAATTTCTGCGGAAGATGAACAGAAATAGCGAGAACCAATGAGAGACTAGCTGGAGGTGTCTGGACGGGCAAATTTAACTCTCATTTCCCACCAGGAAGAGGAAATAACCAAAGGCTCAGCGTGCCGTGCCGGAACCAGATTAGGGCCTGAAGCCATCCTGCGGTGTTGTGGCCAGGTCACAAGAAAGCGAGTTGAAGAAAGGAGCTCAGGGGCACTGTAATTCACAAACCTGCAGAGTTATAAATGACAGCTATCGTCCAAAAATAGACTGAAGTAAGGCTGCCAAGAGGACTTGAAAGCGGGGCAGAATTGCAGGAAACCGATTTCAGGAGGTAGACTGGAATTGCATTGAAAGCATAGGAAAAGAGGCAGAACGTCCACAATGATGCACTTGGCCAAAAAGGGCGTATGCGTTTTTTCCTGAATATATTCAGGAAAAAACGCATACGCCCTTTTTGGCCAACCAAGCAAGCTTGCAAAGGAAATCTGCACTACAATGAAGTCTCACTTCCCCCCGGTCAAAAGGGCCATCTGAAAAAAGTGTAAAATCCAGAAAGGCAGGACAGGCCATGGAGAACTGGGAGCCTTGTTATGCTGATGGGCGGGATGTAAATTGCCAACAACCACTCGGGAGAAGTGTATGGTGTTTCCTGAAACATCTAAAAAACAAAGCAACAGAACCTAGGGCACTTCCACTTATGGTCCTATAGCTTAGGGAAATTAAAATCAAAAAGACACAGCCACCCCAAAGTTTGGAACGGCTCTGTTTACAAGAACATCGTTTACAGTACAAGTTCAACATCGCAGAAAGTGAAAAATGGATAAAGAAGCTGTGGTATTTACTTACAAAGCAATATCACTCAGCAATGAAATCTGTGTCATCAGGCCTTTAGCATCACAATGAGTGGATTCAGGTATGATGATTCTAACTGAAATAAGTCACACAGAAAAAGAAACATCATAAGATATCAGTAATACACGGAATGTAAACTTGGCTACACAGGAACTGAATTACAGAACAGAACAGGGTCTCAAATTTAGAAAACCAACTTATTCTTGCTTAAGGGTAAAGGTGAGTTGGGGTGCAGCATAAAACCAGAGACTGAAATGAGCACAGATAAAGTTCCTTAAGCCAAATATGGAATAGACAAGAGCTACTCCTTGCTCAACGAAATGGACTCAATACCGCATATTAAACGTCTAAGAATGTACCTGACTAGTAAGTATCTTAAAACCTATGTATTGCTATGTCTCCGAAAGAGAATCAAGCATGTGTACAGGGGCATAAACGCAGCAGTGATAGGATTGGAGAGGTTCGGTGAGCAAATGAAGACCCTTTGAAGTCATATTGCATGGTACCCATTACACGGGTCTTAACTCTCCAGGTTTAAGGTATTCTTCCTTCAGCTAAAACATGCATGTGGAACCCAAGTATGATCAACCATGTGAACGGGAGACGTGTTCAAATATGTCTCAGTTTTCCTCCCCTGGTACTCGGGTGCAACATTCCAGACGCTTTACTAACACTCTCCCCACTTGGAGAGTCAGCGCCTTTAACCTCCTGTTTGGCCCAGTTTTGCAATTTCTGCGGAAGATGAACAGGAATAGCGAGAACCAATGAGAGACTAGCTGGAGGTGTTTGGACGGGCAAATTGAACTCTCATTTCCCACCAGGAAGAGGAAATAACCAAAGGCTCAGCGTGCCGTGCCGGAACCAGATTAGGGCCTGAAGCCATCCTGCGGTGTTGCGGCCAGGTCACAAGAAAGCAAGTTGAAGAAAGGAGCTCAGGGGCACTGTAATTCACAAACCTGCAGAGTTATAAATGACAGCTATCGTCCAAAAATAGACTGAAGTAAGGCTGCCAAGAGGACTTGAAAGCGGGGCAGAATTGCAGGAAACCGATTTCAGGAGGTAGACTGGGATTGCATTGAAAGCATAGGAAAAGAGGCAGAACGTCCACAATGATGCACTTGGCCAAAAAGGGCGTATGCGTTTTTTCCTGAATATATTCAGGAAAAAACGCATACGCCCTTTTTGGCCAACCAAGCAAGCTTGCAAAGGAAATCTGCACTACAATGAAGTCTCACTTCCCCCCGGTCAAAAGGGCCATCTGAAAAAAGTGTAAAATCCAGAAAGGCAGGACAGGCCATGGAGAACTGGGAGCCTTGTTATGCTGATGGGCGGGATGTAAATTGCCAACAACCACTCGGGAGAAGTGTATGGTGTTTCCTGAAACATCTAAAAAACAAAGAAACAGAACCTAGGGCACTTCCACTTATGGGCCTATAGCTTAGGGAAATTAAAATCAAAAAGACACAGCCACCCCAAAGTTTGGAACGGCTCTGTTTACAAGAACCTCGTTTACAGTACAAGTTCAACATCGCAGAAAGTGAAAAATGGAAAGAAGTTGTGGTATTTACTTACAAAGCAATATCACTCAGCAATGAAATCTGTGTCATCAGGCCCTTAGCAGCACAATGAGTGGATTCAGGTATGATGATTCTAACTGAAGTAAGTCACACAGAAAAAGAAACATCATAAGATATCAGTAATACACGGAATGTAAACTTGGCTACACAGGAACTGAATTACAGAATAGAACAGGGTCTCAAATTTAGAAAACCAACTTATGCTTGCTTAAGGGTAAAGGTGAGTTGGGGTGCTGCATAAACCAGAGATTGAAATGAGCACAGATAAAGTTCCTTAAGTCAAATATGGAATAGACAAGAGCTACTCCTTGCTCAACGAAATGGACTCAACACCGCATATTAAACGCCTAAGAATGTACCTGACTAGTAAGTATCTTAAAACCTATGGATTGCTATGTCTCCGAAAGAGAATCAAGCATGTGTACAGGGGCATAAACGCAGCAGTGATAGGATTGGAGAGGTTCGGTGAGCAAATGAAGACCCTTTGAAGTCATATTGCATGGTACCCATTCCACGGGTCTCAACTCTCCAGGTTTAAGGTATTCTTCCTTCAGCTAAAACATGCATGTGGAACCCAAGTATGATCAATCATGTGAACGGGAGACGTGTTCAAATATGTCTCAGTTTTCCTCCCCTGGTACTCGGGTGCAACATTCCAGATGCTTTACTAACACTCTCCCCACTTGGAGAGTCAGCGCCTTTAACCTCCTGTTTGGCCCAGTTTGCAATTTCTGCGGAAGATGAACAGAAATAGCGAGAACCAATGAGAGACTAGCTGGAGGTGTCTGGACGGGCAAATTTAACTCTCATTTCCCACCAGGAAGAGGAAATAACCAAAGGCTCAGCGTGCCGTGCCGGAACCAGATTAGGGCCTGAAGCCATCCTGCGGTGTTGCGGCCAGGTCACAAGAAAGCGAGTTGAAGAAAGGAGCTCAGGGGCACTGTAATTCACAAACCTGCAGAGTTATAAATGACAGCTATCGTCCAAAAATAGACTGAAGTAAGGCTGCCAAGAGGACTTGAAAGCGGGGCAGAATTGCAGGAAACCGATTTCAGGAGGTAGACTGGAATTGCATTGAAAGCATAGGAAAAGAGGCAGAACGTCCACAATGATGCACTTGGCCAAAAAGGGCGTATGCGTTTTTTCCTGAATATATTCAGGAAAAAACGCATACGCCCTTTTTGGCCAACCAAGCAAGCTTGCAAAGGAAATCTGCACTACAATGAAGTCTCACTTCCCCCCGGTCAAAAGGGCCATCTGAAAAAAGTGTAAAATCCAGAAAGGCAGGACAGGCCATGGAGAACTGGGAGCCTTGTTATGCTGATGGGCGGGATGTAAATTGCCAACAACCACTCGGGAGAAGTGTATGGTGTTTCCTGAAACATCTAAAAAACAAAGCAACAGAACCTAGGGCACTTCCACTTATGGTCCTATAGCTTAGGGAAATTAAAATCAAAAAGACACAGCCACCCCAAAGTTTGGAACGGCTCTGTTTACAAGAACATCGTTTACAGTACAAGTTCAACATCGCAGAAAGTGAAAAATGGATAAAGAAGTTGTGGTATTTACTTACAAAGCAATATCACTCAGCAATGAAATCTGTGTCATCAGGCCCTTAGCAGCACAATGAGTGGATTCAGGTATGATGATTCTAACTGAAATAAGTCACACAGAAAAAGAAACATCATAAGATATCAGTAATACACGGAATGTAAACTTGGCTACACAGGAACTGAATTACAGAACAGAACAGGGTCTCAAATTTAGAAAACCAACTTATTCTTGCTTAAGGGTAAAGGTGAGTTGGGGTGCAGCATAAAACCAGAGACTGAAATGAGCACAGATAAAGTTCCTTAAGCCAAATATGGAATAGACAAGAGCTACTCCTTGCTCAACGAAATGGACTCAATACCGCATATTAAACATCTAAGAATGTACCTGACTAGTAAGTATCTTAAAACCTATGGATTGCTATGTCTCCGAAAGAGAATCAAGCATGTGTACAGGGGCATAAACGCAGCAGTGATAGGATTGGAGAGGTTCGGTGAGCAAATGAAGACCCTTTGAAGTCATATTGCATGGTACCCATTCCACGGGTTTCAACTACCCAACTTTAAGGTATTCTTCCTTCAGCTAAAACATGCATGTGGAACCTAGAGTACGATCAACCATGTGATCGGGAGACGTGTTCAAATATGTCTCAGTTTTCCTCCCCTGGTACTCGGGTGCAACATTCCAGACGCTTTACTAACACTCTCCCCACTTGGAGAGTCAGTCCCTTTAACCTCCTGTTTGGCCCGGTTTGCAATTTCTGCGGAAGATGAACAGGAATAGCGAGAACCAATGAGAGGCTAGCTGGAGGTGTCTGGACGGGCAAATTTAACTCTCATTTCCCACCAGGAAGAGGAATTAACCAAAGGCTCAGCGTGCCGGGCCGGAACCAGATTAGGGCCTGAAACCATCCTGCGGTGTTGCGGCCAGGTCACAAGAAAGCGAGTTGAAGAAAGGAGCTCAGGGGCACTGTAATTCACAAACCTGCAGAGTTATAAATGACAGCTATCGTCCAAAAATAGACTGAAGTAAGGCTGCCAAGAGGACTTGAAAGCGGGGCAGAATTGCAGGAAACCGATTTCAGGAGGTAGACTGGAATTGCATTGAAAGCATAGGAAAAGAGACAGAACGTCCACAATGATGCACTTGGCCAAAAAGGGCGTATGCGTTTTTTCCTGAATATATTCAGGAAAAAACGCATACGCCCTTTTTGGCCAACCAAGCAAGCTTGCAAAGGAAATCTGCACTACAATGAAGTCTCACTTCCCCCCGGTCAAAAGGGCCATCTGAAAAAAGTGTAAAATCCAGAAAGGCAGGACAGGCCATGGAGAACTGGGAGCCTTGTTATGCTGATGGGCGGGATGTAAATTGCCAACAACCACTCGGGAGAAGTGTATGGTGTTTCCTGAAACATCTAAAAAACAAAGCAACAGAGCCTAGGGCACTGCCACTTATGGTCCTATAGCTTAGGGAAATTAAAATCAAAAAGACACAGCCACCCCAAAGTTTGGGACACCTCTGTTTACAAGAACCTCGTTTACAGTACAAGTTCAACATCGCAGAAAGTGAAAAATGGATAAAGAAGTTGTGGTATTTACTTACAAAGCAATATCACTCAGCAATGAAATCTATGTCATCAGGCCCTTAGCATCACAATGAGTGGATTCAGGTATGATGATTCTAACTGAAATAAGTCACACAGAAAAAGAAACATCATAAGATATCAGTAATACACGGAATGTAAACTTGGCTACACAGGAACTGAATTACAGAACAGAACAGGGTCTCAAATTTAGAAAACCAACTTATGCTTGCTTAAGGGGAAAGGTGAGTTGGGGTGCTGCATAAAACCAGAGATTGAAATGAGCACAGATAAAGTTCCTTAAGTCAAATATGGAATAGACAAGAGCTACTCCTTGCTCAACGAAATGGACTCAACACCGCATATTAAACCCCTAAGAATGTAACTGACTAGTAAGTATCGTAAAACCTATGGATTGCTATGTCTCCAAAAGAGAATCAAGCATGTGTACAGGGGCATAAACGCAGCAGTGATAGGATTGGAGAGGTTCAGTGAGCAAATGAAGACCCTTTGAAGTCATATTGCATGGTACCCATTACACGGGTCTCAACTCTCCAGGTTTAAGGTATTCTTCCTTCAGCTAAAACATGCATGTGGAACCCAAGTATGATCAACCATGTGAACGGGAGACGTGTTCAAATATGTCTCAGTTTTCCTCCCCTGGTACTCGGGTGCAACATTCCAGACGCTTTACTAACACTCTCCCCACTTGGAGAGTCAGCGCCTTTAACCTCCTGTTTGGCACAGTTTGCAATTTCTGCGGAAGATGAACAGGAATAGCGAGATCCAATGAGAGGCTAGCTGGAGGTGTCTGGACGGGCAAATTTAACTCTCATTTCCCACCAGGAAGAGGAAATAACCAAAGCTCAGCATGCCGGGCCGGAACCAGATTAGGGCCTGAAGCCATCCTGCGGTGTTGCGGCCAGCTCAAAAGAAAGCGAGTTGAAGAAAGGAGCTCAGGGGCACTGTAATTCACAAACCTGCAGAGTTGTAAATGACAGCTATCGTCCAAAAATAGACTGAAGTAAGGCTGCCAAGAGGACTTGAAAGCGGGGCAGAATTGCAGGAAACCGATTTCAGGAGGTAGATTGGAATTGCATTGAAAGCATAGGAAAAGAGGCAGAACGTCCACAATGATGCACTTGGCCAAAAAGGGCATATGCGTTTTTTCCTGAATATATTCAGGAAAAAACGCATACGCCCTTTTTGGCCAACCAAGCAAGCTTGCAAAGGAAATCTGCACTACAATGAAGTCTCACTTCCCCCCGGTCAAAAGGGCCATCTGAAAAAAGTGTAAAATCCAGAAAGGCAGGACAGGCCATGGAGAACTGGGAGCCTTGTTATGCTGATGGGCGGGATGTAAATTGCCAACAACCACTCGGGAGAAGTGTATGGTGTTTCCTGAAACATCTAAAAAACAAAGCAACAGAACCTAGGGCACTTCCACTTATGGTCCTATAGCTTAGGGAAATTAAAATCAAAAAGACACAGCCACCCCAAAGTTTGGAACGGCTCTGTTTACAAGAACCTCATTTACAGTACAAGTTCAACATCGCAGAAAGTGAAAAATGGATAAAGAAGTTGTGGTATTTACTTACAAAGCAATATCACTCAGCAATGAAATCTGTGTCATCAGGCCCTTAGCAGCACAATGGGTGGATTCAGGTATGATGATTCTAACTGAAGTAAGTCACACAGAAAAAGAAACATCATAAGATATCAGTAATACACGGAATGTAAACTTGGCTACACAGGAACTGAATTACAGAACAGAACAGGGTCTCAAATTTAGAAAACCAACTTATGCTTGCTTAAGGGGAAAGGTGAGTTGGGGTGCTGCATAAAACCAGAGATTGAAATGAGCACAGATAAAGTTCCTTAAGTCAAATATGGAATAGACAAGAGCTACTCCTTGCTCAACGAAATGGACTCAACACCGCATATTAAACGCCTAAGAATGTACCTGACTAGTAAGTATCTTAAAACCTATGGATTGCTATGTCTCTGAAAGAGAATCAAGCATGTGTACAGGGGCATAAACGCAGCAGTGATAGGATTGGAGAGGTTCAGTGAGCAAATGAAGACCCTTTGAAGTCATATTGCATGGTACCCATTACACGGGTCTTAACTCTCCAGGTTTAAGGTATTCTTCCTTCAGCTAAAACATACATGTGGAACCCAAGTATGATCAACCATGTGAACGGGAGACGTGTTCAAATATGTCTCAGTTTTCCTCCCCTGGTACTCGGGTGCAACATTCCAGACGCTTTACTAACACTCTCCCCACTTGGAGAGTCAGCGCCTTTAACCTCCTGTTTGGCCCAGTTTGCAATTTCTGCGGAAGATGAACAGGAATAGCGAGAACCAATGAGAGACTAGCTGGAGGTGTCTGGACGGGCAAATTTAACTCTCATTTCCCACCAGGAAGAGGAAATAACCAAAGGCTCAGCGTGCCGTGCCGGAACCAGATTAGGGCCTGAAGCCATCCTGCGGTGTTGCGCCCAGGTCACAAGAAAGCGAGTTGAAGAAAGGAGCTCAGGGGCACTGTAATTCACAAACCTGCAGAGTTATAAATGACAGCTATCGTCCAAAAATAGACTGAAGTAAGGCTGCCAAGAGGACTTGAAAGCGGGGCAGAATTGCAGGAAACCGATTTCAGGAGGTAGACTGGAATTGCATTGAAAGCATAGGAAAAGAGGCAGAACGTCCACAATGATGCACTTGGCCAAAAAGGGCGTATGCGTTTTTTCCTGAATATATTCAGGAAAAAACGCATACGCCCTTTTTGGCCAACCAAGCAAGCTTGCAAAGGAAATCTGCACTACAATGAAGTCTCACTTCCCCCCGGTCAAAAGGGCCATCTGAAAAAAGTGTAAAATCCAGAAAGGCAGGACAGGCCATGGAGAACTGGGAGCCTTGTTATGCTGATGGGCGGGATGTAAATTGCCAACAACCACTCGGGAGAAGTGTATGGTGTTTCCTGAAACATCTAAAAAACAAAGCAACAGAACCTAGGGCACTTCCACTTATGGTCCTATAGCTTAGGGAAATTAAAATCAAAAAGACACAGCCACCCCAAAGTTTGGAACGGCTCTGTTTACAAGAACATCGTTTACAGTACAAGTTCAACATCGCAGAAAGTGAAAAATGGATAAAGAAGTTGTGGTATTTACTTACAAAGCAATATCACTCAGCAATGAAATCTGTGTCATCAGGCCCTTAGCAGCACAATGAGTGGATTCAGGTATGATGATTCTAACTGAAATAAGTCACACAGAAAAAGAAACATCATAAGATATCAGTAATACACGGAATGTAAACTTGGCTACACAGGAACTGAATTACAGAACAGAACAGGGTCTCAAATTTAGAAAACCAACTTATTCTTGCTTAAGGGTAAAGGTGAGTTGGGGTGCAGCATAAAACCAGAGACTGAAATGAGCACAGATAAAGTTCCTTAAGCCAAATATGGAATAGACAAGAGCTACTCCTTGCTCAACGAAATGGACTCAATACCGCATATTAAACGTCTAAGAATGTACCTGACTAGTAAGTATCTTAAAACCTATGGATTGCTATGTCTCCGAAAGAGAATCAAGCATGTGTACAGGGGCATAAACGCAGCAGTGATAGGATTGGAGAGGTTCGGTGAGCAAATGAAGACCCTTTGAAGTCATATTGCATGGTACCCATTCCACGGGTTTCAACTACCCAACTTTAAGGTATTCTTCCTTCAGCTAAAACATGCATGTGGAACCTAGAGTATGATCAACCATGTGATCGGGAGACGTGTTCAAATATGTCTCAGTTTTCCTCCCCTGCTACTCGGGTGAAACATTCCAGACGCTTTACTAACACTCTCCCCACTTGGAGAGTCAGTCCCTTTAACCTCCTGTTTGGCCCAGTTTGCAATTTCTGCGGAAGATGAACAGGAATAGCGAGAACCAATGAGAGGCTAGCTGTAGGTGTCTGGACGGGCAAATTTAACTCTCATTTCCCACCAGGAAGAGGAATTAACCAAAGGCTCAGCGTGCCGGGCCGGAACCAGATTAGGGCCTGAAACCATCCTGCGGTGTTGCGGCCAGGTCACAAGAAAGCGAGTTGAAGAAAGGAGCTCAGGGGCACTGTAATTCACAAACCTGCAGAGTTATAAATGACAGCTATCGTCCAAAAATAGACTGAAGTAAGGCTGCCAAGAGGACTTGAAAGCGGGGCAGAATTGCAGGAAACCGATTTCAGGAGGTAGACTGGAATTGCATTGAAAGCATAGGAAAAGAGACAGAACGTCCACAATGATGCACTTGGCCAAAAAGGGCGTATGCGTTTTTTCCTGAATATATTCAGGAAAAAACGCATACGCCCTTTTTGGCCAACCAAGCAAGCTTGCAAAGGAAATCTGCACTACAATGAAGTCTCACTTCCCCCCGGTCAAAAGGGCCATCTGAAAAAAGTGTAAAATCCAGAAAGGCAGGACAGGCCATGGAGAACTGGGAGCCTTGTTATGCTGATGGGCGGGATGTAAATTGCCAACAACCACTCGGGAGAAGTGTATGGTGTTTCCTGAAACATCTAAAAAACAAAGCAACAGAGCCTAGGGCACTGCCACTTATGGTCCTATAGCTTAGGGAAATTAAAATCAAAAAGACACAGCCACCCCAAAGTTTGGGACGCCTCTGTTTACAAGAACCTCGTTTACAGTACAAGTTCAACATCGCAGAAAGTGAAAAATGGATAAAGAAGTTGTGGTATTTACTTACAAAGCAATATCACTCAGCAATGAAATCTATGTCATCAGGCCCTTAGCATCACAATGAGTGGATTCAGGTATGATGATTCTAACTGAAATAAGTCACACAGAAAAAGAAACATCATAAGATATCAGTAATACACGGAATGTAAACTTGGCTACACAGGAACTGAATTACAGAACAGAACAGGGTCTCAAATTTAGAAAACCAACTTATGCTTGCTTAAGGGTAAAGGTGAGTTGGGGTGCTGCATAAAACCAGAGATTGAAATGAGCACAGATAAAGTTCCTTAAGTCAAATATGGAATAGACAAGAGCTACTCCTTGCTCAACGAAATGGACTCAACACCGCATATTAAACCCCGAAGAATGTAACTGACTAGTAAGTATCGTAAAACCTATGGATTGCTATGTCTCCAAAAGAGAATCAAGCATGTGTACAGGGGCATAAACGCAGCAGTGATAGGATTGGAGAGGTTCAGTGAGCAAATGAAGACCCTTTGAAGTCATATTGCATGGTACCCATTACACGGGTCTCAACTCTCCAGGTTTAAGGTATTCTTCCTTCAGCTAAAACATGCATGTGGAACCCAAGTATGATCAACCATGTGAACGGGAGACGTGTTCAAATATGTCTCAGTTTTCCTCCCCTGGTACTCGGGTGCAACATTCCAGACGCTTTACTAACACTCTCCCCACTTGGAGAGTCAGCGCCTTTAACCTCCTGTTTGGCACAGTTTGCAATTTCTGCGGAAGATGAACAGGAATAGCGAGATCCAATGAGAGGCTAGCTGGAGGTGTCTGGACGGGCAAATTTAACTCTCATTTCCCACCAGGAAGAGGAAATAACCAAAGCTCAGCATGCCGGGCCGGAACCAGATTAGGGCCTGAAGCCATCCTGCGGTGTTGCGGCCAGCTCAAAAGAAAGCGAGTTGAAGAAAGGAGCTCAGGGGCACTGTAATTCACAAACCTGCAGAGTTATAAATGACAGCTATCGTCCAAAAATAGACTGAAGTAAGGCTGCCAAGAGGACTTGAAAGCGGGGCAGAATTGCAGGAAACCGATTTCAGGAGGTAGACTGGAATTGCATTGAAAGCATAGGAAAAGAGGCAGAACGTCCACAATGATGCACTTGGCCAAAAAGGGCGTATGCGTTTTTTCCTGAATATATTCAGGAAAAAACGCATACGCACTTTTTGGCCAACCAAGCAAGCTTGCAAAGGAAATCTGCACTACAATGAAGTCTCACTTCCCCCCGGTCAAAAGGGCCATCTGAAAAAAGTGTAAAATCCAGAAAGGCAACAGGCCATTGAGAACTGGGAGCCTTGTTATGCTGATGGGCGGGATGTAAATTGCCAACAGACACTCCGGAGAAGTGTATGGTGTTTCCTGAAACATCTAAAAAACAAAGCAACAGAGCCTAGGGCACTTCCACTTATGGTCCTATAGCTTAGGGAAATTAAAATCAAAAAGACACAGCCACCCCAAAGTTTGGAATGGCTCTGTTTACAAGAACCTCGTTTACAGTACAAGTTCAACATCGCAGAAAGTGAAAAATGGACAAAGAAGTTGTGGTATTTACTTACAAAGCAATATCACTCAGCAATGAAATCTGTGTCATCAGGCCCTTAGCAGCACAATGGGTGGATTCAGGTATGATGATTCTAACTGAAGTAAGTCACACAGAAAAAGAAACATCATAAGATATCAGTAATACACGGAATGGAAACTTGGCTACACAGGAACTGAATTACAGAACAGAACAGGGTCTCAAATTTAGAAAACCAACTTATGCTTGCTTAAGGGGAAAGGTGAGTTGGGGTGCTGCATAAAACCAGAGATTGAAATGAGCACAGATAAAGTTCCTTAAGTCAAATATGGAATAGACAAGAGCTACTCCTTGCTCAACGAAATGGACTCAACACCGCATATTAAACGCCTAAGAATGTACCTGACTAGTAAGTATCTTAAAACCTATGGATTGCTATGTCTCTGAAAGAGAATCAAGCATGTGTACAGGGGCATAAACGCAGCAGTGATAGGATTGGAGAGGTTCAGTGAGCAAATGAAGACCCTTTGAAGTCATATTGCATGGTACCCATTACACGGGTCTTAACTCTCCAGGTTTAAGGTATTCTTCCTTCAGCTAAAACATACATGTGGAACCCAAGTATGATCAACCATGTGAACGGGAGACGTGTTCAAATATGTCTCAGTTTTCCTCCCCTGGTACTCGGGTGCAACATTCCAGACGCTTTACTAACACTCTCCCCACTTGGAGAGTCAGCGCCTTTAACCTCCTGTTTGGCCCAGTTTGCAATTTCTGCGGAAGATGAACAGGAATAGCGAGAACCAATGAGAGACTAGCTGGAGGTGTCTGGACGGGCAAATTTAACTCTCATTTCCCACCAGGAAGAGGAAATAACCAAAGGCTCAGCGTGCCGTGCCGGAACCAGATTAGGGCCTGAAGCCATCCTGCGGTGTTGCGGCCAGCTCAAAAGAAAGCGAGTTGAAGAAAGGAGCTCAGGGGCACTGTAATTCACAAACCTGCAGAGTTATAAATGACAGCTATCGTCCAAAAATAGACTGAAGTAAGGCTGCCAAGAGGACTTGAAAGCGGGGCAGAATTGCAGGAAACCGATTTCAGGAGGTAGACTGGAATTGCATTGAAAGCATAGGAAAAGAGGCAGAACATCCACAATGATGCACTTGGCCAAAAAGGGCGTATGCGTTTTTTCCTGAATATATTCAGGAAAAAACGCATACGCCCTTTTTGGCCAACCAAGCAAGCTTGCAAAGGAAATCTGCACTACAATGAAGTCTCACTTCCCCCCGGTCAAAAGGGCCATCTGAAAAAAGTGTAAAATCCAGAAAGGCAGGACAGGCCATGGAGAACTGGGAGTCTTGTTATGCTGATGGGCGGGATGTAAATTGGCAACAGACACTAGGGAGAAGTGTATGGTGTTTCCTGAAACATCTAAAAAACAAAGCAACAGAGCCTAGGGCACTTCCACTTATGGTCCTATAGCTTAGGGAAATTAAAATCAAAAAGACACAGCCACCCCAAAGTTTGGGACGCCTCCGTTTACAAGAACCTCGTTTACCGTACAAGTTCAATATCACAGAAAGTGAAAAATGGATAAAGAACTTGTGGTACTTACGTACAATGCAGTATCACTCAGCAATGAAATCTATGTCATCAGGCCCATAGCAGCATAATGAGTGGATTCAGGTACGATGATTCTAACTGAAATAAGTCACACAGAAAAAGAAACATCATAAGATATCACTAATACACGGAATGTAAACTTGGCTACACAGGAACTGCATTCCAAAACAGAACAGGTTCTCAAATTTAGAAAACCAACTTATGCTTGCTTAAGGGGAAAGGTGAGTTGGGGTGCTGCATAAAACCAGAGATTGAAATGAGCACAGATAAAGTTCCTTAGGCCAAATATGGAATAGACAAGAGCTACTCCTTGCTCAACGAAATGGACTCAACACCGCATATTAAACGCCTAAGAATGTACCTGACTAGTAAGTATCTTAAAACCTATGGATTGCTATGTCTCCAAAAGAGAATCAAGCGTGTGTACAGGGGCATAAACGCAGCAGTGATAGGATTGGAGAGGTTAAGTGAGCAAATGAAACCCTTTGAAGTCATATTGCATGGTACCCATTCCACGGGTCTCAACTCTCCAGGTTTAAGGTATTCTTCCTTCAGCTAAAACATGCATGTGGAACCCAGAGTATGATCAACCATGTGAACGGGAGACGTGTTCAAATATGTCTCAGTTTTCCTCCCCTGGTACTCGGGTGCAACATTCCAGACGCTTTACTAACACTCTCCCGACTTGGAGAGTCAGCGCCTTTAACCTCCTGTTTGGCCCAGTTTGCAATTTCTGCGGAAGATGAACAGGAATAGCGAGAACCAATGAGAGACTAGCTGAAGGTGTCTGAATGGGCAAATTTAACTCTCATTTCCCACCAGGAAGAGGAATTAACCAAAGGCTCAGCATGCCGGGCCGGAACCAGATTAGGGCCTGAAGCCATCCTGCGGTGTTGCGGCCAGGTCACAAGAAAGCGAGTTGAAGAAAGGAGCTCAGGGGCACTGTAATTCACAAACCTGCAGAGTTATAAATGACAGCTATCGTCCAAAAATAGACTGAAGTAAGGCTGCCAAGAGGACTTGAAAGCGGGGCAGAATTGCAGGAAACCGATTTCAGGAGGTAGACTGGAATTGCATTGAAAGCATAGGAAAAGAGGCAGAACGTCCACAATGATGCACTTGGCCAAAAAGGGCGTATGCGTTTTTTCCTGAATATATTCAGGAAAAAACGCATACGCCCTTTTTGGCCAACCAAGCAAGCTTGCAAAGGAAATCTGCACTACAATGAAGTCTCACTTCCCCCCGGTCAAAAGGGCCATCTGAAAAAAGTGTAAAATCCAGAAAGGCAACAGGCCATTGAGAACTGGGAGCCTTGTTATGCTGATGGGCGGGATGTAAATTGCCAACAGACACTCCGGAGAAGTGTATGGTGTTTCCTGAAACATCTAAAAAACAAAGCAACAGAACCTAGGGCACTTCCACTTATGGTCCTATAGCTTAGGGAAATTAAAATCAAAAAGACACAGCCACCCCAAAGTTTGGAATGGCTCTGTTTACAAGAACCTCGTTTACAGTACAAGTTCAACATCGCAGAAAGTGAAAAATGGATAAAGAAGTTGTGGTATTTACTTACAAAGCAATATCACTCAGCAATGAAATCTGTGTCATCAGGCCCTTAGCGGCACAATGAGTGGATTCAGGTATGATGATTCTAACTGAAATAAGTCACACAGAAAAAGAAACATCATAAGATATCAGTAATACACGGAATGTAAACTTGGCTACACAGGAACTGAATTACAGAACAGAACAGGGTCTCAAATTTAGAAAAACAACTTATGCTTGCTTAAGGGTAAAGGTGAGTTGGGGTGCTGCATAAAACCAGAGATTGAAATGAGCACAGATAAAGTTCCTTAAGCCAAATATGGAATAGACAAGAGCTACTCCTTGCTCAACGAAATAGACTCAACACCCCATATTAAATGCCTAAGAATGTACCTGACTAGTAAGTATCTTAAAACCTATGGATTGCTATGTCTCTGAAAGAGAATCAAGCATGTGTACAGGGGCATAAACGCAGCAGTGATAGGATTGGAGAGGTTCGGTGAGCAAATGAAGACCCTTTGAAATCATATTGCATGGTACCCATTCCACGGGTTTCAACTACCCAGGTTTAAGGTATTCTTCCTTCAGCTAAAACATGCATGTGGAACCTAGAGTATGATCAACCATGTGATCGGGAGACGTGTTCAAATATGTCTCAGTTTTCCTCCCCTGGTACTCGGGTGCAACATTCCAGACGCTTTACTAACACTCTCCCCACTTGGAGAGTCAGTGCCTTTAACCTCCTGTTTGACCCAGTTTGCAATTTCTGCGGAAGATGAACAGGAATAGCGAGAACCAATGAGAGGCTAGCTGGAGGTGTCTGGACGGGCAAATTTAACTCTCATTTCCCACCAGGAAGAGGAAATAACCAAAGGCTCAGCGTGCCGTACCGGAACCAGATTAGGGCCTGAAGCCATCCTGTGGTGTTGCGGCCAGCTCAAAAGAAAGCGAGTTGAAGAAAGGAGCTCAGGGGCACTGTAATTCACAAACCTGCAGAGTTATAAATGACAGCTATCGTCCAAATATAGACTGAAGTAAGGCTGCCAAGAGGACTTGAAAGCGGGGCAGAATTGCAGGAAACCGATTTCAGGAGGTAGACTGGAATTGCATTGAAAGCATAGGAAAAGAGGCAGAACGTCCACAATGATGCACTTGGCCAAAAAGGGCGTATGCGTTTTTTCCTGAATATATTCAGGAAAAAACGCATACGCCCTTTTTGGCCAACCAAGCAAGCTTGCAAAGGAAATCTGCACTACAATGAAGTCTCACTTCCACCCGGTCAAAAGGGCCATCTGAAAAAAGTGTAAAATCCAGAAAGGCAACAGGCCATTGAGAACTGGGAGCCTTGTTATGCTGATGGGCGGGATGTAAATTGCCAACAGACACTTGGGAGAAGTGTATGGTGTTTCCTGAAACATCGAAAAAACAAAGCAACAGAGCCTAGGGCACTTCCACTTATGGTCCTATAGCTTAGGGAAATTAAAATCAAAAAGACACAGCCACCCCAAAGTTTGGAACGGCTCTGTTTACAAGAACCTCGTTTACAGTACAAGTTCAACATCGCAGAAAGTGAAAAATGGATAAAGAAGTTGTGGTATTCACTTACAAAGCAATATCACTCAGCAATGAAATCTATGTCATCAGGCCCTTAGCAGCACAATGAGTGGATTCAGGTATGATGATTCTAACTGAAATAAGTCACACAGAAAAAGAAACATCATAAGATATCAGTAATACACGGAATGGAAACTTGGCTACACAGGAACTGAATTACAGAACAGAACAGGGTCTCAAATTTAGAAAAACAACTTATGCTTGCTTAAGGGTAAAGGTGAGTTGGGGTGCTGAATAAAACCAGAGATTGAAATGAGCACAGATAAAGTTCCTTAAGCCAAATATGGAATAGACAAGAGCTACTCCTTGCTCAACGAAATGGACTCAACACCGCATATTAAACGCCTAAGAATGTACCTGACTTGTAAGTATCTTAAAACCTATGGATTGCTATGTCTCCGAAAGAGAATCAAGCATGTGTACAGGGGCATAAACGCAGCAGTGATAGGATTGGAGAGGTCGGTGAGCAAATGAAGACCCTTTGAAGTCATATTGCATGGTACCCATTCCACGGGTTTCAACTACCCAGGTTTAAGGTATTCTTCCTTCAGCTAAAACATACATGTGGAACCTAGAGTATGATCAACCATGTGATCAGGAGACGTGTTCAAATATGTCTCAGTTTTCGTACCCTGGTACTCGGGTGCAACATTCCAGACGCTTTACTAACACTCTCCCCACTTGGAGAGTCAGTCCCTTTAACCTCCTGTTTGGCCCAGTTTGCAATTTCTGCAGAAGATGAACAGGAATAGCGAGAACCAATGAGAGGCTAGCTGGAGGTGTCTGGACGGGCAAATTTAACTCTCATTTCCAATCAGGAAGAGGAATTAACCAAAGGCTCAGCATGCCGGGCCGGAACCAGATTAGGGCCTGAAGCCATCCTGCGGTGTTGCGGCCAGGTCACAAGAAAGCAAGTTGAAGAAAGGAGCTCAGGGGCACTGTAATTCACAAACCTGCAGAGTTATAAATGACAGCTATCATCCAAAAATAGACTGAAGTAAGGCTGCCAAGAGGACTTGAAAGCGGGGCAGAATTGCAGGAAACCGATTTCAGGAGGTAGACTGGAATTGCATTGAAAGCATAGGAAAAGAGGCAGAACGTCCACAATGATGCACTTGGCCAAAAAGGGCGTATGCGTTTCAGGAAAAAACGCATACGCCCTTTTTGGCCAACCAAGCAAGCTTGCAAAGGAAATCTGCACTACAATGAAGTCTCACTTCCCCCCGGTCAAAAGGGCCATCTGAAAAAAGTGTAAAATCCAGAAAGGCAGGACAGGCCATGGAGAACTGGGAGCCTTGTTATGCTGATGGGCGGGATGTAAATTGCCAACAGACACTCGGGAGAAGTGTATGGTGTTTCCTGAAACATCTAAAAAACAAAGCAACAGAGCCTAGGGCACTGCCACTTATGGTCCTATAGCTTAGGGAAATTAAAATCAAAAAGACACAGCCACCCCAAAGTTTGGGACGCCTCTGTTTACAAGAACCTCGTTTACAGTACAAGTTCAACATCGCAGAAAGTGAAAAATGGATAAAGAAGTTGTGGTATTTACTTACAAAGCAATATCACTCAGCAATGAAATCTATGTCATCAGGCCCTTAGCATCACAATGAGTGGATTCAGGTATGATGATTCTAACTGAAATAAGTCACACAGAAAAAGAAACATCATAAGATATCAGTAATACATGGAATGTAAACTTGGCTACACAGGAACTGAATTACAGAACAGAACAGGGTCTCAAATTTAGAAAACCAACTTATGCTTGCTTAAGGGTAAAGGTGAGTTGGGGTGCTGCATAAAACCAGAGATTGAAATGAGCACAGATAAAGTTCCTTAAGTCAAATATGGAATAGACAAGAGCTACTCCTTGCTCAACGAAATGGACTCAACACCGCATATTAAACGCCTAAGAATGTACCTGACTAGTAAGTATCGTAAAACCTATGGATTGCTATGTCTCCAAAAGAGAATCAAGCATGTGTACAGGGGCATAAACGCAACAGTGATAGGATTGGAGACGTTCGGTGAGCAAATGAAGACCCTTTGAAGTCATATTGCATGGTACCCATTACACAGGTCTCAACTCTCCAGGTTTAAGGTATTCTTCCTTCAGCTAAAACATGCATGTGGAACCCAAGTATGATCAACCATGTGAACGGGAGACGTGTTCAAATATGTCTCAGGTTTCCTCCCCTGGTACTCGGGTGCAACATTCCAGACGCTTTACTAACACTCTCCCCACTTGGAGAGTCAGCGCCTTTAACCTCCTGTTTGGCCCAGTTTGCAATTTCTGTGGAAGATGAACAGGAATAGCGAGAACCAATGAGAGGCTAGCTGGAGGTGTCTGGACGGGCAAATTTAACTCTCATTTCCCACCAGGAAGAGGAAATAACCAAAGGCTCAGCGTGCCGTACCGGAACCAGATTAGGGCCTGAAGCCATCCTGTGGTGTTGCGGCCAGCTCAAAAGAAAGCGAGTTGAAGAAAGGAGCTCAGGGGCACTGTAATTCACAAACCTGCAGAGTTATAAATGACAGCTATCGTCCAAAAATAGACTGAAGTAAGGCTGCCAAGAGGACTTGAAAGCGGGGCAGAATTGCAGGAAACCGATTTCAGGAGGTAGACTGGAATTGCATTGAAAGCATAGGAAAAGAGGTAGAACGTCCACAATGATGCACTTGGCCAAAAAGGGCGTATGCATTTTTTCCTGAATATATTCAGGAAAAAACGCATACGCCCTTTTTGGCCATTCAAGCAAGCTTGCAAAGGCAATCTGCACTACAATGAAGTCTCACTTCCCCCCGGTCAAAAGGGCCATCTGAAAAAAGTGTAAAATCCAGAAAGGCAGGACAGGCCATGGAGAACTGGGAGCCTTGTTATGCTGATGGGCGGGATGTAAATTGCCAACAACCACTCGGGAGAAGTGTATGGTGTTTCCTGAAACATCTAAAAAACAAAGCAACAGAACCTAGGGCACTTCCACTTATGGTCCTATAGCTTAGGGAAATTAAAATCAAAAAGACACAGCCACCCCAAAGTTTGGAACAGCTCTGTTTACAAGAACCTCGTTTACAGTACAAGTTCAACATCGCAGAAAGTGAAAAATGGTTAAAGAACTTGTGGTACTTACGTACAATGCAGTATCACTCAGCAATGAAATCCATGTCATCAGGCCTGTAGTAGCATAATGAGTAGATTCAGGTACGATGATTCTAACTGAAATAAGTCACACAGAAAAAGAAACATCATAAGATATCACTAATACACGGAATGTAAACTTGGCTACACAGGAACTGAATTCCAAAACAGAACAGGTTCTCAAATTTAGAAAACCAACTTATGTTTGCTTAAGGGGAAAGGTGAGTTGGGTTGCTGCATAAAACCAGAGATTGAAATGAGCACAGATAAAGTTCCTTAAGCCAAATATGGAATAGACAAAAGCTACTCCTTGCTCAACGAAATGGACTCAACACCGCATATTAAACGCCTAAGAATGTACCTGACTAGTAAGTATCGTAAAACCTATGGATTGCTATGTCTCCGAAAGAGAATCAAGCATGTGTACAGGGGCATAAACGCAGCAGTGATAGGATTGGAGAGGTTCGGTGAGCAAATGAAGACCCTTTGAAGTCATATTGCATGGTACCCATTCCACGGGTTTCAACTACCCAACTTTAAGGTATTCTTCCTTCAGCTAAAACATGCATGTGGAACCTAGAGTATGATCAACCATGTGATCGGGAGACGTGTTCAAATATGTCTCAGTTTTCCTCCCCTGGTACTCGGGTGCAACATTCCAGACGCTTTACTCACACTCTCCCCACTTGGAGAGTCAGTCCCTTTAACCTCCTGTTTGGCCCGGTTTGCAATTTCTGCGGAAGATGAACAGGAATAGCGAGAACCAATGAGAGGCTAGCTGGAGGTGTCTGGACGGGCAAATTTAACTCTCATTTCCCACCAGGAAGAGGAATTAACCAAAGGCTCAGCGTGCTGGGCCGGAACCAGATTAGGGCCTGAAACCATCCTGAGGTGTTGCGGCCAGGTCACAAGAAAGCGAGTTGAAGAAAGGAGCTCAGGGGCACTGTAATTCACAAACCTGCAGAGTTATAAATGACAGCTATCGTCCAAAAATAGACTGAAGTAAGGCTGCCAAGAGGACTTGAAAGCGGGGCAGAATTGCAGGAAACCGATTTCAGGAGGTAGACTGGAATTGCATTGAAAGCATAGGAAAAGAGACAGAACGTCCACAATGATGCACTTGGCCAAAAAGGGCGTATGCGTTTTTTCCTGAATATATTCAGGAAAAAACGCATACGCCCTTTTTGGCCAACCAAGCAAGCTTGCAAAGGAAATCTGCACTACAATGAAGTCTCACTTCCCGCCGGTCAAAAGGGCCATCCGAAAAAAGTGTAAAATCCAGAAAGGCAGGACAGGCCATGGAGAACTGGGAGCCTTGTTATGCTGATGGGCGGGATGTAAATTGCCAACAACCACTTGGGAGAAGTGTATGGTGTTTCCTGAAACATCTAAAAAACAAAGCAACAGAGCCTAGGGCACTGCCACTTATGGTCCTATAGCATAGGGAAATTAAAATCAAAAAGACACAGCCACCCCAAAGTTTGGGACGCCTCTGTTTACAAGAACCTCGTTTACAGTACAAGTTCAACATCGCAGAAAGTGAAAAATGGATAAAGAAGTTGTGGTATTTACTTACAAAGCAATATCACTCAGCAATGAAATCTATGTCATCAGGCCCTTAGCATCACAATGAGTGGATTCAGGTATGATGATTCTAACTGAAATAAGTCACACAGAAAAAGAAACATCATAAGATATCAGTAATACACGGAATGTAAACTTGGCTACACAGGAACTGAATTACAGAACAGAACAGGGTCTCAAATTTAGAAAACCAACTTATGCTTGCTTAAGGTTAAAGGTGAGTTGGGGTGCTGCATAAAACCAGAGATTGAAATGAGCACAGATAAAGTTCCTTAAGTCAAATATGGAATAGAGAAGAGCTACTCCTTGCTCAACGAAATGGACTCAACACCGCATATTAAACGCCTAAGAATGTACCTGACTAGTAAGTATCGTAAAACCTATGGATTGCTATGTCTCCAAAAGAGAATCAAGCATGTGTACAGGGGCATAAACGCAGCAGTGATAGGATTGGAGAGGTTCGGTGAGCAAATGAAGACCCTTTGAAGTCATATTGCATGGTACCCATTACACGGGTCTCAACTCTCCAGGTTTAAGGTATTCTTCCTTCAGCTAAAACATGCATGTGGAACCCAAGTATGATCAACCATGTGAATGGGAGACGTGTTCAAATATGTCTCAGTTTTCCTCCCCTGGTATTCGGGTGCAACATTCCAGACGCTTTACTAACACTCTCCCCACTTGGAGAGTCAGCGCCTTTAACCTCCTGTTTGGCACAGTTTGCAATTTCTGCGGAAGATGAACAGGAATAGCGAGAACCAATGAGAGGCTAGCTGGAGGTGTCTGGACGGGCAAATTTAACTCTCATTTCCCACCAGGAAGAGGAAATAACCAAAGCTCAGCATGCCGGGCCGGAACCAGATTAGGGCCTGAAGCCATCCTGCGGTGTTGCGGCCAGCTCAAAAGAAAGCGAGTTGATGAAAGGAGCTCAGGGACACTGTAATTCACAAACCTGCAGAGTTATAAATGACAGCTATCGTCCAAAAATAGACTGAAGTAAGGCTGCCAAGAGGACTTGAAAGCGGGGCAGAATTGCAGGAAACCGATTTCAGGAGGTAGACTGGAATTGCATTGAAAGCATAGGAAAAGAGGCAGAACGTCCACAATGATGCACTTGGCCAAAAAGGGCGTATGCGTTTTTTCCTGAATATATTCAGGAAAAAACGCATACGCCCTTTTTGGCCAACCAAGCAAGCTTGCAAAGGAAATCTGCACTACAATGAAGTCTCACTTCCCCCCGGTCAAAAGGGCCATCCGAAAAAAGTGTAAAATCCAGAAAGGCAGGACAGGCCATGGAGAACTGGGAGCCTTGTTATGCTGATGGGCGGGATGTAAATTGCCAACAGACACTCGGGAGAAGTGTATGGTGTTTCCTGAAACATCTAAAAAACAAAGCAACAGAGCCTAGGGCACTTCCACTTATGGTCCTATAGCTTAGGGAAATTAAAATTAAAAAGACACAGCCACCCCAAAGTTTGGGACGCCTCCGTTTACAAGAACCTCGTTTACCGTACAAGTTCAATATCACAAAAAGTGAAAAATGGATAAAGAACTTGTGGTACTTACGTACAATGCAGTATCACTCAGCAATGAAATCTATGTCATCAGGCCCATAGCAGCATAATGAGTGGATTCAGGTACGATGATTCTAACTGAAATAAGTCACACAGAAAAAGAAACATCATAAGATATCACTAATACACGGAATGTAAACTTGGCTACACAGGAACTGAATTACAGAACAGAACAGGGTCTCAAATTTAGAAAACCAACTTATGCTTGCTTAAGGGGAAAGGTGAGTTGGGGTGCTGCATAAAACCAGAGATTGAAATGAGTACAGATAAAGTTCCTTAAGTCAAATATGGAATAGACAAGAGCTACTCCTTGCTCAACGAAATGGACTCAACACCCCATATTAAACGCCTAAGAATGTACCTGACTAGTAAGTATCTTAAAACCTATGGATTGCTATGTCTCCGAAAGAGAATCAAGCATGTGTACAGGGGCATAAACGCAGCAGTGATAGGATTGGAGAGGTTCGGTGAGCAAATGAAGACCCTTTGAAGTCATATTGCATGGTACCCATTCCACGGGTTTCAACTACCTAGGTTTTAGATATTCTTCCTTCAGCTAAAACATGCATGTGGAACCCAAAGTATGATCAACCATGTGAACGGGAGACGTGTTCAAATATGTCTCAGTTTTACTCCCCTGGTACTCGGGTGCAACATTCCAGACGCTTTACTAACACTCTCCCGACTTGGAGAGTCAGCGCCTTTAACCTCCTGTTTGGCCCAGTTTGCAATTTCTGCGGAAGATGAACAGGAATAGCGAGAACCAATGAGAGACTAGTTGAAGGTGTCTGAACGGGCAAATTTAACTCTCATTTCCCACCAGGAAGAGGAATTAACCAAAGGCTCAGCATGCCGGGCCGGAACCAGATTAGGGCCTGAAGCCATCCTGCGGTGTTGCGGCCAGGTCACAAGAAAGCGAGTTGAAGAAAGGAGCTCAGGGGCACTGTAATTCACAAACCTGCAGAGTTATAAATGGCAGCTATCATCCAAAAATAGACTGAAGTAAGGCTGCCAAGAGGACTTGAAAGTGGGGCAGAATTGCAGGAAACCGATTTCAGGAGGTAGACTGGAATTGCATTGAAAGCATAGGAAAAGAGGCAGAACGTCCACAATGATGCACTTGGCCAAAAAGGGCGTATGCGTTTTTTCCTGAATATATTCAGGAAAAAACGCATACGCCCTTTTTGGCCAACCAAGCAAGCTTGCAAAGGAAATCTGCACTACAATGAAGTCTCACTTCCCCCCGGTCAAAAGGGCCATCTGAAAAAAGTGTAAAATCCAGAAAGGCAGGACAGGCCATGGAGAACTGGGAGCCTTGTTATGCTGATGGGCGGGATGTAAGTTGCCAACAACCACTCGGGAGAAGTGTATGGTGTTTCCTGAAACATCTAAAAAACAAAGCAACAGAACCTAAGGCACTTCCACTTATGGTCCTATAGCTTAGGGAAATTAAAATCAAAAAGACACAGCCACCCCAAAGTTTGGAACGGCTCTGTTTACAAGAACCTCGTTTACAGTACAAGTTCAACATCGCAGAAAGTGAAAAATGGATAAAGAAGTTGTGGTATTTACTTACAAAGCAATATCACTCAGCAATGAAATCTGTGTCATCAGGCCCTTAGCGGCACAATGAGTGGATTCAGGTATGATGATTCTAACTGAAATAAGTCACACAGAAAAAGAAACATCATAAGATATCACTAATACACGGAATGTAAACTTGGCTACACAGGAACTGAATTACAGAACAGAACAGGGTCTCAAATTTAGAAAACCAACTTATGCTTGCTTAAGGGTAAAGGTGAGTTGGGGTGCTGCATAAAACCAGAGATTGAAATGAGCACAGATAAAGTTCCTTAAGTCAAATATGGAATAGACAAGAGCTACTCCTTGCTCAACGAAATGGACTCAACACCGCATATTAAACGCCTAAGAATGTACCTGACTAGTAAGTATCGTAAAACCTATGGATTGCTATGTCTCCAAAAGAGAATCAAGCATGTGTACAGGGGCATAAACGCAGCAGTGATAGGATTGGAGAGGTTCGGTGAGCAAATGAAGACCCTTTGAAGTCATATTGCATGGTACCCATTCCACGGGTTTCAACTACCCAGGTTTAAGGTATTCTTCCTTCAGCTAAAACATGCATGTGGAACCTAGAGTATGATCAACCATGTGATCGGGAGACGTGTTCAAATATGTCTCAGTTTTCGTACCCTGGTACTCGGGTGCAACATTCCAGACGCTTTACTAACACTCTCCCCACTTGGAGAGTCAGTCCCTTTAACCTCCTGTTTGGCCCAGTTTGCAATTTCTGCGGAAGATGAACAGGAATAGCGAGAACCAATGAGAGGCTAGCTGGAGGTGTCTGGACGGGCAAATTTAACTCTCATTGCCCACCAGGAAGAGGAATTAACCAAAGGCTCAGCATGCTGCGCCGGAACCAGATTAGGACCTGAAGCCATCCTGTGGTGTTGCGGCCAGGTCACAAGAAAGCGAGTTAAAGAAAGGAGCTCAGGGGCACTGTAATTCACAAACCTGCAGAGTTATAAATGACAGCTATCGTCCAAAAATAGACTGAAGTAAGGCTGCCAAGAGGACTTGAAAGCGGGGCAGAATTGCAGGAAACCGATTTCAGGAGGTAGACTGGAATTGCATTGAAAGCATAGGAAAAGAGGCAGAACGTCCACAATGATGCACTTGGCCAAAAAGGGCGTATGAGTTTTTTCCTGAATATATTCAGGAAAAAACTCATACGCCCTTTTTGGCCAACCAAGCAAGCTTGCAACGGAAATCTGCACTACAATGAAGTCTCACTTCCCCCCGGTCAAAAGGGCCATCTGAAAAAAGTGTAAAATCCAGAAAGGCAACAGGACATTGAGAACTGGGAGCCTTGTTATGCTGATGGGCTGGATGTAAATTGCCAACAGACACTTGGGAGAAGTGTATGGTGTTTCCTGAAACATCTAAAAAACAAAGCAACAGAGCCTAGGGCACTTCCACTTATGGTCCTATAGCTTAGGGAAATTAAAATCAAAAAGACACAGCCACCCCAAAGTTTGGAACGGCTCTGTTTACAAGAACCTCGTTTACAGTACAAGTTCAACATCGCAGAAAGTGAAAAATGGATAAAGAAGTTGTGGTATTCACTTACAAAGCAATATCACTCAGCAATGAAATCTATGTCATCAGGCCCTTAGCAGCACAATGAGTGGATTCAGGTATGATGATTCTAACTGAAATAAGTCACACAGAAAAAGAAACATCATAAGATATCAGTAATACACGGAATGGAAACTTGGCTACACAGGAACTGAATTACAGAACAGAACAGGGTCTCAAATTTAGAAAACCAACTTATGCTTGCTTAAGGGTAAAGGTGAGTTGGGGTGCTGCATAAAACCAGAGATTGAAATGAGCACAGATAAAGTTCCTTAAGCCAAATATGGAATAGACAAGAGCTACTCCTTGCTCAACGAAATGGACTCAACACCGCATATTAAATGCCTAAGAATGTACCTGACTAGTAAGTATCTTAAAACCTATGGAATGCTATGTCTCCAAAAGAGAATCAAGCATGTGTACAGGGGCATAAACGCAGCAGTGATAGGATTGGAGAGGTTCGGTGAGCAAATGAAGACGCTTTGAAGTCATATTGCATGGTACCCATTCCACGGGTTTCAACTACCCAGGTTTAAGGTATTCTTCCTTCAGCTAAAACATGCATGTGGAACCTAGAGTATGATCAACCATGTGATCGGGAGACGTGTTCAAATATGTCTCAGTTTTCCTCCCCTGGTACTCGGGTGCAACATTCCAGACGCTTTACTAACACTCTCCCCACTTGGAGAGTCAGTCCCTTTAACCTCCTGTTTGGCCCAGTTTGCAATTTCTGCGGAAGATGAACAGGAATAGCGAGAACCAATGAGAGGCTAGCTGGAGGTGTCTGGACGGGCAAATTTAACGCTCATTGCCCACCAGGAAGAGGAATTAACCAAAGGCTCAGCATGCCGCGCCGGAACCAGATTAGGACCTGAAGCCATCCTGTGGTGTTGCGGCCAGGTCACAAGAAAGCGAGTTGAAGAAAGGAGCTCAGGGGCACTGTAATTCACAAACCTGCAGAGTTATAAATGACAGCTATCGTCCAAAAATAGACTGAAGTAAGGCTGCCAAGAGGACTTGAAAGCGGGGCAGAATTGCAGGAAACCGATTTCAGGAGGTAGACTGGAATTGCATTGAAAGCATAGGAAAAGAGGCAGAACGTCCACAATGATGCACTTGGCCAAAAAGGGCGTATGCGTTTTTTCCTGAATATATTCAGGAAAAAACGCATCTGCACTTTTTGGCCAACCAAGCAAGCTTGCAAAGGAAATCTGCACTACAATGAAGTCTCACTTCCCCCCGGTCAAAAGGGCCATCTGAAAAAAGTGTAAAATCCAGAAAGGCAGGACAGGCCATGGAGAACTGGGAGCCTTGTTATGCTGATGGGCGGGATGTAAATTGCCAACAGACACTCGGGAGAAGTGTATGGTGTTTCCTGAAACATCTAAAAAACAAAGCAACAGAGCCTAGGGCACTTCCACTTATGGTCCTATAGCTTAGGGAAATTAAAATCAAAAAGACACAGCCACCCCAAAGTTTGGGACGCCTCTGTTTACAAGAACCTCGTTTACAGTACAAGTTCAACATCGCAGAAAGTGAAAAATGGATAAAGAAGTTGTGGTATTTACTTACAAAGCAATATCACTCAGCAATGAAATCTATGTCATCAGGCCCTTAGCATCACAATGAGTGGATTCAGGTATGATGATTCTAACTGAAATAAGTCACACAGAAAAAGAAACATCATAAGATATCAGTAATACACGGAATGGAAACTTGGCTACACAGGAACTGAATTACAGAACAGAACAGGGTCTCAAATTTAGAAAACCAACTTATGCTTGCTTAAGGGTAAAGGTGAGTTGGGGTGCTGCATAAAACCAGAGATTGAAATGAGCACAGATAAAGTTCCTTAAGCCAAATATGGAATAGACAAGAGCTACTCCTTGCTCAACGAAATGGACTCAACACCGCATATTAAACGCCTAAGAATGTACCTGACTTGTAAGTATCTTAAAACCTATGGATTGCTATGTCTCCGAAAGAGAATCAAGCATGTGTACAGGGGCATAAACGCAGCAGTGATAGGATTGGAGAGGTTCGGTGAGCAAATGAAGACCCTTTGAAGTCATATTGCATGGTACCCATTCCACGGGTTTCAACTACCCAGGTTTAAGGTATTCTTCCTTCAGCTAAAACATGCATGTGGAACCTAGAGTATGATCAACCATGTGATCGGGAGACGTGTTCAAATATGTCTCAGTTTTCGTACCCTGGTACTCGGGTGCAACATTCCAGACGCTTTACTAACACTCTCCCCACTTGGAGAGTCAGTCCCTTTAACCTCCTGTTTGGCCCAGTTTGCAATTTCTGCGGAAGATGAACAGGAATTGCGAGAACCAATGAGTGGCTAGCTGGAGGTGCCTGGACGGGCAAATTTAACTCTCATTGCCCACCAGGAAGAGGAATTAACCAAAGGCTCAGCATGCCGCGCCGGAACCAGATTAGGACCTGAAGCCATCCTGTGGTGTTGCGGCCAGGTCACAAGAAAGCGAGTTGAAGAAAGGAGCTCAGGGGCACTGTAATTCACAAACCTGCAGAGTTATAAATGACAGCTATCGTCCAAAAATAGACTGAAGTAAGGCTGCCAAGAGGACTTGAAAGCGGGGCAGAATTGCAGGAAACCGATTTCAGGAGGTAGACTGGAATTGCATTGAAAGCATAGGAAAAGAGGCAGAACGTCCACAATGATGCACTTGGCCAAAAAGGGCGTATGCGTTTTTTCCTGAATATATTCAGGAAAAAACGCATACGCCCTTTTTGGCCAACCAAGCAAGCTTGCAAAGGAAATCTGCACTACAATGAAGTCTCACTTCCCCCCGGTCAAAAGGGCCATCTGAAAAAAGTGTAAAATCCAGAAAGGCAACAGGCCATTGAGAACTGGGAGCCTTGTTATGCTGATGGGCGGGATGTAAATTGCCAACAACCACTCGGGAGAAGTGTATGGTGTTTCCTGAAACATCTAAAAAACAAAGCAACAGAGCCTAGGGCACTGCCACTTATGGTCCTATAGCTTAGGGAAATTAAAATCAAAAAGACACAGCCACCCCAAAGTTTGGGACGCCTCTGTTTACAAGAACCTCGTTTACAGTACAAGTTCAACATCGCAGAAAGTGAAAAATGGATAAAGAAGTTGTGGTATTTACTTACAAAGCAATATCACTCAGCAATGAAATCTATGTCATCAGGCCCTTAGCATCACAATGAGTGGATTCAGGTATGATGATTCTAACTGAAATAAGTCACACAGAAAAAGAAACATCATAAGATATCAGTAATACATGGAATGTAAACTTGGCTACACAGGAACTGAATTACAGAACAGAACAGGGTCTCAAATTTAGAAAACCAACTTATGCTTGCTTAAGGGTAAAGGTGAGTTGGGGTGCTGCATAAAACCAGAGATTGAAATGAGCACAAATAAAGTTCCTTAAGTCAAATATGGAATAGACAAGAGCTACTCCTTGCTCAACGAAATGGACTCAACACCGCATATTAAACGCCTAAGAATGTACCTGACTAGTAAGTATCGTAAAACCTATGGATTGCTATGTCTCCAAAAGAGAATCAAGCATGTGTACAGGGGCATAAACGCAACAGTGATAGGATTGGAGACGTTCGGTGAGCAAATGAAGACCCTTTGAAGTCATATTGCATGGTACCCATTACACGGGTCTCAACTCTCCAGGTTTAAGGTATTCTTCCTTCAGCTAAAACATGCATGTGGAACCCAAGTATGATCAACCATGTGAACGGGAGACGTGTTCAAGTATGTCTCAGGTTTCCTCCCCTGGTACTCGGGTGCAACATTCCAGACACTTTACTAACACTCTCCCCACTTGGAGAGTCAGCGCCTTTAACCTCCTGTTTGGCCCAGTTTGCAATTTCTGCGGAAGATGAACAGGAATAGCGAGAACCAATGAGAGGCTAGCTGGAGGTGTCTGGACGGGCAAATTTAACTCTCATTTCCCACCAGGAAGAGGAAATAACCAAAGGCTCAGCGTGCCGTACCGGAACCAGATTAGGGCCTGAAGCCATCCTGCGGTGTTGCGGCCAGCTCAAAAGAAAGCGAGTTGAAGAAAGGAGCTCAGGGGCACTGTGATTCACAAACCTGCAGAGTTATAAATGACAGCTATCGTCCAAAAATAGACTGAAGTAAGGCTGCCAAGAGGACTTGAAAGCGGGGCAGAATTGCAGGAAACCGATTTCAGGAGGTAGACTGGAATTGCATTGAAAGCATAGGAAAAGAGGCAGAACGTCCACAATGATGCACTTGGCCAAAAAGGGCGTATGCGTTTTTTCCTGAATATATTCAGGAAAAAACGCATACGCCCTTTTTGGCCAACCAAGCAAGCTTGCAAAGGAAATCTGCACTACAATGAAGTCTCACTTCCCCCCGGTCAAAAGGGCCATCTGAAAAAAGTGTAAAATCCAGAAAGGCAGGACAGGCCATGGAGAACTGGGAGCCTTGTTATGCTGATGGGCGGGATGTAAATTGCCAACAACCACTCGGGAGAATTGTATGGTGTTTCCTGAAACATCTAAAAAACAAAGCAACAGAACCTAGGGCACTTCCACTTATGATCCTATAGCTTAGGGAAATTAAAATCAAAAAGACACAGCCACCCCAAAGTTTGGAAAGGCTCTGTTTACAAGAACCTCGTTTACAGTACAAGTTCAACATCGCAGAAAGTGAAAAATGGATAAAGAAGTTGTGGTATTTACTTACAAAGCAATATCACTCAGCAATGAAATCTGTGTCATCACGCCCTTAGCAGCACAATGGGTGGATTCAGGTATGATGATTCTAACTGAAGTAAGTCACACAGAAAAAGAAACATCATAAGATATCACTAATACACGGAATGTAAACTTGGCTACACAGGAACTGAATTACAGAACAGAACAGGGTCTCAAATTTAGAAAACCAACTTATGCTTGCTTAAGGGGAAAGGTGAGTTGGGGTGCTGCATAAAACCAGAGATTGAAATGAGTACAGATAAAGTTCCTTAAGTCAAATATGGAATAGACAAGAGCTACTCCTTGCTCAACGAAATGGACTCAACACCCCATATTAAACGCCTAAGAATGTACCTGACTAGTAAGTATCTTAAAACCTATGGATTGCTATGTCTCCGAAAGAGAATCAAGCATGTGTACAGGGGCATAAACGCAGCAGTGATAGGATTGGAGAGGTTCGGTGAGCAAATGAAGACCCTTTGAAGTCATATTGCATGGTACCCATTCCACGGGTTTCAACTACCTAGGTTTTAGGTATTCTTCCTTCAGCTAAAACATGCATGTGGAACCCAGAGTATGATCAACCATGTGATCGGGAGACGTGTTCAAATATGTCTCAGTTTTCCTCCCCTGGTACTCGGGTGCAACATTCCAGACGCTTTACTAACACTCTCCCCACTTGGAGAGTCAGCGCCTTTAACCTCCTGTTTGGCCCAGTTTGCAATTTCTGCGGAAGATGAACAGGAATAGCGAGAACCAATGGGAGGCTAGCTGGAGGTGTCTGGACGGGCAAATTTAACTCTCATTTCCCAACAGGAAGAGGAAATAACCAAAGGCTCAGCGTGCCGTACCGGAACCAGATTAGGGCCTGAAGCCATCCTGCGGTGTTGCGGCCAGCTCAAAAGAAAGCGAGTTGAAGAAAGGAGCTCAGGGGCACTGTAATTCACAAACCTGCAGAGTTATAAATGACAGCTATCGTCCAAAAATAGACTGAAGTAAGGCTGCCAAGAGGACTTGAAAGCGGGGCAGAATTGCAGGAAACCGATTTCAGGAGGTAGACTGGAATTGCATTGAAAGCATAGGAAAAGAGGCAGAACGTCCACAATGATGCACTTGGCCAAAAAGGGCGTATGCGTTTTTTCCTGAATATATTCAGGAAAAAACGCATACGCCCTTTTTGGCCAACCAAGCAAGCTTGCAAAGGAAATCTGCTCTATAATGAAGTCTCACTACCCCCCAGTCAAAAGGGGCATCTGAAAAAAGTGTAAAATCCAGAAAGGCAGGACAGGCCATGGAGAACTGGGAGCCTTGTTATGCTGAAGGGTGGGATGTAAATTGCCAACAACCACTCGGGAGAAGTGTATGGTGTTTCCTGAAACATCTAAAAAACAAAGCAACAGAGCCTAGGGCACTTCCACTTATGGTCCTATAGCTTAGGGAATTTAAAATCAAAAAGACACAGACACCCCAAAGTTTGGGACGCCTCTGTTTACAAGAACCTCGTTTACAGTACAAGTTCAACATCGCAGAAAGTGAAAAATTGATAAAGAAGTTGTGGTATTTACTTACAAAGCAATATCACTCAGCAATGAAATCTGTGTCATCAGGCCCTTAGCAGCACAATGAGTGGATGCAGGTATGATGATTCTAACTGAAGTAAGTCACACAGAAAAAGAAACATCATAAGATATCAGTAATACACGGAATGTAAACTTGGCTACACAGGAACTGAATTACAGAACAGAACAGGGTCTCAAATTTAGAAAACCAACTTATGCTTGCTTAAGGGTAAAGGTGAGTTGGGGTGCTGCATAAAACCAGAGATTGAAATGAGCACAGATAAAGTTCCTTAAGCCAAATATGGAATAGACAAGAGCTACTCCTTGCTCAACGAAATGGACTCAACACCGCATATTAAACGCCTAAGAATGTGCCTGACTAGTAAGTATCTTAAAACCTATGGATTGCTATGTCTTCGAAAGAGAATCAAGCATGTGTACAGGGGCATAAACGCAGCAGTGATAGGATTGGAGAGGTTCGGTGAGCAAATGAAGACCCTTTGAAGTCATATTGCATGGTACCCATTACACGGGTCTCAACTCTCCAGGTTTAAGGTATTCTTCCTTCAGCTAAAACATGCATGTGGAACCCAAGTATGATCAACCATGTGAACGGGAGATGTGTTCAAATATGTCTCAGTTTTCCTCCCCTGGTACTCGGGTGCAACATTCCAGACACTTTACTAACACTCTCCCCACTTGGAGAGTCAGCGCCTTTAACCTCCTGTTTGGCCCAGTTTGCAATTTCTGCGGAAGATGAACAGGAATAGCGAGAACCAATGAGAGGCTAGCTGGAGGTGTCTGGACGGGCAAATTTAACTCTCATTTCCCACCAGGAAGAGGAAATAACCAAAGGCTCAGCGTGCCGTGCCGGAACCAGATTAGGGCCTGAAGCCATCCTGCGGTGTTGCGGCCAGGTCACAAGAAAGCGAGTTGAAGAAAGGAGCTCAGGGGCACTGTAATTCACAAACCTGCAGAGTTATAAATGACAGCTATCGTCCAAAAATAGACTGAAGTAAGGCTGCCAAGAGGACTTGAAAGCGGGGCAGAATTGCAGGAAACCGATTTCAGGAGGTAGACTGGAATTGCATTGAAAGCATAGGAAAAGAGGCAGAACGTCCACAATGATGCACTTGGCCAAAAAGGGCGTATGCGTTTTTTCCTGAATATATTCAGGAAAAAACGCATACGCCCTTTTTGGCCAACCAAGCAAGCTTGCAAAGGAAATCTGCACTACAATGAAGTCTCACTTCCCCCCGGTCAAAAGGGCCATCTGAAAAAAGTGTAAAATCCAGAAAGGCAGGACAGGCCATGGAGAACTGGGAGCCTTGTTATGCTGATGGGCAGGATGTAAATTGCCAACAGACACTTGGGAGAAGTGTATGGTGTTTCCTGAAACATCTAAAAAACAAAGCAACAGAGCCTAGGGCACTTCCACTTATGGTCCTATAGCTTAGGGAAATTAAAATTAAAAAGACACAGCCACCCCAAAGTTTGGGACGCCTCCGTTTACAAGAACCTCGTTTACCGTACAAGTTCAATATCACAGAAAGTGAAAAATGGATAAAGAACTTGTGGTACTTACGTACAATGCAGTATCACTCAGCAATGAAATCTATGTCATCAGTCCCGTAGCAGCATAATGAGTGGATTCAGGTACGATGATTCTAACTGAAATAAGTCACACAGAAAAAGAAACATCATAAGATATCAGTAATACACGGAATGGAAACTTGGCTACACAGGAACTGAATTACAGAACAGAACAGGGTCTCAAATTTAGAAAACCAACTTATGCTTGCTTAAGGGTAAAGGTGAGTTGGGGTGCTGCATAAAACCAGAGATTGAAATGAGCACAGATAAAGTTCCTTAAGCCAAATATGGAATAGACAAGAGCTACTCCTTGCTCAACGAAATGGACTCAACACCGCATATTAAATGCCTAAGAATGTACGTGACTAGTAAGTATCTTAAAACCTATGGATTGCTATGTCTCCGAAAGAGAATCAAGCATGTGTACAGGGCATAAACGCAGCAGTGATAGGATTGGAGAGGTTCGGTGAGCAAATGAAGACCCTTTGAAGTCATATTGCATGGTACCCATTCCATGGGTTTCAATTACCCAGGTTTTAGGTATTCTTCCTTCAGCTAAAACATGCATGTGGAACCCACAGTATGATCAACCATGTGATCGGGAGACGTGTTCAAATATGTCTCAGTTTTCCTCCCCTTGTACTCGGGTGCAACATTCCAGACGCTTTACTAACACTCTCCCCACTTGGAGAGTCAGCGCCTTTAACCTCCTGTTTGGCACAGTTTGCAATTTCTGCGGAAGATGAACAGGAATAGCGAGAACCAATGAGAGGCTAGCTGGAGGTGTCTGGACGGGCAAATTTAACTCTCATTTCCCAACAGGAAGAGGAAATAACCAAAGGCTCAGCGTGCCGTACCGGAACCAGATTAGGGCCTGAAGCCATCCTGCGGTGTTGCGGCCAGGTCACAAGAAAGCGAGTTGAAGAAAGGAGCTCAGGGGCACTGTAATTCACAAACCTGCAGAGTTATAAATGACAGCTATCGTCCAAAAATAAACTGAAGTAAGGCTGCCAAGAGGACTTGAAAGCGGGGCAGAATTGCAGGAAACCGATTTCAGGAGGTAGACTGGAATTGCATTGAAAGCATAGGAAAAGAGGCAGAACGTCCACAATGATGCACTTGGCCAAAAAGGGCGTATGCATTTTTTCCTGAATATATTCAGGAAAAAACGCATACGCCCTTTTTGGCCAACCAAGCAAGCTTGCAAAGGAAATCTGCACTACAATGAAGTCTCACTTCCCCCCGGTCAAAAGGGCCATCTGAAAAAAGTGTAAAATCCAGAAAGGCAGGACAGGCCATGGAGAACTGGGAGCCTTGTTATGCTGATGGGTGGGATGTAAATTGCCAACAACCACTTGGGAGAAGTGTATGGTGTTTCCTGAAACATCTAAAAAACAAAGCAACAGAACCTAGGGCACTTCCACTTATGGTCCTATAGCTTAGGGAAATTAAAATCAAAAAGACACAGCCACCCCAAAGTTTGGAACGGCTCTGTTTACAAGAACATCGTTTACAGTACAAGTTCAACATCGCAGAAAGTGAAAAATGGATAAAGAAGTTGTGGTATTTACTTACAAAGCAATATCACTCAGCAATGAAATCTGTGTCATCAGGCCCTTAGCATCACAATGAGTGGATTCAGGTATGATGATTCTAACTGAAATAAGTCACACAGAAAAAGAAACATCATAAGATATCAGTAATACACGGAATGTAAACTTGGCTACACAGGAACTGAATTACAGAACAGAACAGGGACTCAAATTTAGAAAACCAACTTATGCTTGCTTAAGGGGAAAGGTGAGTTGGGGTGCTGCATAAAACCAGAGATTGAAATGAGCACAGATAAAGTTCCTTAAGTCAAATATGGAATAGACAAGAGCTACTCCTTGCTCAATGAAATGGACTCAACACCGCATATTAAACGCCTAAGAATGTACCTCACTAGTAAGTATCTTAAAACCTATGGATTGCTATGTCTCCGAAAGAGAATCAAGCATGTGTACAGGGGCATAAACGCAGCAGTGATAGGATTGGAGAGGTTCGGTGAGCAAATGAAGACCCTTTGAAGTCATATTGCATGGTACCCATTACACGGGTCTTAACTCTCCAGGTTTAAGGTATTCTTCCTTCAGCTAAAACATGCATGTGGAACCCAAGTATGATCAACCATGTGAACGGGAGACGTGTTCAAATATGTCTCAGTTTTCCTCCCCTGGTACTCGGGTGCAACATTCCAGACGCTTTACTAACACTCTCCCCACTTGGAGAGTCAGCGCCTTTAACCTCCTGTTTGGCCCAGTTTTGCAATTTCTGCGGAAGATGAACAGGAATAGCGAGAACCAATGAGAGACTAGCTGGAGGTGTTTGGACGGGCAAATTGAACTCTCATTTCCCACCAGGAAGAGGAAATAACCAAAGGCTCAGCGTGCCGTGCCGGAACCAGATTAGGGCCTGAAGCCATCCTGCGGTGTTGCGGCCAGGTCACAAGAAAGCAAGTTGAAGAAAGGAGCTCAGGGGCACTGTAATTCACAAACCTGCAGAGTTATAAATGACAGCTATCGTCCAAAAATAGACTGAAGTAAGGCTGCCAAGAGGACTTGAAAGCGGGGCAGAATTGCAGGAAACCGATTTCAGGAGGTAGACTGGGATTGCATTGAAAGCATAGGAAAAGAGGCAGAACGTCCACAATGATGCACTTGGCCAAAAAGGGCGTATGCGTTTTTTCCTGAATATATTCAGGAAAAAACGCATACGCCCTTTTTGGCCAACCAAGCAAGCTTGCAAAGGAAATCTGCACTACAATGAAGTCTCACTTCCCCCCGGTCAAAAGGGCCATCTGAAAAAAGTGTAAAATCCAGAAAGGCAGGACAGGCCATGGAGAACTGGGAGCCTTGTTATGCTGATGGGCGGGATGTAAATTGCCAACAACCACTCGGGAGAAGTGTATGGTGTTTCCTGAAACATCTAAAAAACAAAGAAACAGAACCTAGGACACTTCCACTTATGGGCCTATAGCTTAGGGAAATTAAAATCAAAAAGACACAGCCACCCCAAAGTTTGGAACGGCTCTGTTTACAAGAACCTCGTTTACAGTACAAGTTCAACATCGCAGAAAGTGAAAAATGGAAAGAAGTTGTGGTATTTACTTACAAAGCAATATCACTCAGCAATGAAATCTGTGTCATCAGGCCCTTAGCAGCACAATGAGTGGATTCAGGTATGATGATTCTAACTGAAGTAAGTCACACAGAAAAAGAAACATCATAAGATATCAGTAATACACGGAATGTAAACTTGGCTACACAGGAACTGAATTACAGAATAGAACAGGGTCTCAAATTTAGAAAACCAACTTATGCTTGCTTAAGGGTAAAGGTGAGTTGGGGTGCTGCATAAACCAGAGATTGAAATGAGCACAGATAAAGTTCCTTAAGTCAAATATGGAATAGACAAGAGCTACTCCTTGCTCAACGAAATGGACTCAACACCGCATATTAAACGCCTAAGAATGTACCTGACTAGTAAGTATCTTAAAACCTATGGATTGCTATGTCTCCGAAAGAGAATCAAGCATGTGTACAGGGGCATAAACGCAGCAGTGATAGGATTGGAGAGGTTCGGTGAGCAAATGAAGACCCTTTGAAGTCATATTGCATGGTACCCATTCCACGGGTCTCAACTCTCCAGGTTTAAGGTATTCTTCCTTCAGCTAAAACATGCATGTGGAACCCAGAGTATGATCAACCATGTGATCGGGAGACGTGTTCAAATATGTCTCAGTTTTCCTCCCCTGGTACTCGGGTGCAACATTCCAGACGCTTTACTAACACTCTCCCCACTTGGAGAGTCAGCGCCTTTAACCTCCTGTTTGGCCCAGTTTGCAATTTCTGCGGAAGATGAACAGGAATAGCGAGAACCAATGAGAGGCTAGCTGGAGGTGTCTGGACGGGCAAATTTAACTCTCATTTCCCAACAGGAAGAGGAAATAACCAAAGGCTCAGCGTGCCGTACCGGAACCAGATTAGGGCCTGAAGCCATCCTGCGGTGTTGCGGCCAGCTCAAAAGAAAGCGAGTTGAAGAAAGGAGCTCAGGGGCACTGTAATTCACAAACCTGCAGAGTTATAAATGACAGCTATCGTCCAAAAATAGACTGAAGTAAGGCTGCCAAGAGGACTTGAAAGCGGGGCAGAATTGCAGGAAACCGATTTCAGGAGGTAGACTGGAATTGCACTGAAAGCATAGGAAAAGAGGCAGAACGTCCACAATGATGCACTTGGCCAAAAAGGGCGTATGCGTTTTTTCCTGAATATATTCAGGAAAAAACGCATACGCCCTTTTTGGCCAACCAAGCAAGCTTGCAAAGGAAATCTGCTCTATAATGAAGTCTCACTACCCCCCAGTCAAAAGGGGCATCTGAAAAAAGTGTAAAATCCAGAAAGGCAGGACAGGCCATGGAGAACTGGGAGCCTTGTTATGCTGAAGGGTGGGATGTAAATTGCCAACAACCACTCGGGAGAAGTGTATGGTGTTTCCTGAAACATCTAAAAAACAAAGCAACAGAGCCTAGGGCACTTCCACTTATGGTCCTATAGCTTAGGGAATTTAAAATCAAAAAGACACAGACACCCCAAAGTTTGGGACGCCTCTGTTTACAAGAACCTCGTTTACAGTACAAGTTCAACATCGCAGAAAGTGAAAAATTGATAAAGAAGTTGTGGTATTTACTTACAAAGCAATATCACTCAGCAATGAAATCTGTGTCATCAGGCCCTTAGCAGCACAATGAGTGGATGCAGGTATGATGATTCTAACTGAAGTAAGTCACACAGAAAAAGAAACATCATAAGATATCAGTAATACACGGAATGTAAACTTGGCTACACAGGAACTGAATTACAGAACAGAACAGGGTCTCAAATTTAGAAAACCAACTTATGCTTGCTTAAGGGTAAAGGTGAGTTGGGGTGCTGCATAAAACCAGAGATTGAAATGAGCACAGATAAAGTTCCTTAAGCCAAATATGGAATAGACAAGAGCTACTCCTTGCTCAACGAAATGGACTCAACACCGCATATTAAACGCCTAAGAATGTGCCTGACTAGTAAGTATCTTAAAACCTATGGATTGCTATGTCTTCGAAAGAGAATCAAGCATGTGTACAGGGGCATAAACGCAGCAGTGATAGGATTGGAGAGGTTCGGTGAGCAAATGAAGACCCTTTGAAGTCATATTGCATGGTACCCATTACACGGGTCTCAACTCTCCAGGTTTAAGGTATTCTTCCTTCAGCTAAAACATGCATGTGGAACCCAAGTATGATCAACCATGTGAACGGGAGATGTGTTCAAATATGTCTCAGTTTTCCTCCCCTGGTACTCGGGTGCAACATTCCAGACACTTTACTAACACTCTCCCCACTTGGAGAGTCAGCGCCTTTAACCTCCTGTTTGGCCCAGTTTGCAATTTCTGCGGAAGATGAACAGGAATAGCGAGAACCAATGAGAGGCTAGCTGGAGGTGTCTGGACGGGCAAATTTAACTCTCATTTCCCACCAGGAAGAGGAAATAACCAAAGGCTCAGCGTGCCGTGCCGGAACCAGATTAGGGCCTGAAGCCATCCTGCGGTGTTGCGGCCAGGTCACAAGAAAGCGAGTTGAAGAAAGGAGCTCAGGGGCACTGTAATTCACAAACCTGCAGAGTTATAAATGACAGCTATCGTCCAAAAATAGACTGAAGTAAGGCTGCCAAGAGGACTTGAAAGCGGGGCAGAATTGCAGGAAACCGATTTCAGGAGGTAGACTGGAATTGCATTGAAAGCATAGGAAAAGAGGCAGAACGTCCACAATGATGCACTTGGCCAAAAAGGGCGTATGCGTTTTTTCCTGAATATATTCAGGAAAAAACGCATACGCCCTTTTTGGCCAACCAAGCAAGCTTGCAAAGGAAATCTGCACTACAATGAAGTCTCACTTCCCCCCGGTCAAAAGGGCCATCTGAAAAAAGTGTAAAATCCAGAAAGGCAGGACAGGCCATGGAGAACTGGGAGCCTTGTTATGCTGATGGGCAGGATGTAAATTGCCAACAGACACTTGGGAGAAGTGTATGGTGTTTCCTGAAACATCTAAAAAACAAAGCAACAGAGCCTAGGGCACTTCCACTTATGGTCCTATAGCTTAGGGAAATTAAAATTAAAAAGACACAGCCACCCCAAAGTTTGGGACGCCTCCGTTTACAAGAACCTCGTTTACCGTACAAGTTCAATATCACAGAAAGTGAAAAATGGATAAAGAACTTGTGGTACTTACGTACAATGCAGTATCACTCAGCAATGAAATCTATGTCATCAGTCCCGTAGCAGCATAATGAGTGGATTCAGGTATGATGATTCTAACTGAAATAAGTCACACAGAAAAAGAAACATCATAAGATATCAGTAATACACGGAATGGAAACTTGGCTACACAGGAACTGAATTACAGAACAGAACAGGGTCTCAAATTTAGAAAACCAACTTATGCTTGCTTAAGGGTAAAGGTGAGTTGGGGTGCTGCATAAAACCAGAGATTGAAATGAGCACAGATAAAGTTCCTTAAGCCAAATATGGAATAGACAAGAGCTACTCCTTGCTCAACGAAATGGACTCAACACCGCATATTAAATGCCTAAGAATGTACGTGACTAGTAAGTATCTTAAAACCTATGGATTGCTATGTCTCCGAAAGAGAATCAAGCATGTGTACAGGGCATAAACGCAGCAGTGATAGGATTGGAGAGGTTCGGTGAGCAAATGAAGACCCTTTGAAGTCATATTGCATGGTACCCATTCCATGGGTTTCAATTACCCAGGTTTTAGGTATTCTTCCTTCAGCTAAAACATGCATGTGGAACCCACAGTATGATCAACCATGTGATCGGGAGACGTGTTCAAATATGTCTCAGTTTTCCTCCCCTTGTACTCGGGTGCAACATTCCAGACGCTTTACTAACACTCTCCCCACTTGGAGAGTCAGCGCCTTTAACCTCCTGTTTGGCACAGTTTGCAATTTCTGCGGAAGATGAACAGGAATAGCGAGAACCAATGAGAGGCTAGCTGGAGGTGTCTGGACGGGCAAATTTAACTCTCATTTCCCAACAGGAAGAGGAAATAACCAAAGGCTCAGCGTGCCGTACCGGAACCAGATTAGGGCCTGAAGCCATCCTGCGGTGTTGCGGCCAGGTCACAAGAAAGCGAGTTGAAGAAAGGAGCTCAGGGGCACTGTAATTCACAAACCTGCAGAGTTATAAATGACAGCTATCGTCCAAAAATAAACTGAAGTAAGGCTGCCAAGAGGACTTGAAAGCGGGGCAGAATTGCAGGAAACCGATTTCAGGAGGTAGACTGGAATTGCATTGAAAGCATAGGAAAAGAGGCAGAACGTCCACAATGATGCACTTGGCCAAAAAGGGCGTATGCATTTTTTCCTGAATATATTCAGGAAAAAACGCATACGCCCTTTTTGGCCAACCAAGCAAGCTTGCAAAGGAAATCTGCACTACAATGAAGTCTCACTTCCCCCCGGTCAAAAGGGCCATCTGAAAAAAGTGTAAAATCCAGAAAGGCAGGACAGGCCATGGAGAACTGGGAGCCTTGTTATGCTGATGGGTGGGATGTAAATTGCCAACAACCACTTGGGAGAAGTGTATGGTGTTTCCTGAAACATCTAAAAAACAAAGCAACAGAACCTAGGGCACTTCCACTTATGGTCCTATAGCTTAGGGAAATTAAAATCAAAAAGACACAGCCACCCCAAAGTTTGGAACGGCTCTGTTTACAAGAACATCGTTTACAGTACAAGTTCAACATCGCAGAAAGTGAAAAATGGATAAAGAAGTTGTGGTATTTACTTACAAAGCAATATCACTCAGCAATGAAATCTGTGTCATCAGGCCCTTAGCATCACAATGAGTGGATTCAGGTATGATGATTCTAACTGAAATAAGTCACACAGAAAAAGAAACATCATAAGATATCAGTAATACACGGAATGTAAACTTGGCTACACAGGAACTGAATTACAGAACAGAACAGGGACTCAAATTTAGAAAACCAACTTATGCTTGCTTAAGGGGAAAGGTGAGTTGGGGTGCTGCATAAAACCAGAGATTGAAATGAGCACAGATAAAGTTCCTTAAGTCAAATATGGAATAGACAAGAGCTACTCCTTGCTCAATGAAATGGACTCAACACCGCATATTAAACGCCTAAGAATGTACCTCACTAGTAAGTATCTTAAAACCTATGGATTGCTATGTCTCCGAAAGAGAATCAAGCATGTGTACAGGGGCTTAAACGCAGCAGTGATAGGATTGGAGAGGTTCGGTGAGCAAATGAAGACCCTTTGAAGTCATATTGCATGGTACCCATTACACGGGTCTTAACTCTCCAGGTTTAAGGTATTCTTCCTTCAGCTAAAACATGCATGTGGAACCCAAGTATGATCAACCATGTGAACGGGAGACGTGTTCAAATATGTCTCAGTTTTCCTCCCCTGGTACTCGGGTGCAACATTCCAGACGCTTTACTAACACTCTCCCCACTTGGAGAGTCAGCGCCTTTAACCTCCTGTTTGGCCCAGTTTTGCAATTTCTGCGGAAGATGAACAGGAATAGCGAGAACCAATGAGAGACTAGCTGGAGGTGTTTGGACGGGCAAATTGAACTCTCATTTCCCACCAGGAAGAGGAAATAACCAAAGGCTCAGCGTGCCGTGCCGGAACCAGATTAGGGCCTGAAGCCATCCTGCGGTGTTGCGGCCAGGTCACAAGAAAGCAAGTTGAAGAAAGGAGCTCAGGGGCACTGTAATTCACAAACCTGCAGAGTTATAAATGACAGCTATCGTCCAAAAATAGACTGAAGTAAGGCTGCCAAGAGGACTTGAAAGCGGGGCAGAATTGCAGGAAACCGATTTCAGGAGGTAGACTGGGATTGCATTGAAAGCATAGGAAAAGAGGCAGAACGTCCACAATGATGCACTTGGCCAAAAAGGGCGTATGCGTTTTTTCCTGAATATATTCAGGAAAAAACGCATACGCCCTTTTTGGCCAACCAAGCAAGCTTGCAAAGGAAATCTGCACTACAATGAAGTCTCACTTCCCCCCGGTCAAAAGGGCCATCTGAAAAAAGTGTAAAATCCAGAAAGGCAGGACAGGCCATGGAGAACTGGGAGCCTTGTTATGCTGATGGGCGGGATGTAAATTGCCAACAACCACTCGGGAGAAGTGTATGGTGTTTCCTGAAACATCTAAAAAACAAAGAAACAGAACCTACGACACTTCCACTTATGGGCCTATAGCTTAGGGAAATTAAAATCAAAAAGACACAGCCACCCCAAAGTTTGGAACGGCTCTGTTTACAAGAACCTCGTTTACAGTACAAGTTCAACATCGCAGAAAGTGAAAAATGGAAAGAAGTTGTGGTATTTACTTACAAAGCAATATCACTCAGCAATGAAATCTGTGTCATCAGGCCCTTAGCAGCACAATGAGTGGATTCAGGTATGATGATTCTAACTGAAGTAAGTCACACAGAAAAAGAAACATCATAAGATATCAGTAATACACGGAATGTAAACTTGGCTACACAGGAACTGAATTACAGAATAGAACAGGGTCTCAAATTTAGAAAACCAACTTATGCTTGCTTAAGGGTAAAGGTGAGTTGGGGTGCTGCATAAACCAGAGATTGAAATGAGCACAGATAAAGTTCCTTAAGTCAAATATGGAATAGACAAGAGCTACTCCTTGCTCAACGAAATGGACTCAACACCGCATATTAAACGCCTAAGAATGTACCTCACTAGTAAGTATCTTAAAACCTATGGATTGCTATGTCTCCGAAAGAGAATCAAGCATGTGTACAGGGGCATAAACGCAGCAGTGATAGGATTGGAGAGGTTCGGTGAGCAAATGAAGACCCTTTGAAGTCATATTGCATGGTACCCATTCCACGGGTCTCAACTCTCCAGGTTTAAGGTATTCTTCCTTCAGCTAAAACATGCATGTGGAACCCAAGTATGATCAACCATGTGAACGGGAGACGTGTTCAAATATGTCTCAGTTTTCCTCCCCTGGTACTCGGGTGCAACATTCCAGATGCTTTACTAACACTCTCCCCACTTGGAGAGTCAGCGCCTTTAACCTCCTGTTTGGCCCAGTTTGCAATTTCTGCGGAAGATGAACAGAAATAGCGAGAACCAATGAGAGACTAGCTGGAGGTGTCTGGACGGGCAAATTTAACTCTCATTTCCCACCAGGAAGAGGAAATAACCAAAGGCTCAGCGTGCCGTGCCGGAACCAGATTAGGGTCTGAAGCCATCCTGCGGTGTTGCGGCCAGGTCACAAGAAAGCGAGTTGAAGAAAGGAGCTCAGGGGCACTGTAATTCACAAACCTGCAGAGTTATAAGTGACAGCTATCGTCCAAAAATAGACTGAAGTAAGGCTGCCAAGAGGACTTGAAAGCGGGGCAGAATTGCAGGAAACCGATTTCAGGAGGTAGACTGGAATTGCATTGAAAGCATAGGAAAAGAGGCAGAACGTCCACAATGATGCACTTGGCCAAAAAGGGCGTATGCGTTTTTTCCTGAATATATTCAGGAAAAAACGCATACGCCCTTTTTGGCCAACCAAGCAAGCTTGCAAAGGAAATCTGCACTACAATGAAGTCTCACTTCCCCCCGGTCAAAAGGGCCATCTGAAAAAAGTGTAAAATCCAGAAAGGCAGGACAGGCCATGGAGAACTGGGAGCCTTGTTATGCTGATGGGCGGGATGTAAATTGCCAACAACCACTCGGGAGAAGTGTATGGTGTTTCCTGAAACATCTAAAAAACAAAGCAACAGAACCTAGGGCACTTCCACTTATGGTCCTATAGCTTAGGGAAATTAAAATCAAAAAGACACAGCCACCCCAAAGTTTGGAACGGCTCTGTTTACAAGAACATCGTTTACAGTACAAGTTCAACATCGCAGAAAGTGAAAAATGGATAAAGAAGTTGTGGTATTTACTTACAAAGCAATATCACTCAGCAATGAAATCTGTGTCATCAGGCCCTTAGCAGCACAATGAGTGGATTCAGGTATGATGATTCTAACTGAAATAAGTCACACAGAAAAAGAAACATCATAAGATATCAGTAATACACGGAATGTAAACTTGGCTACACAGGAACTGAATTACAGAACAGAACAGGGTCTCAAATTTAGAAAACCAACTTATTCTTGCTTAAGGGTAAAGGTGAGTTGGGGTGCAGCATAAAACCAGAGACTGAAATGAGCACAGATAAAGTTCCTTAAGCCAAATATGGAATAGACAAGAGCTACTCCTTGCTCAACGAAATGGACTCAATACCGCATATTAAACGTCTAAGAATGTACCTGACTAGTAAGTATCTTAAAACCTATGGATTGCTATCTCTCCGAAAGAGAATCAAGCATGTGTACAGGGGCATAAACGCAGCAGTGATAGGATTGGAGAGGTTCGGTGAGCAAATGAAGACCCTTTGAAGTCATATTGCATGGTACCCATTCCACGGGTTTCAACTACCCAACTTTAAGGTATTCTTCCTTCAGCTAAAACATGCATGTGGAACCTAGAGTATGATCAACCATGTGATCGGGAGACGTGTTCAAATATGTCTCAGTTTTCCTCCCCTGGTACTCGGGTGCAACATTCCAGACGCTTTACTAACACTCTCCCCACTTGGAGAGTCAGTCCCTTTAACCTCCTGTTTGGCCCGGTTTGCAATTTCTGCGGAAGATGAACAGGAATAGCGAGAACCAATGAGAGGCTAGCTGGAGGTGTCTGGACGGGCAAATTTAACTCTCATTTCCCACCAGGAAGAGGAATTAACCAAAGGCTCAGCGTGCCGGGCCGGAACCAGATTAGGGCCTGAAACCATCCTGCGGTGTTGCGGCCAGGTCACAAGAAAGCGAGTTGAAGAAAGGAGCTCAGGGGCACTGTAATTCACAAACCTGCAGAGTTATAAATGACAGCTATCGTCCAAAAATAGACTGAAGTAAGGCTGCCAAGAGGACTTGAAAGCGGGGCAGAATTGCAGGAAACCGATTTCAGGAGGTAGACTGGAATTGCATTGAAAGCATAGGAAAAGAGACAGAACGTCCACAATGATGCACTTGGCCAAAAAGGGCGTATGCGTTTTTTCCTGAATATATTCAGGAAAAAACGCATACGCCCTTTTTGGCCAACCAAGCAAGCTTGCAAAGGAAATCTGCACTACAATGAAGTCTCACTTCCCCCCGGTCAAAAGGGCCATCTGAAAAAAGTGTAAAATCCAGAAAGGCAGGACAGGCCATGGAGAACTGGGAGCCTTGTTATGCTGATGGGCGGGATGTAAATGGCCAACAACCACTCGGGAGAAGTGTATGGTGTTTCCTGAAACATCTAAAAAACAAAGCAACAGAGCCTAGGGCACTGCCACTTATGGTCCTATAGCTTAGGGAAATTAAAATCAAAAAGACACAGCCACCCCAAAGTTTGGGACGCCTCTGTTTACAAGAACCTCGTTTACAGTACAAGTTCAACATCGCAGAAAGTGAAAAATGGATAAAGAAGTTGTGGTATTTACTTACAAAGCAATATCACTCAGCAATGAAATCTATGTCATCAGGCCCTTAGCATCACAATGAGTGGATTCAGGTATGATGATTCTAACTGAAATAAGTCACACAGAAAAAGAAACATCATAAGATATCAGTAATACACGGAATGTAAACTTGGCTACACAGGAACTGAATTACAGAACAGAACAGGGTCTCAAATTTAGAAAACCAACTTATGCTTGCTTAAGGGGAAAGGTGAGTTGGGGTGCTGCATAAAACCAGAGATTGAAATGAGCACAGATAAAGTTCCTTAAGTCAAATATGGAATAGACAAGAGCTACTCCTTGCTCAACGAAATGGACTCAACACCGCATATTAAACCCCTAAGAATGTAACTGACTAGTAAGTATCGTAAAACCTATGGATTGCTATGTCTCCAAAAGAGAATCAAGCATGTGTACAGGGGCATAAACGCAGCAGTGATAGGATTGGAGAGCTTCAGTGAGCAAATGAAGACCCTTTGAAGTCATATTGCATGGTACCCATTACACGGGTCTCAACTCTCCAGGTTTAAGGTATTCTTCCTTCAGCTAAAACATGCATGTGGAACCCAAGTATGATCAACCATGTGAACGGGAGACGTGTTCAAATATGTCTCAGTTTTCCTCCCCTGGTACTCGGGTGCAACATTCCAGACGCTTTACTAACACTCTCCCCACTTGGAGAGTCAGCGCCTTTAACCTCCTGTTTGGCACAGTTTGCAATTTCTGCGGAAGATGAACAGGAATAGCGAGATCCAATGAGAGGCTAGCTGGAGGTGTCTGGACGGGCAAATTTAACTCTCATTTCCCACCAGGAAGAGGAAATAACCAAAGCTCAGCATGCCGGGCCGGAACCAGATTAGGGCCTGAAGCCATCCTGCGGTGTTGCGGCCAGCTCAAAAGAAAGCGAGTGGAAGAAAGGAGCTCAGGGGCACTGTAATTCACAAACCTGCAGAGTTGTAAATGACAGCTATCGTCCAAAAATAGACTGAAGTAAGGCTGCCAAGAGGACTTGAAAGCGGGGCAGAATTGCAGGAAACCGATTTCAGGAGGTAGATTGGAATTGCATTGAAAGCATAGGAAAAGAGGCAGAACGTCCACAATGATGCACTTGGCCAAAAAGGGCATATGCGTTTTTTCCTGAATATATTCAGGAAAAAACGCATACGCCCTTTTTGGCCAACCAAGCAAGCTTGCAAAGGAAATCTGCACTACAATGAAGTCTCACTTCCCCCCGGTCAAAAGGGCCATCTGAAAAAAGTGTAAAATCCAGAAAGGCAGGACAGGCCATGGAGAACTGGGAGCCTTGTTATGCTGATGGGCGGGATGTAAATTGCCAACAACCACTCGGGAGAAGTGTATGGTGTTTCCTGAAACATCTAAAAAACAAAGCAACAGAACCTAGGGCACTTCCACTTATGGTCCTATAGCTTAGGGAAATTAAAATCAAAAAGACACAGCCACCCCAAAGTTTGGAACGGCTCTGTTTACAAGAACATCGTTTACAGTACAAGTTCAACATCGCAGAAAGTGAAAAATGGATAAAGAAGTTGTGGTATTTACTTACAAAGCAATATCACTCAGCAATGAAATCTGTGTCATCAGGCCCTTAGCATCACAATGAGTGGATTCAGGTATGATGATTCTAACTGAAATAAGTCACACAGAAAAAGAAACATCATAAGATATCAGTAATACACGGAATGTAAACTTGGCTACACAGGAACTGAATTACAGAACAGAACAGGGACTCAAATTTAGAAAACCAACTTATGCTTGCTTAAGGGGAAAGGTGAGTTGGGGTGCTGCATAAAACCAGAGATTGAAATGAGCACAGATAAAGTTCCTTAAGTCAAATATGGAATAGACAAGAGCTACTCCTTGCTCAATGAAATGGACTCAACACCGCATATTAAACGCCTAAGAATGTACCTGACTAGTAAGTATCTTAAAACCTATGGATTGCTATGTCTCCGAAAGAGAATCAAGCATGTGTACAGGGGCATAAACGCAGCAGTGATAGGATTGGAGAGGTTCGGTGAGCAAATGAAGACCCTTTGAAGTCATATTGCATGGTACCCATTACACGGGTCTTAACTCTCCAGGTTTAAGGTATTCTTCCTTCAGCTAAAACATGCATGTGGAACCCAAGTATGATCAACCATGTGAACGGGAGACGTGTTCAAATATGTCTCAGTTTTCCTCCCCTGGTACTCGGGTGCAACATTCCAGACGCTTTACTAACACTCTCCCCACTTGGAGAGTCAGCGCCTTTAACCTCCTGTTTGGCCCAGTTTTGCAATTTCTGCGGAAGATGAACAGGAATAGCGAGAACCAATGAGAGACTAGCTGGAGGTGTTTGGACGGGCAAATTGAACTCTCATTTCCCACCAGGAAGAGGAAATAACCAAAGGCTCAGCGTGCCGTGCCGGAACCAGATTAGGGCCTGAAGCCATCCTGCGGTGTTGCGGCCAGGTCACAAGAAAGCAAGTTGAAGAAAGGAGCTCAGGGGCACTGTAATTCACAAACCTGCAGAGTTATAAATGACAGCTATCGTCCAAAAATAGACTGAAGTAAGGCTGCCAAGAGGACTTGAAAGCGGGGCAGAATTGCACGAAACCGATTTCAGGAGGTAGACTGGGATTGCATTGAAAGCATAGGAAAAGAGGCAGAACGTCCACAATGATGCACTTGGCCAAAAAGGGCGTATGCGTTTTTTCCTGAATATATTCAGGAAAAAACGCATACGCCCTTTTTGGCCAACCAAGCAAGCTTGCAAAGGAAATCTGCACTACAATGAAGTCTCACTTCCCCCCGGTCAAAAGGGCCATCTGAAAAAAGTGTAAAATCCAGAAAGGCAGGACAGGCCATGGAGAACTGGGAGCCTTGTTATGCTGATGGGCGGGATGTAAATTGCCAACAACCACTCCGGAGAAGTGTATGGTGTTTCCTGAAACATCTAAAAAACAAAGAAACAGAACCTAGGGCACTTCCACTTATGGGCCTATAGCTTAGGGAAATTAAAATCAAAAAGACACAGCCACCCCAAAGTTTGGAACGGCTCTGTTTACAAGAACCTCGTTTACAGTACAAGTTCAACATCGCAGAAAGTGAAAAATGGAAAGAAGTTGTGGTATTTACTTACAAAGCAATATCACTCAGCAATGAAATCTGTGTCATCAGGCCCTTAGCAGCACAATGAGTGGATTCAGGTATGATGATTCTAACTGAAGTAAGTCACACAGAAAAAGAAACATCATAAGATATCAGTAATACACGGAATGTAAACTTGGCTACACAGGAACTGAATTACAGAATAGAACAGGGTCTCAAATTTAGAAAACCAACTTATGCTTGCTTAAGGGTAAAGGTGAGTTGGGGTGCTGCATAAACCAGAGATTGAAATGAGCACAGATAAAGTTCCTTAAGTCAAATATGGAATAGACAAGAGCTACTCCTTGCTCAACGAAATGGACTCAACACCGCATATTAAACGCCTAAGAATGTACCTGACTAGTAAGTATCTTAAAACCTATGGATTGCTATGTCTCCGAAAGAGAATCAAGCATGTGTACAGGGGCATAAACGCAGCAGTGATAGGATTGGAGAGGTTCGGTGAGCAAATGAAGACCCTTTGAAGTCATATTGCATGGTACCCATTCCACGGGTCTCAACTCTCCAGGTTTAAGGTATTCTTCCTTCAGCTAAAACATGCATGTGGAACCCAAGTATGATCAACCATGTGAACGGGAGACGTGTTCAAATATGTCTCAGTTTTCCTCCCCTGGTACTCGGGTGCAACATTCCAGACGCTTTACTAACACTCTCCCCACTTGGAGAGTCAGTCCCTTTAACCTCCTGTTTGGCCCGGTTTGCAATTTCTGCGGAAGATGAACAGGAATAGCGAGAACCAATGAGAGGCTAGCTGGAGGTGTCTGGACGGGCAAATTTAACTCTCATTTCCCACCAGGAAGAGGAATTAACCAAAGGCTCAGCGTGCCGGGCCGGAACCAGATTAGGGCCTGAAACCATCCTGCGGTGTTGCGGCCAGGTCACAAGAAAGCGAGTTGAAGAAAGGAGCTCAGGGGCACTGTAATTCACAAACCTGCAGAGTTATAAATGACAGCTATCGTCCAAAAATAGACTGAAGTAAGGCTGCCAAGAGGACTTGAAAGCGGGGCAGAATTGCAGGAAACCGATTTCAGGAGGTAGACTGGAATTGCATTGAAAGCATAGGAAAAGAGACAGAACGTCCACAATGATGCACTTGGCCAAAAAGGGCGTATGCGTTTTTTCCTGAATATATTCAGGAAAAAACGCATACGCCCTTTTTGGCCAACCAAGCAAGCTTGCAAAGGAAATCTGCACTACAATGAAGTCTCACTTCCCCCCGGTCAAAAGGGCCATCTGAAAAAAGTGTAAAATCCAGAAAGGCAGGACAGGCCATGGAGAACTGGGAGCCTTGTTATGCTGATGGGCGGGATGTAAATTGCCAACAACCACTCGGGAGAAGTGTATGGTGTTTCCTGAAACATCTAAAAAACAAAGCAACAGAGCCTAGGGCACTGCCACTTATGGTCCTATAGCTTAGGGAAATTAAAATCAAAAAGACACAGCCACCCCAAAGTTTGGGACGCCTCTGTTTACAAGAACCTCGTTTACAGTACAAGTTCAACATCGCAGAAAGTGAAAAATGGATAAAGAAGTTGTGGTATTTACTTACAAAGCAATATCACTCAGCAATGAAATCTATGTCATCAGGCCCTTAGCATCACAATGAGTGGATTCAGGTATGATGATTCTAACTGAAATAAGTCACACAGAAAAAGAAACATCATAAGATATCAGTAATACACGGAATGTAAACTTGGCTACACAGGAACTGAATTACAGAATAGAACAGGGTCTCAAATTTAGAAAACCAACTTATGCTTGCTTAAGGGTAAAGGTGAGTTGGGGTGCTGCATAAACCAGAGATTGAAATGAGCACAGATAAAGTTCCTTAAGTCAAATATTCAATAGACAAGAGCTACTCCTTGCTCAACGAAATGGACTCAACACCGCATATTAAACGCCTAAGAATGTACCTGACTAGTAAGTATCTTAAAACCTATGGATTGCTATGTCTCCAAAAGAGAATCAAGCATGTGTACAGGGGCATAAACGCAGCAGTGATAGGATTGGAGAGGTTCGGTGAGCAAATGAAGACCCTTTGAAGTCATATTGCATGGTACCCATTCCACGGGTCTCAACTCTCCAGGTTTAAGGTATTCTTCCTTCAGCTAAAACATGCATGTGGAACCCAAGTATGATCAACCATGTGAACGGGAGACGTGTTCAAATATGTCTCAGTTTTCCTCCCCTGGTACTCGGGTGCAACATTCCAGACGCTTTACTAACACTCTCCCCACTTGGAGAGTCAGTCCCTTTAACCTCCTGTTTGGCCCGGTTTGCAATTTCTGCGGAAGATGAACAGGAATAGCGAGAACCAATGAGAGGCTAGCTGGAGGTGTCTGGACGGGCAAATTTAACTCTCATTTCCCACCAGGAAGAGGAATTAACCAAAGGCTCAGCGTGCCGGGCCGGAACCAGATTAGGGCCTGAAACCATCCTGCGGTGTTGCGGCCAGGTCACAAGAAAGCGAGTTGAAGAAAGGAGCTCAGGGGCACTGTAATTCACAAACCTGCAGAGTTATAAATGACAGCTATCGTCCAAAAATAGACTGAAGTAAGGCTGCCAAGAGGACTTGAAAGCGGGGCAGAATTGCAGGAAACCGATTTCAGGAGGTAGACTGGAATTGCATTGAAAGCATAGGAAAAGAGACAGAACGTCCACAATGATGCACTTGGCCAAAAAGGGCGTATGCGTTTTTTCCTGAATATATTCAGGAAAAAACGCATACGCCCTTTTTGGCCAACCAAGCAAGCTTGCAAAGGAAATCTGCACTACAATGAAGTCTCACTTCCCCCCGGTCAAAAGGGCCATCTGAAAAAAGTGTAAAATCCAGAAAGGCAGGACAGGCCATGGAGAACTGGGAGCCTTGTTATGCTGATGGGCGGGATGTAAATTGCCAACAACCACTCGGGAGAAGTGTATGGTGTTTCCTGAAACATCTAAAAAACAAAGCAACAGAGCCTAGGGCACTGCCACTTATGGTCCTATAGCTTAGGGAAATTAAAATCAAAAAGACACAGCCACCCCAAAGTTTGGGACGCCTCTGTTTACAAGAACCTCGTTTACAGTACAAGTTCAACATCGCAGAAAGTGAAAAATGGATAAAGAAGTTGTGGTATTTACTTACAAAGCAATATCACTCAGCAATGAAATCTATGTCATCAGGCCCTTAGCATCACAATGAGTGGATTCAGGTATGATGATTCTAACTGAAATAAGTCACACAGAAAAAGAAACATCATAAGATATCAGTAATACACGGAATGTAAACTTGGCTACACAGGAACTGAATTACAGAACAGAACAGGGTCTCAAATTTAGAAAACCAACTTATGCTTGCTTAAGGGGAAAGGTGAGTTGGGGTGCTGCATAAAACCAGAGATTGAAATGAGCACAGATAAAGTTCCTTAAGTCAAATATGGAATAGACAAGAGCTACTCCTTGCTCAACGAAATGGACTCAACACCGCATATTAAACCCCTAAGAATGTAACTGACTAGTAAGTATCGTAAAACCTATGGATTGCTATGTCTCCAAAAGAGAATCAAGCATGTGTACAGGGGCATAAACGCAGCAGTGATAGGATTGGAGAGGTTCAGTGAGCAAATGAAGACCCTTGGAAGTCATATTGCATGGTACCCATTACACGGGTCTCAACTCTCCAGGTTTAAGGTATTCTTCCTTCAGCTAAAACATGCATGTGGAACCCAAGTATGATCAACCATGTGAACGGGAGACGTGTTCAAATATGTCTCAGTTTTCCTCCCCTGGTACTCGGGTGCAACATTCCAGACGCTTTACTAACACTCTCCCCACTTGGAGAGTCAGCGCCTTTAACCTCCTGTTTGGCACAGTTTGCAATTTCTGCGGAAGATGAACAGGAATAGCGAGATCCAATGAGAGGCTAGCTGGAGGTGTCTGGACGGGCAAATTTAACTCTCATTTCCCACCAGGAAGAGGAAATAACCAAAGCTCAGCATGCCGGGCCGGAACCAGATTAGGGCCTGAAGCCATCCTGCGGTGTTGCGGCCAGCTCAAAAGAAAGCGAGTTGAAGAAAGGAGCTCAGGGGCACTGTAATTCACAAACCTGCAGAGTTGTAAATGACAGCTATCGTCCAAAAATAGACTGAAGTAAGGCTGCCAAGAGGACTTGAAAGCGGGGCAGAATTGCAGGAAACCGATTTCAGGAGGTAGATTGGAATTGCATTGAAAGCATAGGAAAAGAGGCAGAACGTCCACAATGATGCACTTGGCCAAAAAGGGCGTATGCGTTTTTTCCTGAATATATTCAGGAAAAAACGCATACGCCCTTTTTGGCCAACCAAGCAAGCTTGCAAAGGAAATCTGCACTACAATGAAGTCTCACTTCCCCCCGGTCAAAAGGGCCATCTGAAAAAAGTGTAAAATCCAGAAAGGCAGGACAGGCCATGGAGAACTGGGAGCCTTGTTATGCTGATGGGCGGGATGTAAATTGCCAACAACCACTCGGGAGAAGTGTATGGTGTTTCCTGAAACATCTAAAAAACAAAGCAACAGAACCTAGGGCACTTCCACTTATGGTCCTATAGCTTAGGGAAATTAAAATCAAAAAGACACAGCCACCCCAAAGTTTGGAACGGCTCTGTTTACAAGAACCTCATTTACAGTACAAGTTCAACATCGCAGAAAGTGAAAAATGGATAAAGAAGTTGTGGTATTTACTTACAAAGCAATATCACTCAGCAATGAAATCTGTGTCATCAGGCCCTTAGCAGCACAATGGGTGGATTCAGGTATGATGATTCTAACTGAAGTAAGTCACACAGAAAAAGAAACATCATAAGATATCAGTAATACACGGAATGTAAACTTGGCTACACAGGAACTGAATTACAGAACAGAACAGGGTCTCAAATTTAGAAAACCAACTTATGCTTGCTTAAGGGGAAAGGTGAGTTGGGGTGCTGCATAAAACCAGAGATTGAAATGAGCACAGATAAAGTTCCTTAAGTCAAATATGGAATAGACAAGAGCTACTCCTTGCTCAACGAAATGGACTCAACACCGCATATTAAACGCCTAAGAATGTACCTGACTAGTAAGTATCTAAAAACCTATGGATTGCTATGTCTCTGAAAGAGAATCAAGCATGTGTACAGGGGCATAAACGCAGCAGTGATAGGATTGGAGAGGTTCAGTGAGCAAATGAAGACCCTTTGAAGTCATATTGCATGGTACCCATTACACGGGTCTTAACTCTCCAGGTTTAAGGTATTCTTCCTTCAGCTAAAACATACATGTGGAACCCAAGTATGATCAACCATGTGAACGGGAGACGTGTTCAAATATGTCTCAGTTTTCCTCCCCTGGTACTCGGGTGCAACATTCCAGACGCTTTACTAACACTCTCCCCACTTGGAGAGTCAGCGCCTTTAACCTCCTGTTTGGCCCAGTTTGCAATTTCTGCGGAAGATGAACAGGAATAGCGAGAACCAATGAGAGACTAGCTGGAGGTGTCTGGACGGGCAAATTTAACTCTCATTTCCCACCAGGAAGAGGAAATAACCAAAGGCTCAGCGTGCCGTGCCGGAACCAGATTAGGGCCTGAAGCCATCCTGCGGTGTTGCGCCCAGGTCACAAGAAAGCGAGTTGAAGAAAGGAGCTCAGGGGCACTGTAATTCACAAACCTGCAGAGTTATAAATGACAGCTATCGTCCAAAAATAGACTGAAGTAAGGCTGCCAAGAGGACTTGAAAGCGGGGCAGAATTGCAGGAAACCGATTTCAGGAGGTAGACTGGAATTGCATTGAAAGCATAGGAAAAGAGGCAGAACGTCCACAATGATGCACTTGGCCAAAAAGGGCGTATGCGTTTTTTCCTGAATATATTCAGGAAAAAACGCATACGCCCTTTTTGGCCAACCAAGCAAGCTTGCAAAGGAAATCTGCACTACAATGAAGTCTCACTTCCCCCCGGTCAAAAGGGCCATCTGAAAAAAGTGTAAAATCCAGAAAGGCAGGACAGGCCATGGAGAACTGGGAGCCTTGTTATGCTGATGGGCGGGATGTAAATTGCCAACAACCACTCGGGAGAAGTGTATGGTGTTTCCTGAAACATCTAAAAAACAAAGCAACAGAACCTAGGGCACTTCCACTTATGGTCCTATAGCTTAGGGAAATTAAAATCAAAAAGACACAGACACCCCAAAGTTTGGAACGGCTCTGTTTACAAGAACATCGTTTACAGTACAAGTTCAACATCGCAGAAAGTGAAAAATGGATAAAGAAGTTGTGGTATTTACTTACAAAGCAATATCACTCAGCAATGAAATCTGTGTCATCAGGCCCTTAGCAGCACAATGAGTGGATTCAGGTATGATGATTCTAACTGAAATAAGTCACACAGAAAAAGAAACATCATAAGATATCAGTAATACACGGAATGTAAACTTGGCTACACAGGAACTGAATTACAGAACAGAACAGGGTCTCAAATTTAGAAAACCAACTTATTCTTGCTTAAGGGTAAAGGTGAGTTCGGGTGCAGCATAAAACCAGAGACTGAAATGAGCACAGATAAAGTTCCTTAAGCCAAATATGGAATAGACAAGAGCTACTCCTTGCTCAACGAAATGGACTCAATACCGCATATTAAACGTCTAAGAATGTACCTGACTAGTAAGTATCTTAAAACCTATGGATTGCTATGTCTCCGAAAGAGAATCAAGCATGTGTACAGGGGCATAAACGCAGCAGTGATAGGATTGGAGAGGTTCGGTGAGCAAATGAAGACCCTTTGAAGTCATATTGCATGGTACCCATTCCACGGGTTTCAACTACCCAACTTTAAGGTATTCTTCCTTCAGCTAAAACATGCATGTGGAACCTAGAGTATGATCAACCATGTGATCGGGAGACGTGTTCAAATATGTCTCAGTTTTCCTCCCCTGGTACTCGGGTGCAACATTCCAGACGCTTTACTAACACTCTCCCCACTTGGAGAGTCAGTCCCTTTAACCTCCTGTTTGGCCCGGTTTGCAATTTCTGCGGAAGATGAACAGGAATAGCGAGAACCAATGAGAGGCTAGCTGTAGGTGTCTGGACGGGCAAATTTAACTCTCATTTCCCACCAGGAAGAGGAATTAACCAAAGGCTCAGCGTGCCGGGCCGGAACCAGATTAGGGCCTGAAACCATCCTGCGGTGTTGCGGCCAGGTCACAAGAAAGCGAGTTGAAGAAAGGAGCTCAGGGGCACTGTAATTCACAAACCTGCAGAGTTATAAATGACAGCTATCGTCCAAAAATAGACTGAAGTAAGGCTGCCAAGAGGACTTGAAAGCGGGGCAGAATTGCAGGAAACCGATTTCAGGAGGTAGACTGGAATTGCATTGAAAGCATAGGAAAAGAGACAGAACGTCCACAATGATGCACTTGGCCAAAAAGGGCGTATGCGTTTTTTCCTGAATATATTCAGGAAAAAACGCATACGCCCTTTTTGGCCAACCAAGCAAGCTTGCAAAGGAAATCTGCACTACAATGAAGTCTCACTTCCCCCCGGTCAAAAGGGCCATCTGAAAAAAGTGTAAAATCCAGAAAGGCAGGACAGGCCATGGAGAACTGGGAGCCTTGTTATGCTGATGGGCGGGATGTAAATTGCCAACAACCACTCGGGAGAAGTGTATGGTGTTTCCTGAAACATCTAAAAAACAAAGCAACAGAGCCTAGGGCACTGCTACTTATGGTCCTATAGCTTAGGGAAATTAAAATCAAAAAGACACAGCCACCCCAAAGTTTGGGACGCCTCTGTTTACAAGAACCTCGTTTACAGTACAAGTTCAACATCGCAGAAAGTGAAAAATGGATAAAGAAGTTGTGGTATTTACTTACAAAGCAATATCACTCAGCAATGAAATCTATGTCATCAGGCCCTTAGCATCACAATGAGTGGATTCAGGTATGATGATTCTAACTGAAATAAGTCACACAGAAAAAGAAACATCATAAGATATCAGTAATACACGGAATGTAAACTTGGCTACACAGGAACTGAATTACAGAACAGAACAGGGTCTCAAATTTAGAAAACCAACTTATGCTTGCTTAAGGGGAAAGGTGAGTTGGGGTGCTGCATAAAACCAGAGATTGAAATGAGCACAGATAAAGTTCCTTAAGTCAAATATGGAATAGACAAGAGCTACTCCTTGCTCAACGAAATGGACTCAACACCGCATATTAAACCCCTAAGAATGTACCTGACTAGTAAGTATCTTAAAACCTATGGATTGCTATGTCTCCAAAAGAGAATCAAGCATGTGTACAGGGGCATAAACGCAGCAGTGATAGGATTGGAGAGGTTCAGTGAGCAAATGAAGACCCTTTGAAGTCATATTGCATGGTACCCATTCCACGGGTCTCAACTCTCCAGGTTTAAGGTATTCTTCCTTCAGCTAAAACATGCATGTGGAACCCAAGTATGATCAACCATGTGAACGGGAGACGTGTTCAAATATGTCTCAGGTTTCCTCCCCTGGTACTCGGGTGCAACATTCCAGACGCTTTACTAACACTCTCCCCACTTGGAGAGTCAGCGCCTTTAACCTCCTGTTTGGCACAGTTTGCAATTTCTGCGGAAGATGAACAGGAATAGCGAGATCCAATGAGAGGCTAGCTGGAGGTGTCTGGACGGGCAAATTTAACTCTCATTTCCCACCAGGAAGAGGAAATAACCAAAGCTCAGCATGCCGGGCCGGAACCAGATTAGGGCCTGAAGCCATCCTGCGGTGTTGCGGCCAGCTCAAAAGAAAGCGAGTGGAAGAAAGGAGCTCAGGGGCACTGTAATTCACAAACCTGCAGAGTTATAAATGACAGCTATCGTCCAAAAATAGACTGAAGTAAGGCTGCCAAGAGGACTTGAAAGCGGGGCAGAATTGCAGGAAACCGATTTCAGGAGGTAGACTGGAATTGCATTGAAAGCACAGGAAAAGAGGCAGAACGTCCACAATGATGCACTTGGCCAAAAAGGGCGTATGCGTTTTTTCCTGAATATATTCAGGAAAAAACGCATACGCACTTTTTGGCCAACCAAGCAAGCTTGCAAAGGAAATCTGCACTACAATGAAGTCTCACTTCCCCCCGGTCAAAAGGGCCATCTGAAAAAAGTGTAAAATCCAGAAAGGCAACAGGCCATTGAGAACTGGGAGCCTTGTTATGCTGATGGGCGGGATGTAAATTGCCAACAGACACTCCGGAGAAGTGTATGGTGTTTCCTGAAACATCTAAAAAACAAAGCAACAGAACCTAGGGCACTTCCACTTATGGTCCTATAGCTTAGGGAAATTAAAATCAAAAAGACACAGCCACCCCAAAGTTTGGAATGGCTCTGTTTACAAGAACCTCGTTTACAGTACAAGTTCAACATCGCAGAAAGTGAAAAATGGACAAAGAAGTTGTGGTATTTACTTACAAAGCAATATCACTTAGCAATGAAATCTGTGTCATCAGGCCCTTAGCAGCACAATGGGTGGATTCAGGTATGATGATTCTAACTGAAGTAAGTCACACAGAAAAAGAAACATCATAAGATATCAGTAATACACGGAATGGAAACTTGGCTACACAGGAACTGAATTACAGAACAGAACAGGGTCTCAAATTTAGAAAACCAACTTATGCTTGCTTAAGGGGAAAGGTGAGTTGGGGTGCTGCATAAAACCAGAGATTGAAATGAGCACAGATAAAGTTCCTTAAGTCAAATATGGAATAGACAAGAGCTACTCCTTGCTCAACGAAATGGACTCAACACCGCATATTAAACGCCTAAGAATGTACCTGACTAGTAAGTATCTTAAAACCTATGGATTGCTATGTCTCTGAAAGAGAATCAAGCATGTGTACAGGGGCATAAACGCAGCAGTGATAGGATTGGAGAGGTTCAGTGAGCAAATGAAGACCCTTTGAAGTCATATTGCATGGTACCCATTACTCGGGTCTTCACTCTCCAGGTTTAAGGTATTCTTCCTTCAGCTAAAACATACATGTGGAACCCAAGTATGATCAACCATGTGAACGGGAGACGTGTTCAAATATGTCTCAGTTTTCCTCCCCTGGTACTCGGGTGCAACATTCCAGACGCTTTACTAACACTCTCCCCACTTGGAGAGTCAGCGCCTTTAACCTCCTGTTTGGCCCAGTTTGCAATTTCTGCGGAAGATGAACAGGAATAGCGAGAACCAATGAGAGACTAGCTGGAGGTGTCTGGACGGGCAAATTTAACTCTCATTTCCCACCAGGAAGAGGAAATAACCAAAGGCTCAGCGTGCCGTGCCGGAACCAGATTAGGGCCTGAAGCCATCCTGCGGTGTTGCGGCCAGGTCACAAGAAAGCGAGTTGAAGAAAGGAGCTCAGGGGCACTGTAATTCACAAACCTGCAGAGTTATAAATGACAGCTATCGTCCAAAAATAGACTGAAGTAAGGCTGCCAAGAGGACTTGAAAGCGGGGCAGAATTGCAGGAAACCGATTTCAGGAGGTAGACTGGAATTGCATTGAAAGCATAGGAAAAGAGGCAGAACGTCCACAATGATGCACTTGGCCAAAAAGGGCGTATGCGTTTTTTCCTGAATATATTCAGGAAAAAACGCATACGCCCTTTTTGGCCAACCAAGCAAGCTTGCAAAGGAAATCTGCACTACAATGAAGTCTCACTTCCCCCCGGTCAAAAGGGCCATCTGAAAAAAGTGTAAAATCCAGAAAGGCAGGACAGGCCATGGAGAACTGGGAGTCTTGTTATGCTGATGGGCGGGATGTAAATTGGCAACAGACACTAGGGAGAAGTGTATGGTGTTTCCTGAAACATCTAAAAAACAAAGCAACAGAGCCTAGGGCACTTCCACTTATGGTCCTATAGCTTAGGGAAATTAAAATCAAAAAGACACAGCCACCCCAAAGTTTGGAATGGCTCTGTTTACAAGAACCTCGTTTACAGTACAAGTTCAACATCGCAGAAAGTGAAAAATGGATAAAGAAGTTGTGGTATTTACTTACAAAGCAATATCACTCAGCAATGAAATCTGTGTCATCAGGCCCTTAGCGGCACAATGAGTGGATTCAGGTATGATGATTCTAACTGAAATAAGTCACACAGAAAAAGAAACATCATAAGATATCAGTAATACACGGAATGTAAACTTGGCTACACAGGAACTGAATTACAGAACAGAACAGGGTCTCAAATTTAGAAAAACAACTTATGCTTGCTTAAGGGTAAAGGTGAGTTGGGGTGCTGCATAAAACCAGAGATTGAAATGAGCACAGATAAAGTTCCTTAAGCCAAATATGGAATAGACAAGAACTACTCCTTGCTCAACGAAATAGACTCAACACCCCATATTAAATGCCTAAGAATGTACCTGACTAGTAAGTATCTTAAAACCTATGGATTGCTATGTCTCTGAAAGAGAATCAAGCATGTGTACAGGGGCATAAACGCAGCAGTGATAGGATTGGAGAGGTTCGGTGAGCAAATGAAGACCCTTTGAAATCATATTGCATGGTACCCATTCCACGGGTTTCAACTACCCAGGTTTAAGGTATTCTTCCTTCAGCTAAAACATGCATGTGGAACCTAGAGTATGATCAACCATGTGATCGGGAGACGTGTTCAAATATGTCTCAGTTTTCCTCCCCTGGTACTCGGGTGCAACATTCCAGACGCTTTACTAACACTCTCCCCACTTGGAGAGTCAGTGCCTTTAACCTCCTGTTTGACCCAGTTTGCAATTTCTGCGGAAGATGAACAGGAATAGCGAGAACCAATGAGAGGCTAGCTGGAGGTGTCTGGACGGGCAAATTTAACTCTCATTTCCCACCAGGAAGAGGAAATAACCAAAGGCTCAGCGTGCCGTACCGGAACCAGATTAGGGCCTGAAGCCATCCTGTGGTGTTGCGGCCAGCTCAAAAGAAAGCGAGTTGAAGAAAGGAGCTCAGGGGCACTGTAATTCACAAACCTGCAGAGTTATAAATGACAGCTATCGTCCAAAAATAGACTGAAGTAAGGCTGCCAAGAGGACTTGAAAGCGGGGCAGAATTGCAGGAAACCGATTTCAGGAGGTAGACTGGAATTGCATTGAAAGCATAGGAAAAGAGGCAGAACGTCCACAATGATGCACTTGGCCAAAAAGGGCGTATGCGTTTTTTCCTGAATATATTCAGGAAAAAACGCATACGCCCTTTTTGGCCAACCAAGCAAGCTTGCAAAGGAAATCTGCACTACAATGAAGTCTCACTTCCACCCGGTCAAAAGGGCCATCTGAAAAAAGTGTAAAATCCAGAAAGGCAACAGGCCATTGAGAACTGGGAGCCTTGTTATGCTGATGGGCGGGATGTAAATTGCCAACAGACACTTGGGAGAAGTGTATGGTGTTTCCTGAAACATCGAAAAAACAAAGCAACAGAGCCTAGGGCACTTCCACTTATGGTCCTATAGCTTAGGGAAATTAAAATCAAAAAGACACAGCCACCCCAAAGTTTGGAACGGCTCTGTTTACAAGAACCTCGTTTACAGTACAAGTTCAACATCGCAGAAAGTGAAAAATGGATAAAGAAGTTGTGGTATTCACTTACAAAGCAATATCACTCAGCAATGAAATCTATGTCATCAGGCCCTTAGCAGCACAATGAGTGGATTCAGGTATGATGATTCTAACTGAAATAAGTCACACAGAAAAAGAAACATCATAAGATATCAGTAATACACGGAATGGAAACTTGGCTACACAGGAACTGAATTACAGAACAGAACAGGGTCTCAAATTTAGAAAAACAACTTATGCTTGCTTAAGGGTAAAGGTGAGTTGGGGTGCTGAATAAAACCAGAGATTGAAATGAGCACAGATAAAGTTCCTTAAGCCAAATATGGAATAGACAAGAGCTACTCCTTGCTCAACGAAATGGACTCAACACCGCATATTAAACGCCTAAGAATGTACCTGACTTGTAAGTATCTTAAAACCTATGGATTGCTATGTCTCCGAAAGAGAATCAAGCATGTGTACAGGGGCATAAACGCAGCAGTGATAGGATTGGAGAGGTCGGTGAGCAAATGAAGACCCTTTGAAGTCATATTGCATGGTACCCATTCCACGGGTTTCAACTACCCAGGTTTAAGGTATTCTTCCTTCAGCTAAAACATACATGTGGAACCTAGAGTATGATCAACCATGTGATCAGGAGACGTGTTCAAATATGTCTCAGTTTTCGTACCCTGGTACTCGGGTGCAACATTCCAGACGCTTTACTAACACTCTCCCCACTTGGAGAGTCAGTCCCTTTAACCTCCTGTTTGGCCCAGTTTGCAATTTCTGCAGAAGATGAACAGGAATAGCGAGAACCAATGAGAGGCTAGCTGGAGGTGTCTGGACGGGCAAATTTAACTCTCATTTCCAATCAGGAAGAGGAATTAACCAAAGGCTCAGCATGCCGGGCCGGAACCAGATTAGGGCCTGAAGCCATCCTGCGGTGTTGCGGCCAGGTCACAAGAAAGCAAGTTGAAGAAAGGAGCTCAGGGGCACTGTAATTCACAAACCTGCAGAGTTATAAATGACAGCTATCGTCCAAAAATAGACTGAAGTAAGGCTGCCAAGAGGACTTGAAAGCGGGGCAGAATTGCAGGAAACCGATTTCAGGAGGTAGACTGGAATTGCATTGAAAGCATAGGAAAAGAGGCAGAACGTCCACAATGATGCACTTGGCCAAAAAGGGCGTATGCGTTTTTTCCTGAATATATTCAGGAAAAAACGCATACGCCCTTTTTGGCCAACCAAGCAAGCTTGCAAAGGAAATCTGCACTACAATGAAGTCTCACTTCCCCCCGGTCAAAAGGGCCATCTGAAAAAAGTGTAAAATCCAGAAAGGCAGGACAGGCCATGGAGAACTGGGAGCCTTGTTATGCTGATGGGCGGGATGTAAATTGCCAACAGACACTCGGGAGAAGTGTATGGTGTTTCCTGAAACATCTAAAAAACAAAGCAACAGAGCCTAGGGCACTGCCACTTATGGTCCTATAGCTTAGGGAAATTAAAATCAAAAAGACACAGCCACCCCAAAGTTTGGGACGCCTCTGTTTACAAGAACCTCGTTTACAGTACAAGTTCAACATCGCAGAAAGTGAAAAATGGATAAAGAAGTTGTGGTATTTACTTACAAAGCAATATCACTCAGCAATGAAATCTATGTCATCAGGCCCTTAGCATCACAATGAGTGGATTCAGGTATGATGATTCTAACTGAAATAAGTCACACAGAAAAAGAAACATCATAAGATATCAGTAATACATGGAATGTAAACTTGGCTACACAGGAACTGAATTACAGAACAGAACAGGGTCTCAAATTTAGAAAACCAACTTATGCTTGCTTAAGGGTAAAGGTGAGTTGGGGTGCTGCATAAAACCAGAGATTGAAATGAGCACAGATAAAGTTCCTTAAGTCAAATATGGAATAGACAAGAGCTACTCCTTGCTCAACGAAATGGACTCAACACCGCATATTAAACGCCTAAGAATGTACCTGACTAGTAAGTATCGTAAAACCTATGGATTGCTATGTCTCCAAAAGAGAATCAAGCATGTGTACAGGGGCATAAACGCAACAGTGATAGGATTGGAGACGTTCGGTGAGCAAATGAAGACCCTTTGAAGTCATATTGCATGGTACCCATTACACGGGTCTCAACTCTCCAGGTTTAAGGTATTCTTCCTTCAGCTAAAACATGCATGTGGAACCCAAGTATGATCAACCATGTGAACGGGAGACGTGTTCAAATATGTCTCAGGTTTCCTCCCCTGGTACTCGGGTGCAACATTCCAGACGCTTTACTAACACTCTCCCCACTTGGAGAGTCAGCGCCTTTAACCTCCTGTTTGGCCCAGTTTGCAATTTCTGTGGAAGATGAACAGGAATAGCGAGAACCAATGAGAGGCTAGCTGGAGGTGTCTGGACGGGCAAATTTAACTCTCATTTCCCACCAGGAAGAGGAAATAACCAAAGGCTCAGCGTGCCGTACCGGAACCAGATTAGGGCCTGAAGCCATCCTGTGGTGTTGCGGCCAGCTCAAAAGAAAGCGAGTTGAAGAAAGGAGCTCAGGGGCACTGTAATTCACAAACCTGCAGAGTTATAAATGACAGCTATCGTCCAAAAATAGACTGAAGTAAGGCTGCCAAGAGGACTTGAAAGCGGGGCAGAATTGCAGGAAACCGATTTCAGGAGGTAGACTGGAATTGCATTGAAAGCATAGGAAAAGAGGTAGAACGTCCACAATGATGCACTTGGCCAAAAAGGGCGTATGCGTTTTTTCCTGAATATATTCAGGAAAAAACGCATACGCCCTTTTTGGCCAACCAAGCAAGCTTGCAAAGGAAATCTGCACTACAATGAAGTCTCACTTCCCCCCGGTCAAAAGGGCCATCTGAAAAAAGTGTAAAATCCAGAAAGGCAGGACAGGCCATGGAGAACTGGGAGCCTTGTTATGCTGATGGGCGGGATGTAAATTGCCAACAACCACTCGGGAGAAGTATATGGTGTTTCCTGAAACATCTAAAAAACAAAGCAACAGAGCCTAGGGCACTGCCACTTATGGTCCTATAGCTTAGGGAAATTAAAATCAAAAAGACACAGCCACCCCAAAGTTTGGAACAGCTCTGTTTACAAGAACCTCGTTTACAGTACAAGTTCAACATCGCAGAAAGTGAAAAATGGATAAAGAAGTTGTGGTATTTACTTACAAAGCAATATCACTCAGCAATGAAATCTATGTCATCAGGCCCTTAGCATCACAATGAGTGGATTCAGGTATGATGATTCTAACTGAAATAAGTCACACAGAAAAAGAAACATCATAAGATATCAGTAATACACGGAATGTAAACTTGGCTACACAGGAACTGAATTACAGAACAGAACAGGGTCTCAAATTTAGAAAACCAACTTATGCTTGCTTAAGGTTAAAGGTGAGTTGGGGTGCTGCATAAAACCAGAGATTGAAATGAGCACAGATAAAGTTCCTTAAGTCAAATATGGAATAGACAAGAGCTACTCCTTGCTCAACGAAATGGACTCAACACCGCATATTAAACGCCTAAGAATGTACCTGACTAGTAAGTATCGTAAAACCTATGGATTGCTATGTCTCCAAAAGAGAATCAAGCATGTGTACAGGGGCATAAACGCAGCAGTGATAGGATTGGAGAGGTTCGGTGAGCAAATGAAGACCCTTTGAAGTCATATTGCATGGTACCCATTACACGGGTCTCAACTCTCCAGGTTTAAGGTATTCTTCCTTCAGCTAAAACATGCATGTGGAACCCAAGTATGATCAACCATGTGAACGGGAGACGTGTTCAAATATGTCTCAGTTTTCCTCCCCTGGTATTCGGGTGCAACATTCCAGACGCTTTACTAACACTCTCCCCACTTGGAGAGTCAGCGCCTTTAACCTCCTGTTTGGCACAGTTTGCAATTTCTGCGGAAGATGAACAGGAATAGCGAGAACCAATGAGAGGCTAGCTGGAGGTGTCTGGACGGGCAAATTTAACTCTCATTTCCCACCAGGAAGAGGAAATAACCAAAGCTCAGCATGCCGGGCCGGAACCAGATTAGGGCCTGAAGCCATCCTGCGGTGTTGCGGCCAGCTCAAAAGAAAGCGAGTTGATGAAAGGAGCTCAGGGGCACTGTAATTCACAAACCTGCAGAGTTATAAATGACAGCTATCGTCCAAAAATAGACTGAAGTAAGGCTGCCAAGAAGACTTGAAAGCGGGGCAGAATTGCAGGAAACCGATTTCAGGAGGTAGATTGGAATTGCATTGAAAGCATAGGAAAAGAGGCAGAACGTCCACAATGATGCACTTGGCCAAAAAGGGCGTATGCGTTTTTTCCTGAATATATTCAGGAAAAAACGCATACGCCCTTTTTGGCCAACCAAGCAAGCTTGCAAAGGAAATCTGCACTACAATGAAGTCTCACTTCCCCCCGGTCAAAAGGGCCATCTGAAAAAAGTGTAAAATCCAGAAAGGCAGGACAGGCCATGGAGAACTGGGAGCCCTGTTATGCTGATGGGCGGGATGTAAATTGCCAACAACCACTCGGGAGAATTGTATGGTGTTTCCTGAAACATCTAAAAAACAAAGCAACAGAACCTAGGGCACTTCCACTTACGATCCTATAGCTTAGGGAAATTAAAATCAAAAAGACACAGCCACCCCAAAGTTTGGAACGGCTCTGTTTACAAGAACCTCGTTTACAGTACAAGTTCAACATCGCAGAAAGTGAAAAATGGATAAAGAAGTTGTGGTATTTACTTACAAAGCAATATCACTCAGCAATGAAATCTGTGTCATCAGGCCCTTAGCAGCACAATGAGTGGATTCAGGTATGATGATTCTAACTGAAGTAAGTCACACAGAAAAAGAAACATCATAAGATATCAGTAATACACGGAATGGAAACTTGGCTACACAGGAACTGAATTACAGAACAGAACAGGGTCTCAAATTTAGAAAACCTACTTATGCTTGCTTAAGGGGAAAGGTGAGTTGGGGTGCTGCATAAAACCAGAGATTGAAATGAGCACAGATAAAGTTCCTTAAGTCAAATATGGAATAGACAAGAGCTACTCCTTGCTCAACGAAATGGACTCAACACCGCATATTAAACGCCTAAGAATGTACCTGACTAGTAAGTATCTTAAAACCTATGGATTGCTATGTCTCTGAAAGAGAATCAAGCATGTGTACAGGGGCATAAACGCAGCAGTGATAGGATTGGAGAGGTTCGGTGAGCAAATGAAGACCCTTTGAAGTCATATTGCATGGTACCCATTACACGGGTCTTAACTCTCCAGGTTTAAGGTATTCTTCCTTCAGCTAAAACATACATGTGGAACCTAGAGTATTATCAACCATGTGATCAGGAGACGTGTTCAAATATGTCTCAGTTTTCGTACCCTGGTACTCGGGTGCAACATTCCAGACGCTTTACTAACACTCTCCCCACTTGGAGAGTCAGTCCCTTTAACCTCCTGTTTGGCCCAGTTTGCAATTTCTGCAGAAGATGAACAGGAATAGCGAGAACCAATGAGAGGCTAGCTGGAGGTGTCTGGACGGGCAAATTTAACTCTCATTTCCAATCAGGAAGAGGAATTAACCAAAGGCTCAGCATGCCGGGCCGGAACCAGATTAGGGCCTGAAGCCATCCTGCGGTGTTGCGGCCAGGTCACAAGAAAGCAAGTTGAAGAAAGGAGCTCAGGGGCACTGTAATTCACAAACCTGCAGAGTTATAAATGACAGCTATCGTCCAAAAATATACTGAAGTAAGGCTGCCAAGAGGACTTGAAAGCGGGGCAGAATTGCAGGAAACCGATTTCAGGAGGTAGACTGGAATTGCATTGAAAGCATAGGAAAAGAGGCAGAACGTCCACAATGATGCACTTGGCCAAAAAGGGCGTATGCGTTTTTTCCTGAATATATTCAGGAAAAAACGCATACGCCCTTTTTGGCCAACCAAGCAAGCTTGCAAAGGAAATCTGCACTACAATGAAGTCTCACTTCCCGCCGGTCAAAAGGGCCATCCGAAAAAAGTGTAAAATCCAGAAAGGCAGGACAGGCCATGGAGAACTGGGAGCCTTGTTATGCTGATGGGCGGGATGTAAATTGCCAACAAACACTCGGGAGAAGTGTATGGTGTTTCCTGAAACATCTAAAAAACAAAGCAACAGAGCCTAGGGCACTGCCACTTATGGTCCTATAGCATAGGGAAATTAAAATCAAAAAGACACAGCCACCCCAAAGTTTGGGACGCCTCTGTTTACAAGAACCTCGTTTACAGTACAAGTTCAACATCACAGAAAGTGAAAAATGGATAAAGAAGTTGTGGTATTTACTTACAAAGCAATATCACTCAGCAATGAAATCTATGTCATCAGGCCCTTAGCATCACAATGAGTGGATTCAGGTATGATGATTCTAACTGAAATAAGTCACACAGAAAAAGAAACATCATAAGATATCAGTAATACACGGAATGTAAACTTGGCTACACAGGAACTGAATTACAGAACAGAACAGGGTCTCAAATTTAGAAAACCAACTTATGCTTGCTTAAGGTTAAAGGTGAGTTGGGGTGCTGCATAAAACCAGAGATTGAAATGAGCACAGATAAAGTTCCTTAAGTCAAATATGGAATAGACAAGAGCTACTCCTTGCTCAACGAAATGGACTCAACACCGCATATTAAACGCCTAAGAATGTACCTGACTAGTAAGTATCGTAAAACCTATGGATTGCTATGTCTCCAAAAGAGAATCAAGCATGTGTACAGGGGCATAAACGCAGCAGTGATAGGATTGGAGAGGTTCGGTGAGCAAATGAAGACCCTTTGAAGTCATATTGCATGGTACCCATTACACGGGTCTCAACTCTCCAGGTTTAAGGTATTCTTCCTTCAGCTAAAACATGCATGTGGAACCCAAGTATGATCAACCATGTGAACGGGAGACGTGTTCAAATATGTCTCAGTTTTCCTCCCCTGGTATTCGGGTGCAACATTCCAGACGCTTTACTAACACTCTCCCCACTTGGAGAGTCAGCGCCTTTAACCTCCTGTTTGGCACAGTTTGCAATTTCTGCGGAAGATGAACAGGAATAGCGAGAACCAATGAGAGGCTAGCTGGAGGTGTCTGGACGGGCAAATTTAACTCTCATTTCCCACCAGGAAGAGGAAATAACCAAAGGTCAGCATGCCGGGCCGGAAGCAGATTAGGGCCTGAAGCCATCCTGCGGTGTTGCGGCCAGCTCAAAAGAAAGCGAGTTGATGAAAGGAGCTCAGGGGCACTGTAATTCACAAACCTGCAGAGTTATAAATGACAGCTATCGTCCAAAAATAGACTGAAGTAAGGCTGCCAAGAAGACTTGAAAGCGGGGCAGAATTGCAGGAAACCGATTTCAGGAGGTAGATTGGAATTGCATTGAAAGCATAGGAAAAGAGGCAGAACGTCCACAATGATGCACTTGGCCAAAAAGGGCGTATGCATTTTTTCCTGAATATATTCAGGAAAAAACGCATACGCCCTTTTTGGCCAACCAAGCAAGCTTGCAAAGGAAATCTGCACTACAATGAAGTCTCACTTCCCCCCGGTCAAAAGGGCCATCTGAAAAAAGTGTAAAATCCAGAAAGGCAGGACAGGCCATGGAGAACTGGGAGCCCTGTTATGCTGATGGGCGGGATGTAAATTGCCAACAACCACTCGGGAGAATTGTATGGTGTTTCCTGAAACATCTAAAAAACAAAGCAACAGAACCTAGGGCACTTCCACTTACGATCCTATAGCTTAGGGAAATTAAAATCAAAAAGACACAGCCACCCCAAAGTTTGGAACGGCTCTGTTTACAAGAACCTCGTTTACAGTACAAGTTCAACATCGCAGAAAGTGAAAAATGGATAAAGAAGTTGTGGTATTTACTTACAAAGCAATATCACTCAGCAATGAAATCTGTGTCATCAGGCCCTTAGCAGCACAATGAGTGGATTCAGGTATGATGATTCTAACTGAAGTAAGTCACACAGAAAAAGAAACATCATAAGATATCAGTAATACACGGAATGGAAACTTGGCTACACAGGAACTGAATTACAGAACAGAACAGGGTCTCAAATTTAGAAAACCTACTTATGCTTGCTTAAGGGGAAAGGTGAGTTGGGGTGCTGCATAAAACCAGAGATTGAAATGAGCACAGATAAAGTTCCTTAAGCCAAATATGGAATAGAAAAGAGCTACTCCTTGCTCAACGAAATAGACTCAACACCCCATATTAAATGCCTAAGAATGTACCTGACTAGTAAGTATCTTAAAACCTATGGATTGCTATGTCTCCGAAAGAGAATCAAGCATGTGTACAGGGGCATAAACGCAGCAGTGATAGGATTGGAGAGGTTCGGTGAGCAAATGAAGACCCTTTGAAGTCATATTGCATGGTACCCATTCCACGGGTTTCAACTACCCAGGTTTAAGGTATTCTTCCTTCAGCTAAAACATGCATGTGGAACCTAGAGTATGATCAACCATGTGATCGGGAGACGTGTTCAAATATGTCTCAGTTTTCCTCCCCTGGTACTCGGGTGCAACATTCCAGACGCTTTACTAACACTCTCCCCACTTGGAGAGTCAGTCCCTTTAACCTCCTGTTTGGCACAGTTTGCAATTTCTGTGGAAGATGAACAGGAATAGCGAGAACCAATGAGAGGCTAGCTGGAGGTGTCTGGACGGGCAAATTTAACTCTCATTTCCCACCAGGAAGAGGAATTAACCAAAGGCTCAGCATGCCGGGCCGGAACCAGATTAGGGCCTGAAGCCATCCTGCGGTGTTGCGGCCAGGTCACAAGAAAGCGAGTTGAAGAAAGGAGCTCAGGGGCACTGTAATTCACAAACCTGCAGAGTTATAAATGACAGCTATCGTCCAAAAATAGACTGAAGTAAGGCTGCCAAGAGGACTTGAAAGCGGGGCAGAATTGCAGGAAACCGATTTCAGGAGGTAGACTGGAATTGCATTGAAAGCATAGGAAAAGAGGCAGAACGTCCACAATGATGCACTTGGCCAAAAAGGGCGTATGCGTTTTTTCCTGAATATATTCAGGAAAAAACGCATACGCCCTTTTTGGCCAACCAAGCAAGCTTGCAAAGGAAATCTGCACTACAATGAAGTCTCACTTCCCCCCGGTCAAAAGGGCCATCTGAAAAAAGTGTAAAATCCAGAAAGGCAGGACAGGCCATGGAGAACTGGGAGCCTTGTTATGCTGATAGGCGGGATGTAAATTGCCAACAGACACTTGGGAGAAGTGTATGGTGTTTCCTGAAACATCTAAAAAACAAAGCAACAGAGCCTAGGGCACTGCCACTTATGGTCCTATAGCTTAGGGAAATTAAAATCAAAAAGACACAGCCACCCCAAAGTTTGGGACGCCTCTGTTTACAAGAACATCGTTTACAGTACAAGTTCAACATCGCAGAAAGTGAAAAATGGATAAAGAAGTTGTGGTATTTACTTACAAAGAAATATCACTCAGCAATGAAATCTATGTCATCAGGCCCTTAGCATCACAATGAGTGGATTCAGGTATGATGATTCTAACTGAAATAAGTCACACAGAAAAAGAAACATCATAAGATATCACTAATACACGGAATGTAAACTTGGCTACACAGGAACTGAATTACAGAATAGAACAGGGTCTCAAATTTAGAAAACCAACTTATGCTTGCTTAAGGGTAAAGGTGAGTTGGGGTGCTGCATAAAACCAGAGATTGAAATGAGCACAGATAAAGTTCCTTAAGTCAAATATGGAATAGACAAGAGCTACTCCTTGCTCAACGAAATGGACTCAACACCGCATATTAAACGCCTAAGAATGTACCTGACTAGTAAGTATCGTAAAACCTATGGATTGCTATGTCTCCAAAAGAGAATCAAGCATGTGTACAGGGGCATAAACGCAGCAGTGATAGGATTGGAGAGGTTCGGTGAGCAAATGAAGACCCTTTGAAGTCATATTGCATGGTACCCATTCCACGGGTTTCAACTACCCAGGTTTTAGGTATTCTTCCTTCAGCTAAAACATGCATGTGGAACCTAGAGTATGATCAACCATGTGATCGGGAGACGTGTTCAAATATGTCTCAGTTTTCGTACCCTGGTACTCGGGTGCAACATTCCAGACGCTTTACTAACACTCTCCCCACTTGGAGAGTCAGTCCCTTTAACCTCCTGTTTGGCCCAGTTTGCAATTTCTGCGGAAGATGAACAGGAATAGCGAGAACCAATGAGAGGCTAGCTGGAGGTGTCTGGACGGGCAAATTTAACTCTCATTGCCCACCAGGAAGAGGAATTAACCAAAGGCTCAGCATGCCGCGCCGGAACCAGATTAGGACCTGAAGCCATCCTGTGGTGTTGCGGCCAGGTCACAAGAAAGCGAGTTAAAGAAAGGAGCTCAGGGGCACTGTAATTCACAAACCTGCAGAGTTATAAATGACAGCTATCGTCCAAAAATAGACTGAAGTAAGGCTGCCAAGAGGACTTGAAAGCGGGGCAGAATTGCAGGAAACCGATTTCAGGAGGTAGACTGGAATTGCATTGAAAGCATAGGAAAAGAGGCAGAACGTCCACAATGATGCACTTGGCCAAAAAGGGCGTATGAGTTTTTTCCTGAATATATTCAGGAAAAAACTCATACGCCCTTTTTGGCCAACCAAGCAAGCTTGCAACGGAAATCTGCACTACAATGAAGTCTCACTTCCCCCCGGTCAAAAGGGCCATCTGAAAAAAGTGTAAAATCCAGAAAGGCAACAGGACATTGAGAACTGGGAGCCTTGTTATGCTGATGGGCTGGATGTAAATTGCCAACAGACACTTGGGAGAAGTGTATGGTGTTTCCTGAAACATCTAAAAAACAAAGCAACAGAGCCTAGGGCACTTCCACTTATGGTCCTATAGCTTAGGGAAATTAAAATCAAAAAGACACAGCCACCCCAAAGTTTGGAACGGCTCTGTTTACAAGAACCTCGTTTACAGTACAAGTTCAACATCGCAGAAAGTGAAAAATGGATAAAGAAGTTGTGGTATTCACTTACAAAGCAATATCACTCAGCAATGAAATCTATGTCATCAGGCCCTTAGCAGCACAATGAGTGGATTCAGGTATGATGATTCTAACTGAAATAAGTCACACAGAAAAAGAAACATCATAAGATATCAGTAATACACGGAATGGAAACTTGGCTACACAGGAACTGAATTACAGAACAGAACAGGGTCTCAAATTTAGAAAACCAACTTATGCTTGCTTAAGGGTAAAGGTGAGTTGGGGTGCTGCATAAAACCAGAGATTGAAATGAGCACAGATAAAGTTCCTTAAGCCAAATATGGAATAGACAAGAGCTACTCCTTGCTCAACGAAATGGACTCAACACCGCATATTAAATGCCTAAGAATGTACCTGACTAGTAAGTATCTTAAAACCTATGGAATGCTATGTCTCCAAAAGAGAATCAAGCATGTGTACAGGGGCATAAACGCAGCAGTGATAGGATTGGAGAGGTTCGGTGAGCAAATGAAGACGCTTTGAAGTCATATTGCATGGTACCCATTCCACGGGTTTCAACTACCCAGGTTTAAGGTATTCTTCCTTCAGCTAAAACATGCATGTGGAACCTAGAGTATGATCAACCATGTGATCGGGAGACGTGTTCAAATATGTCTCAGTTTTCCTCCCCTGGTACTCGGGTGCAACACTCCAGACGCTTTACTAACACTCTCCCCACTTGGAGAGTCAGTCCCTTTAACCTCCTGTTTGGCCCAGTTTGCAATTTCTGCGGAAGATGAACAGGAATAGCGAGAACCAATGAGAGGCTAGCTGGAGGTGTCTGGACGGGCAAATTTAACGCTCATTGCCCACCAGGAAGAGGAATTAACCAAAGGCTCAGCATGCCGCGCCGGAACCAGATTAGGACCTGAAGCCATCCTGTGGTGTTGCGGCCAGGTCACAAGAAAGCGAGTTGAAGAAAGGAGCTCAGGGGCACTGTAATTCACAAACCTGCAGAGTTATAAATGACAGCTATCGTCCAAAAATAGACTGAAGTAAGGCTGCCAACAGGACTTGAAAGCGGGGCAGAATTGCAGGAAACCGATTTCAGGAGGTAGACTGGAATTGCATTGAAAGCATAGGAAAAGAGGCAGAACGTCCACAATGATGCACTTGGCCAAAAAGGGCGTATGCGTTTTTTCCTGAATATATTCAGGAAAAAACGCATCTGCACTTTTTGGCCAACCAAGCAAGCTTGCAAAGGAAATCTGCACTACAATGAAGTCTCACTTCCCCCCGGTCAAAAGGGCCATCTGAAAAAAGTGTAAAATCCAGAAAGGCAGGACAGGCCATGGAGAACTGGGAGCCTTGTTATGCTGATGGGCGGGATGTAAATTGCCAACAGACACTCGGGAGAAGTGTATGGTGTTTCCTGAAACATCTAAAAAACAAAGCAACAGAGCCTAGGGCACTTCCACTTATGGTCCTATAGCTTAGGGAAATTAAAATCAAAAAGACACAGCCACCCCAAAGTTTGGGACGCCTCTGTTTACAAGAACCTCGTTTACAGTACAAGTTCAACATCGCAGAAAGTGAAAAATGGATAAAGAAGTTGTGGTATTTACTTACAAAGCAATATCACTCAGCAATGAAATCTATGTCATCAGGCCCTTAGCATCACAATGAGTGGATTCAGGTATGATGATTCTAACTGAAATAAGTCACACAGAAAAAGAAACATCATAAGATATCAGTAATACACGGAATGGAAACTTGGCTACACAGGAACTGAATTACAGAACAGAACAGGGTCTCAAATTTAGAAAACCAACTTATGCTTGCTTAAGGGTAAAGGTGAGTTGGGGTGCTGCATAAAACCAGAGATTGAAATGAGCACAGATAAAGTTCCTTAAGCCAAATATGGAATAGACAAGAGCTACTCCTTGCTCAACGAAATGGACTCAACACCGCATATTAAACGCCTAAGAATGTACCTGACTTGTAAGTATCTTAAAACCTATGGATTGCTATGTCTCCGAAAGAGAATCAAGCATGTGTACAGGGGCATAAACGCAGCAGTGATAGGATTGGAGAGGTTCGGTGAGCAAATGAAGACCCTTTGAAGTCATATTGCATGGTACCCATTCCACGGGTTTCAACTACCCAGGTTTAAGGTATTCTTCCTTCAGCTAAAACATGCATGTGGAACCTAGAGTATGATCAACCATGTGATCGGGAGACGTGTTCAAATATGTCTCAGTTTTCGTACCCTGGTACTCGGGTGCAACATTCCAGACGCTTTACTAACACTCTCCCCACTTGGAGAGTCAGTCCCTTTAACCTCCTGTTTGGCCCAGTTTGCAATTTCTGCGGAAGATGAACAGGAATTGCGAGAACCAATGAGTGGCTAGCTGGAGGTGCCTGGACGGGCAAATTTAACTCTCATTGCCCACCAGGAAGAGGAATTAACCAAAGGCTCAGCATGCCGCGCCGGAACCAGATTAGGACCTGAAGCCATCCTGTGGTGTTGCGGCCAGGTCACAAGAAAGCGAGTTGAAGAAAGGAGCTCAGGGGCACTGTAATTCACAAACCTGCAGAGTTATAAATGACAGCTATCGTCCAAAAATAGACTGAAGTAAGGCTGCCAAGAGGACTTGAAAGCGGGGCAGAATTGCAGGAAACCGATTTCAGGAGGTAGACTGGAATTGCATTGAAAGCATAGGAAAAGAGGCAGAACGTCCACAATGATGCACTTGGCCAAAAAGGGCGTATGCGTTTTTTCCTGAATATATTCAGGAAAAAACGCATACGCCCTTTTTGGCCAACCAAGCAAGCTTGCAAAGGAAATCTGCACTACAATGAAGTCTCACTTCCCCCCGGTCAAAAGGGCCATCTGAAAAAAGTGTAAAATCCAGAAAGGCAACAGGCCATTGAGAACTGGGAGCCTTGTTATGCTGATGGGCTGGATGTAAATTGCCAACAGACACTTGGGAGAAGTGTATGGTGTTTCCTGAAACATCTAAAAAACAAAGCAACAGAGCCTAGGGCACTTCCACTTATGGTCCTATAGCTTAGGGAAATTAAAATCAAAAAGACACAGCCACCCCAAAGTTTGGAACGGCTGTATTTACAAGAACCTCGTTTACAGTACAAGTTCAACATCGCAGAAAGTGAAAAATGGATAAAGAAGTTGTGGTATTCACTTACAAAGCAATATCACTCAGCAATGAAATCTATGTCATCAGGCCCTTAGCAGCACAATGAGTGGATTCAGGTATGATGATTCTAACTGAAATAACTCACACAGAAAAAGAAACATCATAAGATATCAGTAATACACGGAATGGAAACTTGGCTACACAGGAACTGAATTACAGAACAGAACAGTGTCTCAAATTTAGAAAAACAACTTATGCTTGCTTAAGGGTAAAGGTGAGTTGGGGTGCTGCATAAAACCAGAGATTGAAATGAGCACAGATAAAGTTCCTTAAGCCAAATATGGAATAGACAAGAGCTACTCCTTGCTCAACGAAATGGACTCAACACCGCATAGTAAACGCCTAAGAATGTACCTGACTAGTAAGTATCTTAAAACCTATGGATTGCTATGTCTCCGAAAGAGAATCAAGCATGTGTACAGGGGCATAAACGCAGCAGTGATAGGATTGGAGAGGTTCGGTGAGCAAATGAAGACCCTTTGAAGTCATATTGCATGGTACCCATTCCACGGGTTTCAACTACCCAGGTTTAAGGTATTCTTCCTTCAGCTAAAACATGCATGTGGAACCTAGAGTATGATCAACCATGTGATCGGGAGACGTGTTCAAATATGTCTCAGTTTTCCTCCCCTGGTACTCGGGTGCAACATTCCAGACGCTTTACTAACACTCTCCCCACTTGGAGAGTCAGTCCCTTTAACATCCTGTTTGGCCCAGTTTGCAATTTCTGCGGAAGATGAACAGGAATAGCGAGAACCAATGAGAGGCTAGCTGGAGGTGTCTGGACGGGCAAATTTAACTCTCATTTCCCACCAGGAAGAGGAATTAACCAAAGGCTCAGCATGCCGGGCCGGAACCAGATTAGGGCCTGAAGCCATCCTGCGGTGTTGCGGCCAGGTCACAAGAAAGCGAGTTGAAGAAAGGAGCTCAGGGGCACTGTAATTCACAAACCTGCAGAGTTATAAATGACAGCTATCATCCAAAAATAGACTGAAGTAAGGCTGCCAAGAGGACTTGAAAGCGGGGCAGAATTGCAGGAAACCGATTTCAGGAGGTAGACTGGAATTGCATTGAAAGCATAGGAAAAGAGGCAGAACGTCCACAATGATGCACTTGGCCAAAAAGGGCATATGCGTTTTTTCCTGAATATATTCAGGAAAAAACACATACGCCCTTTTTGGCCAACCAAGCAAGCTTGCAAAGGAAATCTGCACTACAATGAAGTCTCACTTCCCCCCGGTCAAAAGGGCCATCTGAAAAAAGTGTAAAATCCAGAAAGGCAGGACAGGCCATGGAGAACTGGGAGCCTTGTTATGCTGATGGGCGGGATGTAAATTGCCAACAGACACTCGGGAGAAGTGTATGGTGTTTCCTGAAACATCTAAAAAACAAAGCAACAGAGCCTAGGGCACTGCCACTTATGGTCCTATAGCTTAGGGAAATTAAAATCAAAAAGACACAGCCACCCCAAAGTTTGGGACGCCTCTGTTTACAAGAACCTCGTTTACAGTACAAGTTCAACATCGCAGAAAGTGAAAAATGGATAAAGAAGTTGTGGTATTTACTTACAAAGCAATATCACTCAGCAATGAAATCTATGTCATCAGGCCCTTAGCATCACAATGAGTGGATTCAGGTATGATGATTCTAACTGAAATAAGTCACACAGAAAAAGAAACATCATAAGATATCAGTAATACATGGAATGTAAACTTGGCTACACAGGAACTGAATTACAGAACAGAACAGGGTCTCAAATTTAGAAAACCAACTTATGCTTGCTTAAGGGTAAAGGTGAGTTGGGGTGCTGCATAAAACCAGAGATTGAAATGAGCACAAATAAAGTTCCTTAAGTCAAATATGGAATAGACAAGAGCTACTCCTTGCTCAACGAAATGGACTCAACACCGCATATTAAACGCCTAAGAATGTACCTGACTAGTAAGTATCGTAAAACCTATGGATTGCTATGTCTCCAAAAGAGAATCAAGCATGTGTACAGGGGCATAAACGCAACAGTGATAGGATTGGAGACGTTCGGTGAGCAAATGAAGACCCTTTGAAGTCATATTGCATGGTACCCATTACACGGGTCTCAACTCTCCAGGTTTAAGGTATTCTTCCTTCAGCTAAAACATGCATGTGGAACCCAAGTATGATCAACCATGTGAACGGGAGACGTGTTCAAGTATGTCTCAGGTTTCCTCCCCTGGTACTCGGGTGCAACATTCCAGACACTTTACTAACACTCTCCCCACTTGGAGAGTCAGCGCCTTTAACCTCCTGTTTGGCCCAGTTTGCAATTTCTGCGGAAGATGAACAGGAATAGCGAGAACCAATGAGAGGCTAGCTGGAGGTGTCTGGACGGGCAAATTTAACTCTCATTTCCCACCAGGAAGAGGAAATAACCAAAGGCTCAGCGTGCCGTACCGGAACCAGATTAGGGCCTGAAGCCATCCTGCGGTGTTGCGGCCAGCTCAAAAGAAAGCGAGTTGAAGAAAGGAGCTCAGGGGCACTGTGATTCACAAACCTGCAGAGTTATAAATGACAGCTATCGTCCAAAAATAGACTGAAGTAAGGCTGCCAAGAGGACTTGAAAGCGGGGCAGAATTGCAGGAAACCGATTTCAGGAGGTAGACTGGAATTGCATTGAAAGCATAGGAAAAGAGGCAGAACGTCCACAATGATGCACTTGGCCAAAAAGGGCGTATGCGTTTTTTCCTGAATATATTCAGGAAAAAACGCATACGCCCTTTTTGGCCAACCAAGCAAGCTTGCAAAGGAAATCTGCACTACAATGAAGTCTCACTTCCCCCCGGTCAAAAGGGCCATCTGAAAAAAGTGTAAAATCCAGAAAGGCAGGACAGGCCATGGAGAACTGGGAGCCTTGTTATGCTGATGGGCGGGATGTAAATTGCCAACAACCACTCGGGAGAATTGTATGGTGTTTCCTGAAACATCTAAAAAACAAAGCAACAGAACCTAGGGCACTTCCACTTATGATCCTATAGCTTAGGGAAATTAAAATCAAAAAGACACAGCCACCCCAAAGTTTGGAAAGGCTCTGTTTACAAGAACCTCGTTTACAGTACAAGTTCAACATCGCAGAAAGTGAAAAATGGATAAAGAAGTTGTGGTATTTACTTACAAAGCAATATCACTCAGCAATGAAATCTGTGTCATCACGCCCTTAGCAGCACAATGGGTGGATTCAGGTATGATGATTCTAACTGAAGTAAGTCACACAGAAAAAGAAACATCATAAGATATCACTAATACACGGAATGTAAACTTGACTACACAGGAACTGAATTACAGAACAGAACAGGGTCTCAAATTTAGAAAACCAACTTATGCTTGCTTAAGGGGAAAGGTGAGTTGGGGTGCTGCATAAAACCAGAGATTGAAATGAGTACAGATAAAGTTCCTTAAGTCAAATATGGAATAGACAAGAGCTACTCCTTGCTCAACGAAATGGACTCAACACCCCATATTAAACGCCTAAGAATGTACCTGACTAGTAAGTATCTTAAAACCTATGGATTGCTATGTCTCCGAAAGAGAATCAAGCATGTGTACAGGGGCATAAACGCAGCAGTGATAGGATTGGAGAGGTTCGGTGAGCAAATGAAGACCCTTTGAAGTCATATTGCATGGTACCCATTCCACGGGTTTCAACTACCTAGGTTTTAGGTATTCTTCCTTCAGCTAAAACATGCATGTGGAACCCACAGTATGATCAACCATGTGATCGGGAGACGTGTTCAAATATGTCTCAGTTTTCCTCCCCTGGTACTCGGGTGCAACATTCCAGACGCTTTACTAACACTCTCCCCACTTGGAGAGTCAGCGCCTTTAACCTCCTGTTTGGCCCAGTTTGCAATTTCTGCGGAAGATGAACAGGAATAGCGAGAACCAATGAGAGGCTAGCTGGAGGTGTCTGGACGGGCAAATTTAACTCTCATTTCCCAACAGGAAGAGGAAATAACCAAAGGCTCAGCGTGCCGTACCGGAACCAGATTAGGGCCTGAAGCCATCCTGCGGTGTTGCGGCCAGCTCAAAAGAAAGCGAGTTGAAGAAAGGAGCTCAGGGGCACTGTAATTCACAAACCTGCAGAGTTATAAATGACAGCTATCGTCCAAAAATAGACTGAAGTAAGGCTGCCAAGAGGACTTGAAAGCGGGGCAGAATTGCAGGAAACCGATTTCAGGAGGTAGACTGGAATTGCATTGAAAGCATAGGAAAAGAGGCAGAACGTCCACAATGATGCACTTGGCCAAAAAGGGTGTATGCGTTTTTTCCTGAATATATTCAGGAAAAAACGCATACGCCCTTTTTGGCCAACCAAGCAAGCTTGCAAAGGAAATCTGCACTACAATGAAGTCTCACTTCCCCCCGGTCAAAAGGGCCATCTGAAAAAAGTGTAAAATCCAGAAAGGCAGGACAGGCCATGGAGAACTGGGAGCCTTGTTATGCTGATGGGTGGGATGTAAATTGCCAACAACCACTCGGGAGAAGTGTATGGTGTTTCCTGAAACATCTAAAAAACAAAGCAACAGAGCCTAGGGCACTTCCACTTATGGTCCTATAGCTTAGGGAAATTAAAATCAAAAAGACACAGCCACCCCAAAGTTTGGGACGCCTCCGTTTACAAGAACCTCGTTTACCGTACAAGTTCAATATCACAGAAAGTGAAAAATGGATAAAGAACTTGTGGTACTTACGTACAATGCAGTATCACTCAGCAATGAAATCTATGTCATCAGGCCCTTAGCATCACAATGAGTGGATTCAGGTATGATGATTCTAACTGAAATAAGTCACACAGAAAAAGAAACATCATAAGATATCAGTAATACACGGAATGTAAACTTGGCTACACAGGAACTGAATTACAGAACAGAACAGGGTCTCAAATTTAGAAAACCAACTTATGCTTGCTTAAGGGTAAAGGTGAGTTGGGGTGCTGCATAAAACCAGAGATTGAAATGAGCACAGATAAAGTTCCTTAAGTCAAATATGGAATAGACAAGAGCTACTCCTTGCTCAACGAAATGGACTCAACACCGCATATTAAACGCCTAAGAATGTACCTGACTAGTAAGTATCGTAAAACCTATGGATTGCTATGTCTCCAAAAGAGAATCAAGCATGTGTACAGGGGCAAAAACGCAGCAGTGATAGGATTGGAGAGGTTCGGTGAGCAAATGAAGACCCTTTGAAGTCATATTGCATGGTACCCATTACACGGGTCTCAACTCTCCAGGTTTAAGGTATTCTTCCTTCAGCTAAAACATGCATGTGGAACTCAAGTATGATCAACCGTGTGAACGGGAGACGTGTTCAAATATGTCTCAGTTTTCCTCCCCTGGTACTCGGGTGCAACATTCCAGATGCTTTACTAACACTCTCCCCACTTGGAGAGTCAGTGCCTTTAACCTCCTGTTTGACCCAGTTTGCAATTTCTGCGGAAGATGAACAGGAATAGCGAGAACCAATGAGAGGCTAGCTGGAGGTGTCTGGACGGGCAAATTTAACTGTCATTTCCCACCAGGAAGAGGAAATAACCAAAGGCTCAGCGTGCCGTACCGGAACCAGATTAGGGCCTGAAGCCATCCTGTGGTGTTGCGGCCAGCTCAAAAGAAAGCGAGTTGAAGAAAGGAGCTCAGGGGCACTGTAATTCACAAACCTGCAGAGTTATAAATGACAGCTATCGTCCAAAAATAGACTGAAGTAAGGCTGCCAAGAGGACTTGAAAGCGGGGCAGAATTGCAGGAAACCGATTTCAGGAGGTAGACTGGAATTGCATTGAAAGCATAGGAAAAGAGGCAGAACGTCCACAATGATGCACTTGGCCAAAAAGGGCGTATGCGTTTTTTCCTGAATATATTCAGGAAAAAACGCATACGCCCTTTTTGGCCAACCAAGCAAGCTTGCAAAGGAAATCTGCACTACAATGAAGTCTCACTTCCCGCCGGTCAAAAGGGCCATCCGAAAAAAGTGTAAAATCCAGAAAGGCAGGACAGGCCATGGAGAACTGGGAGCCTTGTTATGCTGATGGGCTGGATGTAAATTGCCAACAGACACTTGGGAGAAGTGTATGGTGTTTCCTGAAACATCTAAAAAACAAAGCAACAGAGCCTAGGGCACTTCCACTTATGGTCCTATAGCTTAGGGAAATTAAAATCAAAAAGACACAGCCACCCCAAAGTTTGGAACGGCTCTGTTTACAAGAACCTCGTTTACAGTACAAGTTCAACATCGCAGAAAGTGAAAAATGGATAAAGAAGTTGTGGTATTCACTTACAAAGCAATATCACTCAGCAATGAAATCTATGTCATCAGGCCCTTAGCAGCACAATGAGTGGATTCAGGTATGATGATTCTAACTGAAATAAGTCACACAGAAAAAGAAACATCATAAGATATCAGTAATACACGGAATGGAAACTTGGCTACACAGGAACTGAATTACAGAACAGAACAGGGTCTCAAATTTAGAAAAACAACTTATGCTTGCTTAAGGGTAAAGGTGAGTTGGGGTGCTGCATAAAACCAGAGATTGAAATGAGCACAGATAAAGTTCCTTAAGCCAAATATGGAATAGACAAGAGCTACTCCTTGCTCAACGAAATGGACTCAACACCGCATATTAAATGCCTAAGAATGTACCTGACTAGTAAGTATCTTAAAACCTATGGAATGCTATGTCTCCAAAAGAGAATCAAGCATGTGTACAGGGGCATAAACGCAGCAGTGATAGGATTGGAGAGGTTCGGTGAGCAAATGAAGACCCTTTGAAGTCATATTGCATGGTACCCATTCCACGGGTTTCAACTACCCAGGTTTAAGGTATTCTTCCTTCAGCTAAAACATGCATGTGGAACCTAGAGTATGATCAACCATGTGATCGGGAGACGTGTTCAAATATGTCTCAGTTTTCGTACCCTGGTACTCGGGTGCAACATTCCAGACGCTTTACTAACACTCTCCCCACTTGGAGAGTCAGTCCCTTTAACCTCCTGTTTGGCCCAGTTTGCAATTTCTGCGGAAGATGAACAGGAATAGCGAGAACCAATGAGAGGCTAGCTGGAGGTGTCTGGACGGGCAAATTTAACTCTCATTGCCCACCAGGAAGAGGAATTAACCAAAGGCTCAGCATGCCGCGCCGGAACCAGATTAGGACCTGAAGCCATCCTGTGGTGTTGCGGCCAGGTCACAAGAAAGCGAGTTGAAGAAAGGAGCTCAGGGGCACTGTAATTCACAAACCTGCAGAGTTATAAATGACAGCTATCGTCCAAAAATAGACTGAAGTAAGGCTGCCAAGAGGACTTGAAAGCGGGGCAGAATTGCAGGAAACCGATTTCAGGAGGTAGACTGGAATTGCATTGAAAGCATAGGAAAAGAGGCAGAACGTCCACAATGATGCACTTGGCCAAAAAGGGCGTATGCGTTTTTTCCTGAATATATTCAGGAAAAAACGCATACGCCCTTTTTGGCCAACCAAGCAAGCTTGCAAAGGAAATCTGCACTACAATGAAGTCTCACTTCCCCCCGGTCAAAAGGGCCATCTGAAAAAAGTGTAAAATCCAGAAAGGCAGGACAGGCCATGGAGAACTGGGAGCCTTGTTATGCTGATGGGCGGGATGTAAATTGCCAACAGACACTTGGGAGAAGTGTATGGTGTTTCCTGAAACATCTAAAAAACAAAGCAACAGAGCCTAGGGCACTGCCACTTATGGTCCTATAGCTTAGGGAAATTAAAATCAAAAAGACACAGCCACCCCAAAGTTTGGGACGCCTCTGTTTACAAGAACATCGTTTACAGTACAAGTTCAACATCGCAGAAAGTGAAAAATGGATAACGAAGTTGTGGTATTTACTTACAAAGCAATATCACTCAGCAATGAAATCTATGTCAACAGGCCCTTAGCATCACAATGAGTGGATTCAGGTATGATGATTCTAACTGAAATAAGTCACACAGAAAAGGAAACATCATAAGATATCAGTAATACACGGAATGTAAACTTGGCTACACAGGAACTGAATTACAGAACAGAACAGGGTCTCAAATTTAGAAAACCAACTTATGCTTGCTTAAGGGTAAAGGTGAGTTGGGGTGCTGCATAAAACCAGAGATTGAAATGAGCACAGATAAAGTTCCTTAAGTCAAATATGGAATAGACAAGAGCTACTCCTTGCTCAACGAAATGGACTCAACACCGCATATTAAACGCCTAAGAATGTACCTGACTTGTAAGTATCTTAAAACCTATGGATTGCTATGTCTCCGAAAGAGAATCAAGCATGTGTACAGGGGCATAAACGCAGCAGTGATAGGATTGGAGAGATTCGGTGAGCAAATGAAGACCCTTTGAAGTCATATTGCATGGTACCCATTCCACGGGTCTCAACTACCCAGGTTTAAGGTATTCTTCCTTCAGCTAAAACATGCATGTGGAACCTAGAGTATGATCAACCATGTGATCGGGAGACGTGTTCAAATATGTCTCAGTTTTCGTACCCTGGTACTCGGGTGCAACATTCCAGACGCTTTACTAACACTCTCCCCACTTGGAGAGTCAGTCCCTTTAACCTCCTGTTTGGCCCAGTTTGCAATTTCTGCGGAAGATGAACAGGAATAGCGAGAACCAATGAGAGGCTAGCTGGAGGTGTCTGGACGGGCAAATTTAACTCTCATTGCCCACCAGGAAGAGGAATTAACCAAAGGCTCAGCATGCCGCGCCGGAACCAGATTAGGACCTGAAGCCATCCTGTGGTGTTGCGGCCAGGTCACAAGAAAGCGAGTTGAAGAAAGGAGCTCAGGGGCACTGTAATTCACAAACCTGCAGAGTTATAAATGACAGCTATCGTCCAAAAATAGACTGAAGTAAGGCTGCCAAGAGGACTTGAAAGCGGGGCAGAATTGCAGGAAACCGATTTCAGGAGGTAGACTGGAATTGCATTGAAAGCATAGGAAAAGAGGCAGAACGTCCACAATGATGCACTTGGCCAAAAAGGGCGTATGCGTTTTTTCCTGAATATATTCAGGAAAAAACGCATACGCCCTTTTTGGCCAACCAAGCAAGCTTGCAAAGGAAATCTGCACTACAATGAAGTCTCACTTCCCCCCGGTCAAAAGGGCCATCTGAAAAAAGTGTAAAATCCAGAAAGGCAACAAGCCATTGAGAACTGGGAGCCTTGTTATGCTGATGGGCTGGATGTAAATTGCCAACAGACACTTGGGAGAAGTGTATGGTGTTTCCTGAAACATCTAAAAAACAAAGCAACAGAGCCTAGGGCACTTCCACTTATGGTCCTATAGCTTAGGGAAATTAAAATCAAAAAGACACAGCCACCCCAAAGTTTGGAACGGCTCTGTTTACAAGAACCTCGTTTACAGTACAAGTTCAACATCGCAGAAAGTGAAAAATGGATAAAGAAGTTGTGGTATTCACTTACAAAGCAATATCACTCAGCAATGAAATCTATGTCATCAGGCCCTTAGCATCACAATGAGTGGATTCAGGTATGATGATTCTAACTGAAATAAGTCACACAGAAAAAGAAACATCATAAGATATCAGTAATACACGGAATGGAAACTTGGCTACACAGGAACTGAATTACAGAACAGAACAGGGTCTCAAATTTAGAAAAACAACTTATGCTTGCTTAAGGGTAAAGGTGAGTTGGGGTGCTGCATAAAACCAGAGATTGAAATGAGCACAAATAAAGTTCCTTAAGTCAAATATGGAATAGACAAGAGCTACTCCTTGCTCAACGAAATGGACTCAACACCCCATATTAAACGCCTAAGAATGTACCTGACTAGTAAGTATTGTAAAACCTATGGATTGCTATGTCTCCAAAAGAGAATCAAGCATGTGTACAGGGGCATAAACGCAACAGTGATAGGATTGGAGACGTTCGGTGAGCAAATGAAGACCCTTTGAAGTCATATTGCATGGTACCCATTACACGGGTCTCAACTCTCCAGGTTTAAGGTATTCTTCCTTCAGCTAAAACATGCATGTGGAACCCAAGTATGATCAACCATGTGAACGGGAGACGTGTTCAAATATGTCTCAGGTTTCCTCCCCTGGTACTCGGGTGCAACATTCCAGACGCTTTACTAACACTCTCCCCACTTGGAGAGTCAGCGCCTTTAACCTCCTGTTTGGCCCAGTTTGCAATTTCTGCGGAAGATGAACAGGAATAGCGAGAACCAATGAGAGGCTAGCTGGAGGTGTCTGGACGGGCAAATTTAACTCTCATTTCCCACCAGGAAGAGGAATTAACCAAAGGCTCAGCATGCCGGGCCGGAACCAGATTAGGGCCTGAAGCCATCCTGCGGTGTTGCGGCCAGCTCACAAGAAAGCGAGTTGAAGAAAGGAGCTCAGGGGCACTGTAATTCACAAACCTGCAGAGTTATAAATGACAGCTATCGTCCAAAAATAGACTGAAGTAAGGCTGCCAAGAGGACTTGAAAGCGGGGCAGAATTGCAGCAAACCGATTTCAGGAGGTAGACTGGAATTGCATTGAAAGCATAGGAAAAGAGGCAGAACGTCCACAATGATGCACTTGGACAAAAAGGGCATATGCGTTTTTTCCTGAATATATTCAGGAAAAAACGCATACGCCCTTTTTGGCCAACCAAGCAAGCTTGCAAAGGAAATCTGCACTACAATGAAGTCTCACTTCCCCCCGGTCAAAAGGGCCATCTAAAAAAAGTGTAAAATCCAGAAAGGCAGGACAGGCCATGGAGAACTGGGAGCCTTGTTATGCTGATGGGCAGGATGTAAATTGCCAACAGACACTCGGGAGAAGTGTATGGTGTTTCCTGAAACATCTAAAAAACAAAGCAACAGAGCCTAGGGCACTGCCACTTATGGTCCTATAGCTTAGGGAAATTAAAATCAAAAAGACACAGCCACCCCAAAGTTTGGGACGCCTCTGTTTACAAGAACCTCGTTTACAGTACAAGTTCAACATCGCAGAAAGTGAAAAATGGATAAAGAAGTTGTGGTATTTACTTACAAAGCAATATCACTCAGCAATGAAATCTATGTCATCAGGCCCTTAGCATCACAATGAGTGGATTCAGGTATGATGATTCTAACTGAAATAAGTCACACAGAAAAAGAAACATCATAAGATATCAGTAATACATGGAATGTAAACTTGGCTACACAGGAACTGAATTACAGAACAGAACAGGGCCTCAAATTTAGAAAACCAACTTATGCTTGCTTAAGGGTAAAGGTGAGTTGGGGTGCTGCATAAAACCAGAGATTGAAATGAGCACAAATAAAGTTCCTTAAGTCAAATATGGAATAGACAAGAGCTACTCCTTGCTCAACGAAATGGACTCAACACCGCATATTAAACGCCTAAGAATGTACCTGACTAGTAAGTATCGTAAAACCTATGGATTGCTATGTCTCCAAAAGAGAATCAAGCATGTGTACAGGGGCATAAACGCAACAGTGATAGGATTGGAGACGTTCGGTGAGCAAATGAAGACCCTTTGAAGTCATATTGCATGGTACCCATTACACGGGTCTCAACTCTCCAGGTTTAAGGTATTCTTCCTTCAGCTAAAACATGCATGTGGAACCCAAGTATGATCAACCATGTGAACGGGAGACGTGTTCAAATATGTCTCAGGTTTCCTCCCCTGGTACTCGGGTGCAACATTCCAGACGCTTTACTAACACTCTCCCCACTTGGAGAGTCAGCGCCTTTAACCTCCTGTTTGGCCCAGTTTGCAATTTCTGCGGAAGATGAACAGGAATAGCGAGAACCAATGAGAGGCTAGCTGGAGGTGTCTGGACGGGCAAATTTAACTCTCATTTCCCACCAGGAAGAGGAAATAACCAAAGGCTCAGCGTGCCGTGCCGGAAGCAGATTAGGGCCTGAAGCCATCCTGCGGTGTTGCGGCCAGCTCACAAGAAAGCGAGTTGAAGAAAGGAGCTCAGGGGCACTGTAATTCACAAACCTGCAGAGTTATAAATGACAGCTATCGTCCAAAAATAGACTGAAGTAAGGCTGCCAAGAGGACTTGAAAGCGGGGCAGAATTGCAGGAAACCGATTTCAGGAGGTAGACTGGAATTGCATTGAAAGCATAGGAAAAGAGGCAGAACGTCCACAATGATGCACTTGGCCAAAAAGGGCGTATGCGTTTTGTCCTGAATATATTCAGGAAAAAACGCATACGCCCTTTTTGGCCAACCAAGCAAGCTTGCAAAGGAAATCTGCACTACAATGAAGTCTCACTTCCCCCCGGTCCAAAGGGCCATCTGAAAAAAGTGTAAAATCCAGAAAGGCAGGACACGCCATGGAGAACTGGGAGCCTTGTTATGCTGATGGGCGAGATGTAAATTGCCAACAACCACTCGGGAGAAGTGTATGGTGTTTCCTGAAACATCTAAAAAACAAAGCAACAGAACCTAGGGCACTTCCACTTATGGTCCTATAGCTTAGGGAAATTAAAATCAAAAAGACACAGCCACCCCAAAGTTTGGAACGGCTCTGTTTACAAGAACCTCGTTTACAGTACAAGTTCAACATCGCAGAAAGTGAAAAATGGTTAAAGAACTTGTGGTACTTACGTACAAAGCAGTATCACTCAGCAATGAAATCTATGTCATCAGGCCTGTAGTAGCATAATGAGTAGATTCAGGTACGATGATTGTAACTGAAATAAGTCACACAGAAAAAGAAACATCATAAGATATCACTAATACACGGAATGTAAACTTGGCTACACAGGAACTGAATTCCAAAACAGAACAGGTTCTCAAATTTAGAAAACCAACTTATGCTTGCTTAAGGGGAAAGGTGAGTTGGGTTGCTGCATAAAACCAGAGATTGAAATGAGCACAGATAAAGTTCCTTAAGTCAAATATGGAATAGACAAGAGCTACTCCTTGCTCAACGAAATGGACTCAACACCGCATATTAAACGCCTAAGAATGTACCTGACTAGTAAGTATCTTAAAACCTATGGATTGCTATGTCTCCGAAAGAGAATCAAGCATGTGTACAGGGGCATAAACGCAGCAGTGATAGGATTGGAGAGGTTCGGTGAGCAAATGAAGACCCTTTGAAGTCATATTGCATGGTACCCATTCCACGGGTTTCAACTACCCAGGTTTAAGGTATTCTTCCTTCAGCTAAAACATGCATGTGGAACCTAGAGTATGATCAACCATGTGATCGGGAGACGTGTTCAAATATGTCTCAGTTTTCCTCCCCTGGTACTCGGGTACAACATTCCAGACGCTTTACTAACACTCTCCCCACTTGGAGAGTCAGTCCCTTTAACCTCCTGTTTGGCCCAGTTTGCAATTTCTGCGGAAGATGAACAGGAATAGCGAGAACCAATGAGAGGCTAGCTGGAGGTGTCTGGACGGGCAAATTTAACTCTCATTTCCCACCAGGAAGAGGAATTAACCAAAGGCTCAGCATGCCGGGCCGGAACCAGATTAGGGCCTGAAGCCATCCTGCGGTGTTGCGGCCAGGTCACAAGAAAGCGAGTTGAAGAAAGGAGCTCAGGGGCACTGTAATTCACAAACCTGCAGAGTTATAAATGACAGCTATCGTCCAAAAATAGACTGAAGTAAGGCTGCCAAGAGGACTTGAAAGCGGGGCAGAATTGCAGGAAACCGATTTCAGGAGGTAGACTGGAATTGCATTGAAAGCATAGGAAAAGAGGCAGAACGTCCACAATGATGCACTTGGCCAAAAAGGGCGTATGCGTTTTTTCCTGAATATATTCAGGAAAAAACGCATACGCCCTTTTTGGCCAACCAAGCAAGCTTGCAAAGGAAATCTGCACTACAATGAAGTCTCACTTCCCCCCGGTCAAAAGGGCCATCTGAAAAAAGTGTAAAATCCAGAAAGGCAGGACAGGCCATGGAGAACTGGGAGCCTTGTTATGCTGATGGGCGGGATGTAAATTGCCAACAACCACTTGGGAGAAGTGTATGGTGTTTCCTGAAACATCTAAAAAACAAAGCAACAGAACCTAGGGCACTTCCACTTATGGTCCTATAGCTTAGGGAAATTAAAATCAAAAAGACACAGCCACCCCAAAGTTTGGAACGGCTCTGTTTACAAGAACCTCGTTTACAGTACAAGTTCAACATCGCAGAAAGTGAAAAATGGATAAAGAAGTTGTGGTATTTACTTACAAAGCAATATCACTCAGCAATGAAATCTGTGTCATCAGGCCCTTAGCAGCACAATGAGTGGATTCAGGTATGATGATTCTAAATGAAGTAAGTCACACAGAAAAAGAAACATCATAAGATATCAGTAATACACGGAATGTAAACTTGGCTACACAGGAACTGAATTACAGAACAGAACAGGGTCTCAAATTTAGAAAACCAACTTATGCTTGCTTAAGGGGAAAGGTGAGTTGGGGTGCTGCATAAAACCAGAGATTGAAATGAGCACAGATAAAGTTCCTTAAGTCAAATATGGAATAGACAAGAGCTACTCCTTGCTCAACGAAATGGACTCAACACCGCATATTAAACGCCTAAGAATGTACCTGACTAGTAAGTATCTTAAAACCTATGGATTGCTATGTCTCCGAAAGAGAATCAAGCATGTGTACAGGGGCATAAACGCAGCAGTGATAGGATTGGAGAGGTTCGGTGAGCAAATGAAGACCCTTTGAAGTCATATTGCATGGTACCCATTCCACGGGTTTCAACTACCCAGGTTTAAGGTATTCTTCCTTCAGCTAAAACATGCATGTGGAACCTAGAGTATGATCAACCATGTGATCGGGAGACGTGTTCAAATATGTCTCAGTTTTCCTCCCCTGGTACTCGGGTACAACATTCCAGACGCTTTACTAACACTCTCCCCACTTGGAGAGTCAGTCCCTTTAACCTCCTGTTTGGCCCAGTTTGCAATTTCTGCGGAAGATGAACAGGAATAGCGAGAACCAATGAGAGGCTAGCTGGAGGTGTCTGGACGGGCAAATTTAACTCTCATTTCCCACCAGGAAGAGGAATTAACCAAAGGCTCAGCATGCCGGGCCGGAACCAGATTAGGGCCTGAAGCCATCCTGCGGTGTTGCGGCCAGGTCACAAGAAAGCGAGTTGAAGAAAGGAGCTCAGGGGCACTGTAATTCACAAACCTGCAGAGTTATAAATGACAGCTATCGTCCAAAAATAGACTGAAGTAAGGCTGCCAAGAGGACTTGAAAGCGGGGCAGAATTGCAGGAAACCGATTTCAGGAGGTAGACTGGAATTGCATTGAAAGCATAGGAAAAGAGGCAGAACGTCCACAATGATGCACTTGGCCAAAAAGGGCGTATGCGTTTTTTCCTGAATATATTCAGGAAAAAACGCATACGCCCTTTTTGGCCAACCAAGCAAGCTTGCAAAGGAAATCTGCACTACAATGAAGTCTCACTTCCCGCCGGTCAAAAGGGCCATCTGAAAAAAGTGTAAAATCCAGAAAGGCAGGACAGGCCATGGAGAACTGTGAGCCTTGTTATGCTGATGGGTGGGATGTAAATTGCCAACAGACACTCGGGAGAAGTGTATGGTGTTTCCTGAAACATCTAAAAAACAAAGCAACAGAGCCTAGGGCACTGCCACTTATGGTCCTATAGCTTAGGGAAATTAAAATAAAAAAGACACAGCCACCCCACAGTTTGGGACGCCTCTGTTTACAAGAACCTCGTTTACAGTACAAGTTCAACATCGCAGAAAGTGAAAAATGGATAAAGAAGTTGTGGTATTTACTTACAAAGCAATATGACTCAGCAATGAAATCTATGTCATCAGGCCCTTAGCATCACAATGAGTGGATTCAGGTATGATGATTCTAACTGAAATAAGTCACACAGAAAAAGAAACATCATAAGATATCAGTAATACATGGAATGTAAACTTGGCTACACAGGAACTGAATTACAGAACAGAACAGGGTCTCAAATTTAGAAAACCAACTTATGCTTGCTTAAGGGTAAAGGTGAGTTGGGGTGCTGCATAAAACCAGAGATTGAAATGAGCACAGATAAAGTTCCTTAAGTCAAATATGGAATAGACAAGACCTACTCCTTGCTCAACGAAATGGACTCAACACCGCATATTAAACGCCTAAGAATGTACCTGACTAGTAAGTATCGTAAAACCTATGGATTGCTATGTCTCCAAAAGAGAATCAAGCATGTGTACAGGGGCATAAACGCAACAGTGATAGGATTGGAGACGTTCGGTGAGCAAATGAAGACCCTTTGAAGTCATATTGCATGGTACCCATTACACGGGTCTCAACTCTCCAGGTTTAAGGTATTCTTCCTTCAGCTAAAACATGCATGTGGAACCCAAGTATGATCAACCATGTGAACGGGAGACGTGTTCAAATATGTCTCAGGTTTCCTCCCCTGGTACTCGGGTGCAACATTCCAGACGCTTTACTAACACTCTCCCCACTTGGAGAGTCAGCGCCTTTAACCTCCTGTTTGGCCCAGTTTGCAATTTCTGCGGAAGATGAACAGGAATAGCGAGAACCAATGAGAGGCAAGCTGGAGGTGTCTGGACGGGCAAATTTAACTCTCATTTCCCACCAGGAAGAGGAAATAACCAAAGGCTCAGCGTGCCGTGCCGGAAGCAGATTAGGGCCTGAAGCCATCCTGCGGTGTTGCGGCCAGCTCACAAGAAAGCGAGTTGAAGAAAGGAGCTCAGGGGCACTGTAATTCACAAACCTGCAGAGTTATAAATGACAGCTATCGTCCAAAAATAGACTGAAGTAAGGCTGCCAAGAGGACTTGAAAGCGGGGCAGAATTGCAGGAAACCGATTTCAGGAGGTAGACTGGAATTGCATTGAAAGCATAGGAAAAGAGGCAGAACGTCCACAATGATGCACTTGGCCAAAAAGGGCGTATGCGTTTTTTCCTGAATATATTCAGGAAAAAACGCATACGCCCTTTTTGGCCAACCAAGCAAGCTTGCAAAGGAAATCTGCACTACAATGAAGTCTCACTTCCCCCCGGTCAAAAGGGCCATCTGAAAAAAGTGTAAAATCCAGAAAGGCAGGACAGGCCATGGAGAACTGGGAGCCTTGTTATGCTGATGGGCGGGATGTAAATTGCCAACAACCACTCGGGAGAAGTGTATGGTGTTTCCTGAAACATCTAAAAAACAAAGCAACAGAACCTAGGGCACTTCCACTTATGGTCCTATAGCTTAGGGAAATTAAAATCAAAAAGACACAGCCAACCCAAAGTTTGGAACGGCTCTGTTTACAAGAACCTCGTTTACAGTACAAGTTCAACATCGCAGAAAGTGAAAAATGGTTAAAGAACTTGTGGTACTTACGTACAAAGCAGTATCACTCAGCAATGAAATCTATGTCATCAGGCCTGTAGTAGCATAATGAGTAGATTCAGGTACGATGATTCTAACTGAAATAAGTCACACAGAAAAAGAAACATCATAAGATATCAGTAATACACGGAATGTAAACTTGGCTACACAGGAACTGAATTCCAAAACAGAACAGGTTCTCAAATTTAGAAAACCAACTTATGCTTGCTTAAGGGGAAAGGTGAGTTGGGTTGCTGCATAAAACCAGAGATTGAAATGAGCACAGATAAAGTTCCTTAAGCCAAATATGGAATAGACAAAAGCTACTCCTTGCTCAACGAAATGGACTCAACACCGCATATTAAACGCCTAAGAATGTACCTGACTAGTAAGTATCTTAAAACCTATGGATTGCTATGTCTCCGAAAGAGAATCAAGCATGTGTACAGGGGCATAAACGCAGCAGTGATAGGATTGGAGAGGTTCGGTGAGCAAATGAAGACCCTTTGAAGTCATATTGCATGGTACCCATTCCACGGGTTTCAACTACCCAACTTTAAGGTATTCTTCCTTCAGCTAAAACATGCATGTGGAACCTAGAGTATGATCAACCATGTGATCGGGAGACGTGTTCAAATATGTCTCAGTTTTCCTCCCCTGGTACTCGGGTGCAACATTCCAGACACTTTACTAACACTCTCCCCACTTGGAGAGTCAGTCCCTTTAACCTCCTGTTTGGCCCGGTTTGCAATTGCTGCGGAAGATGAACAGGAATAGCGAGAACCAATGAGAGGCTAGCTGGAGGTGTCTGGACGGGCAAATTTAACTCTCATTTCCCACCAGGAAGAGGAATTAACCAAAGGCTCAGCGTGCCGGGCCGGAACCAGATTAGGGCCTGAAACCATCCTGCGGTGTTGCGGCCAGGTCACAAGAAAGCGAGTTGAAGAAAGGAGCTCAGGGGCACTGTAATTCACAAACCTGCAGAGTTATAAATGACAGCTATCGTCCAAAAATAGACTGAAGTAAGGCTGCCAAGACGACTTGAAAGCGGGGCAGAATTGCAGGAAACCGATTTCAGGAGGTAGACTGGAATTGCATTGAAAGCATAGGAAAAGAGGCAGAACGTCCACAATGATGCACTTGGCCAAAAAGGGCGTATGCGTTTTTTCCTGAATATATTCAGGAAAAAACGCATACGCCCTTTTTGGCCAACCAAGCAAGCTTGCAAAGGAAATCTGCACTACAATGAAGTCTCACTTCCCCCCGGTCAAAAGGGCCATCTGAAAAAAGTGTAAAATCCAGAAAGGCAGGACAGGCCATGGAGAACTGGGAGCCTTGTTATGCTGATGGGCGGGATGTAAATTGCCAACAACCACTTGGGAGAAGTGTATGGTGTTTCCTGAAACATCTAAAAAACAAAGCAACAGAGCCTAGGGCACTGCCACTTATGGTCCTATAGCATAGGGAAATTAAAATCAAAAAGACACAGCCACCCCAAAGTTTGGGACGCCTCTGTTTACAAGAACCTCGTTTACAGTACAAGTTCAACATCGCAGAAAGTGAAAAATGGATAAAGAAGTTGTGGTATTTACTTACAAAGCAATATCACTCAGCAATGAAATCTATGTCATCACGCCCTAAGCATCACAATGAGTGGATTCAGGTATGATGATTCTAACTGAAATAAGTCACACAGAAAAAGAAACATCATAAGATATCAGTAATACACGGAATGTAAACTTGGCTACACAGGAACTGAATTACAGAACAGAACAGGGTCTCAAATTTAGAAAACCAACTTATGCTTGCTTAAGGGTAAAGGTGAGTTGGGGTGCTGCATAAAACCAGAGATTGAAATGAGCACAGATAAAGTTCCTTAAGTCAAATATGGAATAGACAAGAGCTACTCCTTGCTCAACGAAATGGACTCAACACCGCATATTAAACGCCTAAGAATGTAACTGACTAGTAAGTATCGTAAAACCTATGGATTGCTATGTCTCCAAAAGAGAATCAAGCATGTGTACAGGGGCATAAACGCAGCAGTGATAGGATTGTAGAGGTTCGGTGAGCAAATGAAGACCCTTTGAAGTCATATTGCATGGTACCCATTACACGGGTCTCAACTCTCCAGGTTTAAGGTATTCTTCCTTCAGCTAAAACATGCATGTGGAACCCAAGTATGATCAACCATGTGAACGGGAGACGTGTTCAAATATGTCTCAGTTTTCCTCCCCTGGTACTCGGGTGCAACATTCCAGAAGCTTTACTAACACTCTCCCCACTTGGAGAGTCAGCGCCTTTAACCTCCTGTTTGGCACAGTTTGCAATTTCTGCGGAAGATGAACAGGAATAGCGAGAACCAATGAGAGGCTAGCTGGAGGTGTCTGGACGGGCAAATTTAACTCTCATTTCCCACCAGGAAGAGGAAATAACCAAAGCTCAGCATGCCGGGCCGCAACCAGATTAGGGCCTGAAGCCATCCTGCGGTGTTGCGGCCAGCTCAAAAGAAAGCGAGTTGATGAAAGGAGCTCAGGGGCACTGTAATTCACAAACCTGCAGAGTTATAAATGACAGCTATCATCCAAAAATAGACTGAAGTAAGGCTGCTAAGAGGACTTGAAAGCGGGGCAGAATTGCAGGAAACCGATTTCAGGAGGTAGACTGGAATTGCATTGAAAGCATAGGAAAAGAGGCAGAACGTCCACAATGATGCACTTGGCCAAAAAGGGCGTATGCGTTTTTTCCTGAATATATTCAGGAAAAAACGCATACGCCCTTTTTGGCCAACCAAGCAAGCTTGCAAAGGAAATCTGCACTACAATGAAGTCTCACTTCCCCCCGGTCAAAAGGGCCATCTGAAAAAAGTGTAAAATCCAGAAAGGCAGGACAGGCCATGGAGAACTGGGAGCCTTGTTATGCTGATGGGCGGGATGTAAATTGCCAACAACCACTCGGGAGAAGTGTATGGTGTTTCCTGAAACATCTAAAAAACAAAGCAACAGAACCTAGGGCACTTCCACTTATGGTCCTATAGATTAGGGAAATTAAAATCAAAAAGACACAGCCACCCCAAAGTTTGGGACGCCTCTGTTTACAAGAACCTCGTTTACAGTACAAGTTCAACATTGCAGAAAGTGAAAAATGGATAAAGAAGTTGTGGTATTTACTTACAAAGCAAAATCACTCAGCAATGAAATCTGTGTCATCAGGCCCTTAGCAGCACAATGGGTGGATTCAGGTATGATGATTCTAACTGAAGTAAGTCACACAGAAAAAGAAACATCATAAGATATCAGTAATACACGGAATATAAACTTGGCTACACAGGAACTGAATTACAGAACAGAACAGGGTCTCAAATTTAGAAAACCAACTTATGCTTGCTTAAGGGGAAAGGTGAGTTGGGGTGCTGCATAAAACCAGAGATTGAAATGAGCACAGATAAATTTCCTTAAGTCAAATATGGAATAGACAAGACCTACTCCTTGCTCAACGAAATGGACTCAACACCGCATATTAAACGCCTAAGAATGTACCTGACTAGTAAGTATCGTAAAACCTATGGATTGCTATGTCTCCAAAAGAGAATCAAGCATGTGTACAGGGGCATAAATGCAACAGTGATAGGATTGGAGACGTTCGGTGAGCAAATGAAGACCCTTTGAAGTCATATTGCATGGTACCCATTACACGGGTCTCAACTCTCCAGGTTTAAGGTATTCTTCCTTCAGCTAAAACATGCATGTGGAACCTAGAGTATGATCAACCATATGATCGGGAGACGTGTTCAAATATGTCTCAGTTTTCCTCCCCTGGTACTCGGGTGCAACATTCCAGACGCTTTACTAACACTCTCCCCACTTGGAGAGTCAGTCCCTTTAACCTCCTGTTTGGCCCGGTTTGCAATTGCTGCGGAAGATGAACAGGAATAGCGAGAACCAATGAGAGGCTAGCTGGAGGTGTCTGGACGGGCAAATTTAACTCTCATTTCCCACCAGGAAGAGGAATTAACCAAAGGCTCAGCGTGCCGGGCCGGAACCAGATTAGGGCCTGAAACCATCCTGCGGTGTTGCGGCCAGGTCACAAGAAAGCGAGTTGAAGAAAGGAGCTCAGGGGCACTGTAATTCACAAACCTGCAGAGTTATAAATGACAGCTATCGTCCAAAAATAGACTGAAGTAAGGCTGCCAAGAGGACTTGAAACCGGGGCAGAATTGCAGGAAACCGATTTCAGGAGGTAGACTGGAATTGCATTGAAAGCATAGGAAAAGAGACAGAACGTCCACAATGATGCACTTGGCCAAAAAGGGCGTATGCGTTTTTTCCTGAATATATTCAGGAAAAAACGCATACGCCCTTTTTGGCCAACCAAGCAAGCTTGCAAAGGAAATCTGCACTACAATGAAGTCTCACTTCCCCCCGGTCAAAAGGGCCATCTGAAAAAAGTGTAAAATCCAGAAAGGCAGGACAGGCCATGGAGAACTGGGAGCCTTGTTATGCTGATGGGCGGGATGTAAATTGCCAACAACCACTTGGGAGAAGTGTATGGTGTTTCCTGAAACATCTAAAAAACAAAGCAACAGAGCCTAGGGCACTGCCACTTATGGTCCTATAGCATAGGGAAATTAAAATCAAAAAGACACAGCCACCCCAATGTTGGGACGCCGCTGTTTACAAGAACCTCGTTTACAGTACAAGTTCAACATCACAGAAAGTGAAAAATGGATAAAGAAGTTGTGGTATTTACTTACAAAGCAATATCACTCAGCAATGAAATCTATGTCATCAGGCCCTTAGCATCACAATGAGTGGATTCAGGTATGATGATTCTAACTGAAATAAGTCACACAGAAAAAGAAACATCATAAGATATCAGTAATACACGGAATGTAAACTTGGCTACACAGGAACTGAATTACAGAACAGAACAGGGTCTCAAATTTAGAAAACCAACTTATGCTTGCTTAAGGGGAAAGGTGAGTTGGGGTGCTGCATAAAACCAGAGATTGAAATGAGCACAGATAAAGTTCCTTAAGTCAAATATGGAATAGACAAGACCTACTCCTTGCTCAACGAAATGGACTCAACACCGCATATTAAACGCCTAAGAATGTACCTGACTAGTAAGTATCGTAAAACCTATGGATTGCTATGTCTCCAAAAGAGAATCAAGCATGTGTACAGGGGCATAAATGCAACAGTGATAGGATTGGAGACGTTCGGTGAGCAAATGAAGACCCTTTGAAGTCATATTGCATGGTACCCATTACACGGGTCTCAACTCTCCAGGTTTAAGGTATTCTTCCTTCAGCTAAAACATGCATGTGGAACCTAGAGTATGATCAACCATATGATCGGGAGACGTGTTCAAATATGTCTCAGTTTTCCTCCCCTGGTACTCGGGTGCAACATTCCAGACGCTTTACTAACACTCTCCTCACTTGGAGAGTCAGTCCCTTTAACCTCCTGTTTGGCCCGGTTTGCAATTGCTGCGGAAGATGAACAGGAATAGCGAGAACCAATGAGAGGCTAGCTGGAGGTGTCTGGACGGGGAAATTTAACTCTCATTTCCCACCAGGAAGAGGAATTAACCAAAGGCTCAGCGTGCCGGGCCGGAACCAGATTAGGGCCTGAAACCATCCTGCGGTGTTGCGGCCAGGTCACAAGAAAGCGAGTTGAAGAAAGGAGCTCAGGGGCACTGTAATTCACAAACCTGCAGAGTTATAAATGACAGCTATCGTCCAAAAATAGACTGAAGTAAGGCTGCCAAGAGGACTTGAAACCGGGGCAGAATTGCAGGAAACCGATTTCAGGAGGTAGACTGGAATTGCATTGAAAGCATAGGAAAAGAGACAGAACGTCCACAATGATGCACTTGGCCAAAAAGGGCGTATGCGTTTTTTCCTGAATATATTCAGGAAAAAACGCATACGCCCTTTTTGGCCAACCAAGCAAGCTTGCAAAGGAAATCTGCACTACAATGAAGTCTCACTTCCCCCCGGTCAAAAGGGCCATCTGAAAAAAGTGTAAAATCCAGAAAGGCAGGACAGGCCATGGAGAACTGGGAGCCTTGTTATGCTGATGGGCGGGATGTAAATTGCCAACAACCACTTGGGAGAAGTGTATGGTGTTTCCTGAAACATCTAAAAAACAAAGCAACAGAGCCTAGGGCACTGCCACTTATGGTCCTATAGCATAGGGAAATTAAAATCAAAAAGACACAGCCACCCCAATGTTTGGGACGCCGCTGTTTACAAGAACCTCGTTTACAGTACAAGTTCAACATCGCAGAAAGTGAAAAATGGATAAAGAAGTTGTGGTATTTACTTACAAAGCAATATCACTCAGCAATGAAATCTATGTCATCAGGCCCTTAGCATCACAATGAGTGGATTCAGGTATGATGATTCTAACTGAAATAAGTCACACAGAAAAAGAAACATCATAAGATATCAGTAATACACGGAATGTAAACTTGGCTACACAGGAACTGCATTCCAAAACAGAACAGGTTCTCAAATTTAGAAAACCAACTTATGCTTGCTTAAGGGGAAAGGTGAGTTGGGGTGCTGCATAAAACCAGAGATTGAAATGAGCACAGATAAAGTTCCTTAGGCCAAATATGGAATAGACAAGAGCTACTCCTTGCTCAACGAAATGGACTCAACACCGCATATTAAACGCCTAAGAATGTACCTGACTAGTAAGTATCTTAAAACCTATGGATTGCTATGTCTCCGAAAGAGAATCAAGCATGTGTACAGGGGCATAAACGCAGCAGTGATAGGATTGGAGAGGTTCGGTGAGCAAATGAAGACCCTTTGAAGTCATATTGCATGGTACCCATTACACGGGTCTCAACTCTCCAGGTTTAAGGTATTCTTCCTTCAGCTAAAACATGCATGTGGAACCCAGAGTATGATCAACCATGTGAACGGGAGACGTGTTCAAATATGTCTCAGTTTTCCTCCCCTGGTACTCGGGTGCAACATTCCAGACGCTTTACTAACACTCTCCCGACTTGGAGAGTCAGTCCCTTTAACCTCCTGTTTGGCCCAGTTTGCAATTTCTGCTGAAGATGAACAGGAATAGCGAGAACCAATGAGAGACTAGCTGAAGGTGTCTGAACGGGCAAATTTAACTCTCATTTCCCACCAGGAAGAGGAATTAACCAAAGGCTCAGCATGCCGGGCCGGAACCAGATTAGGGCCTGAAGCCATCCTGCGGTGTTGCGGCCAGGTCACAAGAAAGCGAGTTGAAGAAAGGAGCTCAGGGGCACTGTAATTCACAAACCTGCAGAGTTATAAATGACAGCTATCGTCCAAAAATAGACTGAAGTAAGGCTGCCAAGAGGACTTGAAAGCGGGGTAGAATTGCAGGAAACCGATTTCAGGAGGTAGACTGGAATTGCATTGAAAGCATAGGAAAAGAGGCAGAACGTCCACAATGATGCACTTGGCCAAAAAGGGCGTATGAGTTTTTTCCTGAATATATTCAGGAAAAAACGCATACGACCTTTTTGGCCAACCAAGCAAGCTTGCAAAGGAAATCTGCACTACAATGAAGTCTCACTTCCCCCCGGTCAAAAGGGCTATCTGAAAAAAGTGTAAAATCCAGAAAGGCAGGACAGGCCATGGAGAACTGGGAGGCTTGTTATGCTGATGGGCGGGATGTAAATTTCCAACAGACACTCGGGAGAAGTGTATGGTGTTTCCTGAAACATCTAAAAAACAAAGCAACAGAGCCTAGGGCACTGCCACTTATGGTCCTATAGCTTAGGGAAATTAAAATCAAAAAGACACAGCCACCCCAAAGTTTGGAACGGCTCTGTTTACAAGAACCTCGTTTACAGTACAAGTTCAACATCGCAGAAAGTGAAAAATGGATAAAGAAGTTGTGGTATTTACTTACAAAGCAATATCACTCAGCAATGAAATCTATGTCATCAGTCCCTTAGCATCACAATGAGTGGATTCAGGTTTGATGATTCTAACTGAAATAAGTCACACAGAAAAAGAAACATCATAAGATATCAGTAATACATGGAATGTAAACTTGGCTACACAGGAACTGAATTACAGAACAGAACAGGGTCTCAAATTTAGAAAACCAACTTATGCTTGCTTAAGGGGAAAGGTGAGTTGGGGTGCTGCATAAAACCAGAGATTGAAATGAGCACAGATAAAGTTCCTTAAGTCAAATATGGAATAGACAAGAGCTACTCCTTGCTCAACGAAATGGACTCAACACCGCATATTAAACGCCTAAGAATGTACCTGACTAGTAAGTATCGTAAAACCTATGGATTGCTATGTCTCCAAAAGAGAATCAAGCATGTGTACAGGGGCATAAACGCAGCAGTGATAGGATTGGAGAGGTTCGGTGAGCAAATGAAGACCCTTTGAAGTCATATTGCATGGTACCCATTACACGGGTCTTAACTCTCCAGGTTTAAGGTATTCTTCCTTCAGCTAAAACATGCATGTGGAACCCAAGAATGATCAACCATGTGAACGGGAGACGTGTTCAAATATGTCTCAGTTTTCCTCCCCTGGTACTCGGGTGCAACATTCCAGACGCTTTAGTAACACTCTCCCCACTTGGAGAGTCAGCGCCTTTAACCTCCTGTTTGGCCCAGTTTGCAATTTCTGCGGAAGATGAACAGGAATAGCGGGAACCAATGAGAGACTAGCTGGAGGTGTCTGGACGGGCAAATTTAACTCTCATTTCCCACCAGGAAGAGGAAATAACCAAAGGCTCAGCGTGCCGTGCCGGAAGCAGATTAGGGCCTGAAGCCATCCTGCGGTGTTGCGGCCAGGTCACAAGAAAGCGAGTTGAAGAAAGGAGCTCAGGGGCACTGTAATTCACAAACCTGCAGAGTTATAAATGACAGCTATCGTCCAAAAATAGACTGAAGTAAGGCTGCCAAGAGGACTTGAAAGCGGGGCAGAATTGCAGGAAACCGATTTCAGGAGGTAGACTGGAATTGCATTGAAAGCATAGGAAAAGAGGCAGAACGTCCACAATGATGCACTTGGCCAAAAAGGGCGTATGCGTTTTTTCCTGAATATATTCAGGAAAAAACGCATACGCCCTTTTTGGCCAACCAAGCAAGCTTGCAAAGGAAATCTGCACTACAATGAAGTCTCACTTCCCCCCGGTCAAAAGGGCCATCTGAAAAAAGTGTAAAATCCAGAAAGGCAGGACAGGCCATGGAGAACTGGGAGCCTTGTTATGCTGATGGGCGGGATGTAAATTGCCAACAACCACTCGGGAGAAGTGTATGGTGTTTCCTGAAACATCTAAAAAACAAAGCAACAGAGCCTAGGGCACTTCCACTTATGGTCCTATAGCTTAGGGAAATTAAAATCAAAAAGACACAGCCACCCCAAAGTTTGGAACGGCTCTGTTTACAAGAACCTCGTTTACAGTACAAGTTCAACATCGCAGAAAGTGAAAAATGGATAAAGAAGTTGTGGTATTCACTTACAAAGCAATATCACTCAGCAATGAAATCTATGTCATCAGGCCCTTAGCAGCACAATGAGTGGATTCAGGTATGATGATTCTAACTGAAATAAGTCACACAGAAAAAGAAACATCATAGGATATCAGTAATACACGGAATGGAAACTTGGCTACACAGGAACTGAATTACAGAACAGAACAGGGTCTCAAATTTAGAAAACCAACTTATGCTTGCTTACGGGGAAAGGTGAGTTGGGGTGCTGCATAAAACCAGAGATTGAAATGAGCACAGATAAAGTTCCTTAAGCCAAATATGGAATAGACAAGAGCTACTCCTTGCTCAACGAAATGGACTGAACACCGCATATTAAACGCCTAAGAATGAACCTGACTTGTAAGTATCTTAAAACCTATGGATTGCTATGTCTCCGAAAGAGAATCAAGCATGTGTACAGGGGCATAAACGCAGCAGTGATAGGATTGGAGAGGTTCGGTGAGCAAATGAAGACCCTTTGAAGTCATATTGCATGGTACCCATTCCACGGGTTTCAACTACCCAGGTTTAAGGTATTCTTCCTTCAGCTAAAACATGCATGTGGAACCTAGAATATGATCAACCATGTGATCGGGAGATGTGTTCAAATATGTCTCAGTTTTCCTCCCCTGGTACTCGGGTGCAACATTCCAGACGCTTTACTAACACTCTCCCCACTTGGAGAGTCAGCGCCTTTAACCTCCTGTTTGGCCCAGTTTGCAATTTCTGCGGAAGATGAACAGGAATAGCGAGAACCAATGAGAGGCTAGCTGGAGGTGTCTGGACGGGCAAATTTAACTCTCATTTCCCACCAGGAAGAGGAAATAACCAAAGGCTCAGCGTGCCATACCGGAACCAGATTAGGGCCTGAAGCCATCCTGCGGTGTTGCGGCCAGCTCAAAAGAAAGCGAGTTGAAGAAAGGAGCTCAGGGGCACTGTAATTCACAAACCTGCAGAGTTATAAATGACAGCTATCGTCCAAAAATAGACTGAAGTAAGGCTGCCAAGAGGACTTGAAAGCGGGGCAGAATTGCAGGAAACCGATTTCAGGAAGTAGACTGGAATTGCATTGAAAGCATAGGAAAAGAGGCAGAACGTCCACAATGATGCACTTGGCCAAAAAGGGCGTATGCGTTTTTTCCTGAATATATTCAGGAAAAAACGCATACGCCCCTTTTGGCCAACCAAGCAAGCTTGCAAAGGAAATCTGCACTACAATGAAGTTTCACTTCCCCCCGGTCAAAAGGGCCATCTGAAAAAAGTGTAAAATCCAGAAAGGCAGGACAGGCCATGGAGAACTGGGAGCCTTGTTATGCTGATGGGCAGGATGTAAATTGCCAACAACCACTCGGGAGAAGTGTATGGTGTTTCCTGAAACATCTAAAAAACAAAGCAACAGAACCTAGGGCACTTCCACTTATGGTCCTATAGCTTAGGGAAATTAAAATCAAAAAGACACAGCCACCCCAAAGTTTGGAACGGCTCTGTTTACAAGAACCTCGTTTACAGTACAAGTTCAACATCGCAGAAAGTGAAAAATGGATAAAGAAGTTGTGGTATTTACTTACAAAGCAATATCACTCAGCAATGAAATCTGTGTCATCAGGCCCTTAGCATCACAATGAGTGGATTCAGGTATGATTATTCTAACTGAAGTAAGTCACACAGAAAAAGAAACATCATAAGATATCAGTAATACACGGAATGTAAACTTGGCTACACAGGAACTGAATTACAGAACAGAACAGGGTCTCAAATTTAGAAAACCAACTTATGCTTGCTTAAGGGGAAAGGTGAGTTGGGGTGCTGCATAAAACCAGAGATTGAAATGAGCACAGATAAAGTTCCTTAAGTCAAATATGGAATAGACAAGAGCTACTCCTTGCTCAACGAAATGGACTGAACACCGCATATTAAACGCCTAAGAATGTACCTGACTAGTAAGTATCTTAAAACCTATGGATTGCTATGTCTCCAAAAGAGAATCAAGCAAGTGTACAGGGGCATAAACGCAGCAGTGATAGGATTGGAGAGGTTCGGTGAGCAAATGAAGACCCTTTGAAGTCATATTGCATGGTACCCATTACACGGGTCTTAACTCTCCAGGTTTAAGGTATTCTTCCTTCAGCTAAAACATGCATGTGGAACCCAAGTATGATCAACCATGTGAACGGGAGACGTGTTCAAATATGTCTCAGTTTTCCTCCCCTGGTACTCGGGTGCCACATTCCAGACGCTTTACTAACACTCTCCCCACTTGGAGAGTCAGCGCCTTTAACCTCCTGTTTGGCCCAGTTTGCAATTTCTGCGGAAGATGAACAGGAATAGCGAGAACCAATGAGAGACTAGCTGGAGGTGTCTGGACGGGCAAATTTAACTCTCATTTCCCACCAGGAAGAGGAATTAACAAAAGGCTCAGCATGCTGGGCCGGAACCAGATTAGGGCCTGAAGCCATCCTGTGGTGTTGCGGCCAGGTCACAAGAAAGCGAGTTGAAGAAAGGAGCTCAGGGGCACTGTAATTCACAAACCTGCAGAGTTATAAATGACAGCTATCGTCCAAAAATAGACTGAAGTAAGGCTGCCAAGAGGACTTGAAAGCGGGGCAGAATTGCAGGAAACCGATTTCAGGAGGTAGACTGGAATTGCATTGAAAGCATAGGAAAAGAGGCAGAACGTCCACAATGATGCACTTGGCCAAAAAGGGCGTATGCGTTTTTTCCTGAATATATTCAGGAAAAAACGCATACGCCCTTTTTGGCCAACCAAGCAAGCTTGCAAAGGAAATCTGCACTACAATGAAGTCTCACTTCCCCCCGGTCAAAAGGGCCATCTGAAAAAAGTGTAAAATCCAGAAAGGCAGGACAGGCCATGGAGAACTGGGAGCCTTGTTATGCTGATGGGCGGGATGTAAATTGCCAACAACCACTCGGGAGAAGTGTATGGTGTTTCCTGAAACATCTAAAAAACAAAGCAACAGAGCCTAGGGCACTGCCACTTATGGTCCTATAGCTTAAGGAAATTAAAATCAAAAAGACACAGCCACCCCAAATTTGGGACCCCTCTGTTTACAAGAACCTCGTTTACAGTACAAGTTCAACATCGCAGAAAGTGAAAAATGGATAAAGAAGTTGTGGTATTTACTTACAAAGCAATATCACTCAGCAATGAAATCTGTGTCATCAGGCCCTTAGCAGCACAATGAGTGGATTCAGGTATGATGATTCTAACTGAAGTAAGTCACACAGAAAAAGAAACATCATAAGATATCAGTAATACACGGAATGTAAACTTGGCTACACAGGAACTGAATTACAGAACAGAACAGGGTCTCAAATTTAGAAAACCAACTTATGCTTGCTTAAGGGTAAAGGTGAGTTGGGGTGCTGCATAAAACCAGAGATTGAAATGAGCACAGAAAAGTTCCTTAAGTCAAATATGGAATAGACAAGAGCTACTCCTTGCTCAACGAAATGGACTCAACACCGCATATTAAACGCCTAAGAATGTACCTGACTAGTAAGTATCTTAAAACCTATGGATTGCTATGTCTCCGAAAGAGAATCAAGCATGTGTACAGGGGCATAAACGCAGCAGTGATAGGATTGGAGAGGTTCGGTGAGCAAATGAAGACCCTTTGAAGTCATATTGCATGGTACCCATTCCACGGGTTTCAACTACCCAGGTTTTAGGTATTCTTCCTTCAGCTAAAACATGCATGTGGAACCCAAGTATGATCAACCATGTGAACGGGAGACGTGTTCAAATATGTCTCAGTTTTCCTCCCCTGGTACTCGGGTGCAACATTCCAGACGCTTTACTAACACTCTCCCCACTTGGAGAGTCAGCGCCTTTAACCTCCTGTTTGGCCCAGTTTGCAATTTCTGCGGAAGATGAACAGGAATAGCGAGAACCAATGAGAGACTAGCTGGAGGTGTCTGGACGGGCAAATTTAACTCTCATTTCCCACCAGGAAGTGGAATTAACCAAAGGCTCAGCATGCCGGGCCGGAACCAGATTAGGGCCTGAAGCCATCCTGCGGTGTTGCGGCCAGGTCACAAGAAAGCGAGTTGAAGAAAGGAGCTCAGGGGCACTGTAATTCACAAACCTGCAGAGTTATAAATGACAGCTATCGTCCAAAAATAGACTGAAGTAAGGCTGCCAAGAGGACTTGAAAGTGGGGCAGAATTGCAGGAAACCGATTTCAGGAGGTAGACTGGAATTGCATTGAAAGCATAGGAAAAGAGGCAGAACGTCCACAATGATGCACTTGGCCAAAAAGGGCGTATGCGTTTTTTCCTGAATATATTCAGGAAAAAACGCATACGCCCTTTTTGGCCAACCAAGCAAGCTTGCAAAGGAAATCTGCACTACAATGAAGTCTCACTTCCCCCCGGTCAAAAGGGCCATCTGAAAAAAGTGTAAAATCCAGAAAGGCAACAGGCCATGGAGAACTGGGAGCCTTGTTATGCTGATGGGCAGGATGTAAATTGGCAACAGACACTCGGGAGAAGTGTATGGTGTTTCCTGAAACATCTAAAAAACAAAGCAACAGAGCCTAGGGCACTTCCACTTATGGTCCTATAGCTTAGGGAAATTAAAATCAAAAAGACACAGCCACCCCAAAGTTTGGAAAGGCTCTGTTTACAAGAACCTCGTTTACAGTACAAGTTCAACATCGCAGAAAGTGAAAAATGGATAAAGAACTTGTGGTACTTACGTACAATGCAGTATCACTCAGCAATGAAATCTATGTCATCAGGCCCGTAGCAGCATAATGAGTAGATTCAGGTACGATGATTCTAACTGAAATAAGTCACACAGAAAAAGAAACATCATAAGATATCACTAATACACGGAATGTAAACTTGGCTACACAGGAACTGAATTCCAAAACAGAACAGTTTCTCAAATTTAGAAACCCAACTTATGCTTGCTTAAGGGGAAAGGTGAGTTGGGTTGCTGCATAAAACCAGAGATTGAAATGAGCACAGATAAAGTTCCTTAAGCCAAATATGGAATAGACAAGAGCTACTCCTTGCTCAACGAAATGGACTCAACACCGCATATTAAACGCCTAAGAATGTACCTGACTAGTAAATATCTTAAAACCTATGGATTGCTATGTCTCCGAAAGAGAATCAAGCATGTGTACAGGGGCATAAACGCAGCAGTGATAGGATTGGAGAGGTTCGGTGAGCAAATGAAGACCCTTTGAAGTCATATTGCATGGTACCCATTCCACGGGTTTCAACTACCCAGGTTTTAGGTATTCTTCCTTCAGCTAAAACATGCATGTGGAACCCAGAGTATGATCAACCATGTGATCGGGAGACGTGTTCAAATATGTCTCAGTTTTCCTCCCCTGGTACTCGGGTGCAACATTCCAGACGCTTTACTAACACTCTCCCCACTTGGAGAGTCAGCGCCTTTAACCTCCTGTTTGGCCCAGTTTGCAATTTCTGCGGAAGATGAACAGGAATAGCGAGAACCAATGAGAGGCTAGCTGGAGGTGTCTGGACGGGCAAATTTAACTCTCATTTCCCAACAGGAAGAGGAAATAACCAAAGGCTCAGCATGCCGTACCGGAACCAGATTAGGGCCTGAAGCCACCCTGCGGTGTTGCGGCCATCTCAAAAGAAACCGAGTTGAAGAAGGGAGCTCAGGGGCACTGTAATTCACAAACCTGCAGAGTTATAAATGACAGCTATCGTCCAAAAATAGACTGAAGTAAGGCTGCCAAGAGGACTTGAAAGCGGGGCAGAATTGCAGGAAACCGATTTCAGGAGGTAGACTGGAATTGCATTGAAAGCATAGGAAAAGAGGCAGAACGTCCACAATGATGCACTTGGCCAAAAAGGGCGTATGCGTTTTTTCCTGAATATATTCAGGAAAAAATGCATACGCCCTTTTTGGCCAACCAAGCAAGCTTGCAAAGGAAATCTGCACTACAATGAAGTCTCACTTCCCCCCGGCCAAAAGGGCCATCTGAAAAAAGTGTAAAATCCAGAAAGGCAGGACAGGCCATGGAGAACTGGGAGCCTTGTTATGCTGATGGGCGGGATGTAAATTGCCAACAACCACTCGGGAGAAGTGTATGGTGTTTCCTGAAACATCTAAAAAACAAAGCAACAGAGCCTAGGGCACTTCCACTTATGGTCCTATAGCTTAGGGAAATTAAAATCAAAAAGACACAGCCACCCCAAAGTTTGGAACGGCTCTGTTTACAAGAACCTCGTTTACAGTACAAGTTCAACATCGCAGAAAGTGAAAAATGGATAAAGAAGTTGTGGTATTTACTTACAAAGCAATATCACTCAGCAATGAAATCTGTGTCATCAGGCCCTTAGCAGCACAATGAGTGGATTCAGGTATGATGATTCTAACTGAAATAAGTCACACAGAAAAAGAAACATCATAAGATATCAGTAATACACGGAATGTAAACTTGGCTACACAGGAACTGAATTACAGAACAGAACAGGGTCTCAAATTTAGAAAACCAACTTATGCTTGCTTAAGGGGAAAGGTGAGTTGGGGTGCTGCATAAAACCAGAGATTGAAATGAGCACAGATAAAGTTCCTTAAGCCAAATATTGAATAGACAAGAGCTACTCCTTGCTCAACGAAATGGACTCAACACCGCATATTAAACGCCTAAGAATGTACCTGACTAGTAAGTATCTTAAAACCTATGGATTGCTAAGTCTCCGAAAGAGAATCAAGCATGTGTACAGGGGCATAAACGCAGCAGTGATAGGATTGGAGAGGTTCGGTGAGCAAATGAAGACCCTTTGAAGTCATATTGCATGGTACCCATTCCACGGCTCTTAACTCTCCAGGTTTAAGGTATTCTTCCTTCAGCTAAAACATGCATGTGGAACCCAAGTATCATCAACCATGTGAACAGGAGACGTGTTCAAATATGTCTCAGTTTTCCTCCCCTGGTACTCGGGTGCAACATTCCAGACGCTTTACTAACACTCTCCCCACTTGGAGAGTCAGTGCCTTTAACCTCCTGTTTGGCCCAGTTTGCAATTTCTGCGCAAGATGAACAGGAATAGGGAGAACCAATGAGAGACTAGCTGGAGGTGTCTGGACGGGCAAATTTAACTCTCATTTCCCACCAGGAAGAGGAAATAACCAAAGGCTCAGCGTGCCGTGCCGGAAGCAGATTAGGGCCTGAAGCCATCCTGCGGTGTTGCGGCCAGCTCACAAGAAAGCGAGTTGAAGAAAGGAGCTCAGGGGCACTGTAATTCACAAACCTGCAGAGTTATAAATGACAGCTATCGTCCAAAAATAGACTGAAGTAAGGCTGCCAAGAGGACTTGAAAGCGGGGCAGAATTGCAGGAAACCAATTTCAGGAGGTAGACTGGAATTGCATTGAAAGCATAGGAAAAGAGGCAGAACGTCCACAATGATGCACTTGGCCAAAAAGTGCGTATGCGTTTTTTCCTGAATATATTCAGGAAAAAACGCATACGCCCTTTTTGGCCAACCAAGCAAGCTTGCAAAGGAAATCTGCACTACAATGAAGTCTCACTTCCCCCCGGTCAAAAGGGCCATCTGAAAAAAGTGTAAAATCCAGAAAGGCAGGACAGGCCATGGAGAACTGGGAGCCTTGTTATGCTGATAGGCGGGATGTAAATTGCCAACAGACACTCGGGAGAAGTGTATGGTGTTTCCTGAAACATCTAAAAAACAAAGCAACAGAGCCTAGGGCACTGCCACTTATGGTCCTATAGATTAGGGAAATTAAAATCAAAAAGACACAGCCACCCCAAAGTTTGGAACGGCTCTGTTTACAAGAACCTCGTTTACAGTACAAGTTCAACATCGCAGAAAGTGAAAAATGGATAAAGAAGTTGTGGTATTTACTTACAAAGCAATATCACTCAGCAATGAAATCTGTGTCATCAGGCCCTTAGCAGCACAATGAGTGGATTCAGGTATGATGATTCTAACTGAAATAAGTCACACAGAAAAAGAAACATCATAAGATATCAGTAATACACGGAATGTAAACTTGGCTACACAGGAACTGAATTACAGAACAGAACAGGGTCTCAAATTTAGAAAACCAACTTATGCTTGCTTAAGGGGAAAGGTGAGTTGGGGTGCTGCATAAAACCAGAGATTGAAATGAGCACAGATAAAGTTCCTTAAGCCAAATATGGAATAGACAAGAGCTACTCCTTGCTCAACGAAATGGACTCAACACCGCATATTAAACGCCTAAGAATGTACCTGACTAGTAAGTATCTTAAAACCTATGGATTGCTAAGTCTCCGAAAGAGAATCAAGCATGTGTACAGGGGCATAAACGCAGCAGTGATAGGATTGGAGAGGTTCGGTGAGCAAATGAAGACCCTTTGAAGTCATATTGCATGGTACCCATTCCACGGGTCTTAACTCTCCAGGTTTAAGGTATTCTTCCTTCAGCTAAAACATGCATGTGGAACCCAAGTATGATCAACCATGTGAATGGGAGACGTGTTCAAATATGTCTCAGTTTTCCTCCCCTGGTACTCGGGTGCAACATTCCAGACGCTTTACTAACATTCTCCCCACTTGGAGAGTCAGCGCCTTTAACCTCCTGTTTGGCCCAGTTTGCAATTTCTGCGGAAGATGAACAGGAATAGCGAGAACCAATGAGAGCCTAGCTGGAGGTGTCTGGACGGGCAAATTTAACTCTAATTTCCCACCAGGATGAGGAATTAACCAAAGGCTCAGCGTGCCGTGCCGGAACCAGATTAGGGCCTGAAGCCATCCTGCGGTGTTGCGGCCAGCTCACAAGAAAGCGAGTTGAAGAAAGGAGCTCAGGGGCACTGTAATTCACAAACCTGCAGAGTTATAAATGACAGCTATCGTCCAAAAATAGACTGAAGTAAGGCTGCCAAGAGGACTTGAAAGCGGGGCAGAATTGCAGGAAACCGATTTCAGGAGGTAGACTGGAATTGCATTGAAAGCATAGGAAAAGAGGCAGAACGTCCACAATGATGCACTTGGCCAAAAAGGGCATATGCGTTTTTTCCTGAATATATTCAGGAAAAAACGCATACGCCCTTTTTGGCCAACCAAGCAAGCTTGCAAAGGAAATCTGCACTACAATGAAGTCTCACTTCTCCCCGGTCAAAAGGGCCATCTGAAAAAAGTGTAAAATCCAGAAAGGCAGGACAGGCCATGGAGAACTGGGAGCCTTGTTATGCTGATGGGCGGGATGTAAATTGGCAACAACCACTCGGGAGAAGTGTATGGTGTTTCCTGAAACATCTAAAAAACAAAACAACAGAGCCTAGGGCACTTCCACTTATGGTCCTATAGCTTAGGGAAATTAAAATCAAAAAGACACAGCCACCCCAAAGTTTGGGACGCCTCCGTTTACAAGAACCTCGTTTACCGTAAAAGTTCAATATCACAGAAAGTGAAAAATGGATAAAGAACTTGTGGTACTTACGTACAATGCAGTATCACTCAGCAATGAAATCTATGTCATCAGGCCCGTAGCAGCATAATGAGTGGATTCAGGTACGATGATTCTAACTGAAATAAGTCACACAGAAAAAGAAACATCATAAGATATCACTAATACACGGAATGTAAACTTGGCTACACAGGAACTGCATTCCAAAAAAGAACAGGGTCTCAAATTTAGAAAACCAACTTATGCTTGCTTACGGGGAAAGGTGAGTTGGGGTGCTGCATAAAACCAGAGATTGAAATGAGCACAGATAAAGTTCCTTAAGCCAAATATGGAATAGACAAGAGCTACTCTTTGCTCAACGAAATGGACTCAAAACCCCATATTAAACGCCTAAGAATGTACCTGACTAGTAAGTATCTTAAAACCTATGGATTGCTACGTCTCCAAAAGAGAATCAAGCGTGTGTACAGGGGCATAAACGCAGCATAAACGCAGCAGTGATAGGATTGGAGAGGTTCGGTGAGCAAATGAAGACCCTTTGAAGTCATATTGCATGGTACCCATTACACGGGTCTCAACTCTCCAGGTTTAAGGTATTCTTCCTTCAGCTAAAACATGCATGTGGAACCCAGAGTATGATCAACCATGTGAACGGGAGACGTGTTCAAATATGTCTCAGTTCTCCTCCCCTGGTACTCGGGTGCAACATTCCAGACGCTTTACTAACACTCTCCCCAATTGGAGAGTCAGCGCCTTTAACCTCCTGTTTGGCCCAGTTTGCAATTTCTGCGGAAGATGAACAGGAATAGCGAGAACCAATGAGAGACTAGCTGGAGGTGTCTGGACGGGCAAATTTAACTCTCATTTCCCACCAGTAAGAAGAATTAACCAAAGGCTCAGCATGCCGGGCCAGAACCAGATTAGGGCCTGAAGCCATCCTGCAGTGTTGCGGCCAGGTCACAAGAAAGCGAGTTGAAGAAAGGAGCTCAGGGGCACTGTAATTCACAAACCTGCAGAGTTATAAATGACAGCTATCGTCCAAAAATAGACTGAAGTAAGGCTGCCAAGAGGACTTGAAAGCGGGGCAGAATTGCAGGAAACCGATTTCAGGAGGTAGACTGGAATTGCATTGAAAGCATAGGAAAAGAGGCAGAACGTCCACAATGATGCACTTGGCCAAAAAGGGCGTATGCGTTTTTTCCTGAATATATTCAGGGAAAAACGCATACGCCCTTTTTGGCCAACCAAGCAAGCTTGCAAAGGAAATCTGCACTACAATGAAGTCTCACTTCCCCCCGGCCAAAAGGGCCATCTGAAAAAAGTGTAAAATCCAGAAAGGCAGGACAGGCCATGGAGAACTGGGAGCCTTGTTATGCTGATGGGCGGGATGTAAATTGCCAACAACCACTCGGGAGAAGTGTATGGTGTTTCCTGAAACATCTAAAAAACAAAGCAACAGAACCTAGGGCACTTCCACTTATGGTCCTATAGCTTAGGGAAATTAAAGTCAAAAAGACACAGCCACCCCAAAGTTTGGAACGGCTCTGTTTACAAGAACCTCGTTTACAGTACAAGTTCAACATCGCAGAAAGTGAAAAATGGATAAAGAAGTTGTGGTATTTACTTACAAAGCAATATCACTCAGCAATGAAATCTGTGTCATCAGGCCCTTAGCAGCACAATGAGTGGATTCAGGTATGATGATTCTAACTGAAATAAGTCACACAGAAAAAGAAACATCATAAGATATCAGTAATACACGGAATGTAAACTTGGCTACACAGGAACTGAATTACAGAACAGAACAGGGTCTCAAATTTAGAAAACCAACTTATGCTTGCTTACGGGGAAAGGTGAGTTGGGGTGCTGCATAAAACCAGAGATTGAAATGAGCACAGATAAAGTTCCTTAAGCCAAATATGGAATAGACAAGAGCTACTCCTTGCTCAACGAAATGGACTCAACACCGCATATTAAACGCCTAAGAATGTACCTGACTAGTAAGTATCGTAAAACCTATGGATTGCTAAGTCTCCGAAAGAGAATCAAGCATGTGGACAGGGGCATAAACGCAGCAGTGATAGGATTGGAGAGGTTCGGTGAGCAAATGAAGACCCTTTGAAGTCATATTGCATTGTACCCATTCCACGGGTCTTAACTCTCCAGGTTTAAGGTATTCTTCCTTCAGCTAAAACATGCATGTGGAACCCAAGTATGATCAACCATGTGAACGGGAGACGTGTTCAAATATGTCTCAGTTTTCCTCCCCTGGTACTCGGGTGCAACATTCCAGACGCTTTACTAACACTCTCCCCACTTGGAGAGTCAGCGCCTTTAACCTCCTGTTTGGCCCAGTTTGCAATTTCTGCGCAAGATGAACAGGAATAGGGAGAACCAATGAGAGACTAGCTGGAGGTGTCTGGACGGGCAAATTTAACTCTCATTTCCCACCAGGAAGAGGAAATAACCAAAGGCTCAGCGTGCCGTGCCGGAAGCAGATTAGGGCCTGAAGCCATCCTGCGGTGTTGCGGCCAGGTCACAAGAAAGCGAGTTGAAGAAAGGAGCTCAGGGGCACTGTAATTCACAAACCTGCAGAGTTATAAATGACAGCTATCGTCCAAAAATAGACTGAAGTAAGGCTGCCAAGAGGACTTGAAAGTGGGGCAGAATTGCAGGAAACCAATTTCAGGAGGTAGACTGGAATTGCATTGAAAGCATAGGAAAAGAGGCAGAACGTCCACAATGATGCACTTGGCCAAAAAGGGCGTATGCGTTTTTTCCTGAATATATTCAGGAAAAAACGCATACGCCCTTTTTGGCCAACCAAGCAAGCTTGCAAAGGAAATCTGCACTACAATGAAGTCTCACTTCTCCCCGGTCAAAAGGGCCATCTGAAAAAAGTGTAAAATCCAGAAAGGCAGGACAGGCCATGGAGAACTGGGAGCCTTGTTATGCTGATGGGCGGGATGTAAATTGGCAACAGACACTCGGGAGAAGTGTATGGTGTTTCCTGAAACATCTAAAAAACAAAACAACAGAGCCTAGGGCACTTCCACTTATGGTCCTATAGCTTAGGGAAATTAAAATAAAAAAGACACAGCCACCCCAAAGTTTGGGACGCCTCCGTTTACAAGAACCTCGTTTACCGTAAAAGTTCAATATCACAGAAAGTGAAAAATGGATAAAGAACTTGTGGTACTTACGTACAATGCAGTATCACTCAGCAATGAAATCTATGTCATCAGGCCCATAGCAGCATAATGAGTGGATTCAGGTACGATGATTCTAACTGAAATAAGTCACACAGAAAAAGAAACATCATAAGATATCACTAATACACGGAATGTAAACTTGGCTACACAGGAACTGCATTCCAAAAAAGAACAGGGTCTCAAATTTAGAAACCCAACTTATGCTTGCTTAAGGGGAAAGGTGAGTTGGGGTGCTGCATAAAACCAGAGATTGAAATGAGCACAGATAAAGTTCCTTAAGCCAAATATGGAATAGACAAGAGCTACTCTTTGCTCAACGAAATGGACTCAAAACCCCATATTAAACGCCTAAGAATGTACCTGACTAGTAAGTATCTTAAAACCTATGGATTGCTACGTCTCCAAAAGAGAATCAAGTGTGTGTACAGGGGCATAAACGCAGCAGTGATAGGATTGGAGAGGTTCGGTGAGCAAATGAAGACCCTTTGAAGTCATATTGCATGGTACCCATTCCACGGGTCTCAACTCTCCAGGTTTAAGGTATTCTTCCTTCAGCTAAAACATGCATGTGGAACCCAGAGTATGATCAACCATGTGAACGGGAGACGTGTTCAAATATGTCTCAGTTTTCCTCCCCTGGTACTCGGGTTCAACATTCCAGACGCTTTACTAACACTCTCCCGACTTGGAGAGTCAGTCCCTTTAACCTCCTGTTTGGCCCAGTTTGCAATTTTTGCGGAAGATGAACAGGAATAGCGAGAACCAATGAGAGACTAGCTGGAGGTGTCTGGACGGGCAAATTTAACTCTCATTTCACACCAGGAAGAGGAAATAACCAAAGGCTCAGCGTGCCGTACCGGAACCAGTTTAGGGCCTGAAGCCATCCTGCAGTGTTGCGGCCAGCTCCAAAGAAAGCGAGTTGAAGAAAGGAGCTCAGGGGCACTGTAATTCACAAACCTGCAGAGTTATAAATGACAGCTATCGTCCAAAAATAGACTGAAGTAAGGCTGCCAAGAGGACTTGAAAGCGGGGCAGAATTGCAGGAAACTGATTTCAGGAGGTAGACTGGAATTGCATTGAAAGCATAGGAAAAGAGGCAGAACGTCCACAATGATGCACTTGGCCAAAAAGGGCGTATGCGTTTTTTCCTGAATATATTCAGGAAAAAACGCATACGCCCTTTTTGGCCAACCAAGCAAGCTTGCAAAGGAAATCTGCACTACAATGAAGTCTCACTTCCCCCCGGTCAAAATGGCCATCTGAAAAAAGTGTAAAATCCAGAAAGGCAGGACAGGCCATGGAGAACTGGGAGCCTTGTTATGCTGATGGGCGGGATGTAAATTGCCAACAGACACTCGGGAGAAGTGTATGGTGTTTCCTGAAACATCTAAAAAACAAAGCAACAGAGCCTAGGGCACTGCCACTTATGGTCCTATAGCTTAAGGAAATTAAAATCAAAAAGACACAGCCACCCCAAATTTGGGACCCCTCTGTTTACAAGAACCTCGTTTACAGTACAAGTTCAACATCGCAGAAAGTGAAAAATGGATAAAGAAGTTGTGGTATTTACTTACAAAGCAATATCACTCAGCAATGAAATCTGTGTCATCAGGCCCTTAGCAGCACAATGAGTGGATTCAGGTATGATGATTCTAACTGAAATAAGTCACACAGAAAAAGAAACATCATAAGATATCAGTAATACACGGAATGTAAACTTGGCTACACAGGAACTGAATTACAGAACAGAACAGGGTCTCAAATTTAGAAAACCAACTTATGCTTGCTTAAGGGGAAAGGTGAGTTGGGGTGCTGCATAAAACCAGAGATTGAAATGAGCACAGATAAAGTTCCTTAAGCCAAATATGGAATAGACAAGAGCTACTCCTTGCTCAACGAAATGGACTCAACACCGCATATTAAACGCCTAAGAATGTACCTGACTAGTAAGTATCTTAAAACCTATGGATTGCTATGTCTCCGAAAGAGAATCAAGCGTGTGTACAGGGGCATAAACGCAGCATAAACGCAGCAGTGATAGGATTGGAGAGGTTCGGTGAGCAAATGAAGACCCTTTGAAGTCATATTGCATGGTACCCATTACACGGGTCTCAACTCTCCAGGTTTAAGGTATTCTTCCTTCAGCTAAAACATGCATGTGGAACCCAAGTATGATCAACCATGTGAACGGGAGACGTGTTCAAATATGTCTCAGTTTTCCTCCCCTGGTACTCGGGTGCAACATTCCAGACGCTTTACTAACACTCTCCCGACTTGGAGAGTCAGTCCCTTTAACCTCCTGTTTGGCCCAGTTTGCAATTTCTGCGGAAGATGAACAGGAATAGCGAGAACCAATGAGAGGCTAGCTGGAGGTGTCTGGACAGGCAAATTTAACTCTCATTTCCCACCAGGAAGAGGAATTAACCAAAGGCTCAGCATGCCGGGCCGACAACAGATTAGGGCCTGAAGCCATCCTGCGGTGTTGCGGCCAGGTCACAAGAAAGCGAGTTGAAGAAAGGAGCTCAGGGGCACTGTAATTCACAAACCTGCAGAGTTATAAATGACAGGTATCATCCAAAAATAGACTGAAGTAAGGCGGCCAAGAGGACTTGAATGCGGGGCAGAATTGCAGGAAACCGATTTCAGGAGGTAGACTGGAATTGCATTGAAAGCATAGGAAAAGAGGTAGAACGTCCACAATGATGCACTTGGCCAAAAAGGGCGTATGCGTTTTTTCCTGAATATATTCAGGAAAAAACGCATACGCCCTTTTTGGCCAACCAAGCAAGCTTGCAAAGGAAATCTGCACTACAATGAAGTCTCACTTCCACCCGGTCAAAAGGGCCATCTGAAAAAAAATGTAAAATCCAGAAAGGCAACAGGCCATTGAGAACTGGGAGCCTTGTTATGCTGATGGGCGGGATGTAAATTGCCAACAGACACTTGGGAGTAGTGTATGGTGTTTCCTCAAACATCTAAAAAACAAAGCAACAGAGCCTAGGGCACTTCCACTTATGGTCCTATAGCTTAGGGAAATTAAAATCAAAAAGACACAGCCACTCCAAAGTTTGGAACGGCTCTGTTTACAAGAACCTCGTTTACAGTACAAGTTCAACATCGCAGAAAGTGAAAAATGGATAAAGAATTTGTGGTATTCACTTACAAAGCAATATCACTCAGCAATGAAATCTATGTCATCAGGCCCTTAGCAGCACAATGAGTGGATTCAGGTGTAATGATTCTAACTGAAATAAGTCACACAGAAAAAGAAACATCATAAGATATCAGTAATACACGGAATGGAAACTTGGCTACACAGGAACTGAATTACAGAACACAACAGGGTCTCAAATTTAGAAAACCAACTTATGCTTGCTTAAGGGGAAAGGTGAGTTGGGGTGCTGCATAAAACCAGAGATTGAAATGAGCACAGATAAAGTTCCTTAAGTCAAATATGGAATAGACAAGAGCTACTCCTTGCTCAACGAAATGGACTCAACACCCCATATTACACGCCTAAGAATGTACCTGACTAGTAAGTATCTTAAAACCTATGGATTGCTATGTCTCCAAAGAGAATCAAGCGTGTGTACAGGGGCATAAACGCAGCAGTGATAGGATTGGAGATGTTCGGTGAGCAAATGAAGACCCTTTGAAGTCATATTGCATGGTACCCATTACACGGGTCTCAACTCTCCAGGTTTAAGGTATTCTTCCTTCAGCTAAAACATGCATGTGGAACCCAGAGTATGATCAACCATGTGAACGGGAGACGTGTTCAAATATGTCTCAGTTTTCCTCCCCTGGTACTCGGGTTCAACATTCCAGACGCTTTACTAACACTCTCCCGACTTGGAGAGTCAGTCCCTTTAACCTCCTGTTTGGCCCAGTTTGCAATTTTTGCGGAAGATGAACAGGAATAGCGAGAACCAATGAGAGACTAGCTGGAGGTGTCTGGACGGGCAAATTTAACTCTCATTTCACACCAGGAAGAGGAAATAACCAAAGGCTCAGCGTGCCGTACCGGAACCAGTTTAGGGCCTGAAGCCATCCTGCAGTGTTGCGGCCAGCTCAAAAGAAAGCGAGTTGAAGAAAGGAGCTCAGGGGCACTGTAATTCACAAACCTGCAGAGTTATAAATGACAGCTATCGTCCAAAAATAGACTGAAGTAAGGCTGCCAAGAGGACTTGAAAGCGGGGCAGAATTGCAGGAAACTGATTTCAGGAGGTAGACTGGAATTGCATTGAAAGCATAGGAAAAGAGGCAGAACGTCCACAATGATGCACTTGGCCAAAAAGGGCGTATGCGTTTTTTCCTGAATATATTCAGGAAAAAACGCATACGCCCTTTTTGGCCAACCAAGCAAGCTTGCAAAGGAAATCTGCACTACAATGAAGTCTCACTTCCCCCCGGTCAAAATGGCCATCTGAAAAAAGTGTAAAATCCAGAAAGGCAGGACAGGCCATGGAGAACTGGGAGCCTTGTTATGCTGATGGGCGGGATGTAAATTGCCAACAGACACTCGGGAGAAGTGTATGGTGTTTCCTGAAACATCTAAAAAACAAAGCAACAGAGCCTAGGGCACTGCCACTTATGGTCCTATAGCTTAAGGAAATTAAAATCAAAAAGACACAGCCACCCCAAATTTGGGACCCCTCTGTTTACAAGAACCTCGTTTACAGTACAAGTTCAACATCGCAGAAAGTGAAAAATGGATAAAGAAGTTGTGGTATTTACTTACAAAGCAATATCACTCAGCAATGAAATCTGTGTCATCAGGCCCTTAGCAGCACAATGAGTGGATTCAGGTATGATGATTCTAACTGAAATAAGTCACACAGAAAAAGAAACATCATAAGATATCAGTAATACACGGAATGTAAACTTGGCTACACAGGAACTGAATTACAGAACAGAACAGGGTCTCAAATTTAGAAAACCAACTTATGCTTGCTTAAGGGGAAAGGTGAGTTGGGGTGCTGCATAAAACCAGAGATTGAAATGAGCACAGATAAAGTTCCTTAAGCCAAATATGGAATAGACAAGAGCTACTCCTTGCTCAACGAAATGGACTCAACACCGCATATTAAACGCCTAAGAATGTACCTGACTAGTAAGTATCTTAAAACCTATGGATTGCTATGTCTCCGAAAGAGAATCAAGCGTGTGTACAGGGGCATAAACGCAGCATAAACGCAGCAGTGATAGGATTGGAGAGGTTCGGTGAGCAAATGAAGACCCTTTGAAGTCATATTGCATGGTACCCATTACACGGGTCTCAACTCTCCAGGTTTAAGGTATTCTTCCTTCAGCTAAAACATGCATGTGGAACCCAAGTATGATCAACCATGTGAACGGGAGACGTGTTCAAATATGTCTCAGTTTTCCTCCCCTGGTACTCGGGTGCAACATTCCAGACGCTTTACTAACACTCTCCCGACTTGGAGAGTCAGTCCCTTTAACCTCCTGTTTGGCCCAGTTTGCAATTTCTGTGGAAGATGAACAGGAATAGCGAGAACCAATGAGAGGCTAGCTGGAGGTGTCTGGACAGGCAAATTTAACTCTCATTTCCCACCAGGAAGAGGAATTAACCAAAGGCTCAGCATGCCGGGCCGACAACAGATTAGGGCCTGAAGCCATCCTGCGGTGTTGCGGCCAGGTCACAAGAAAGCGAGTTGAAGAAAGGAGCTCAGGGGCACTGTAATTCACAAACCTGCAGAGTTATAAATGACAGGTATCATCCAAAAATAGACTGAAGTAAGGCGGCCAAGAGGACTTGAATGCGGGGCAGAATTGCAGGAAACCGATTTCAGGAGGTAGACTGGAATTGCATTGAAAGCATAGGAAAAGAGGTAGAACGTCCACAATGATGCACTTGGCCAAAAAGGGCGTATGCGTTTTTTCCTGAATATATTCAGGAAAAAACGCATACGCCCTTTTTGGCCAACCAAGCAAGCTTGCAAAGGAAATCTGCACTACAATGAAGTCTCACTTCCCCCCGGTCAAAAGGGCCATCTGAAAAAAGTGTAAAATCCAGAAAGGCAGGACAGGCCATGGAGAACTGGGAGCCTTGTTATGCTGATGGGTGGGATGTAAATTGCCAACAACCACTCGGGAGAAGTGTATGGTGTTTCCTGAAACATTTAAAAAACAAAGCAACAGAACCTAGGGCACTTCCACTTATGGTCCTATAGCTTAGGGAAATTAAAATCAAAAAGACACAGCCACCCTAAAGTTTTGAATGGCTCTGTTTACAAGAACCTCGTTTACAGTACAAGTTCAACATCGCAGAAAGTGAAAAATGGATAAAGAAGTTGTGGTATTTACTTACAAAGCAATATCACTCAGCAATGAAATCTATGTCATCAGGCCCTTAGCAGCACAATGAGTGGATTCATGTATGATGATTCTAACTGAAATAAGTCACACAGAAAAAGAAACATCATAAGATATCAGTAATACACGGAATGTAAACTTGGCTACACAGGAACTGAATTACAGAACAGAACAGGGTCTCAAATTTAGAAAACCAACTTATTCTTGCTTAAGGGTAAAGGTGAGTTGGGGTGCTGCATAAAACCAGAGATTGAAATGAGCACAGATAAAGTTCCTTAAGTCAAATATGGAATAGACAAGAGCTACTCCTTGCTCAACGAAATGGACTCAACACCGCATATTAAACGCCTAAGAATGTACCTGACTAGTAAGTATCTTAAAACCTATGGATTGCTATGTCTCCGAAAGAGAATCAAGCATGTGTACAGGGGCATAAACGCAGCAGTGATAGGATTGGAGAGGTTCGGTGAGCAAATGAAGACCCTTTGAAGTCATATTGCATGGTACCCATTCCACGGGTTTCAACTACCCAGGTTTAAGGTATTCTTCCTTCAGCTAAAACATGCATGTGGAACCTAGAGTATGATCAACCATGTGATCGGGAGACGTGTTCAAATATGTCTCAGTTTTCATACCCTGGTACTCGGGTGCAACATTCCAGACGCTTTACTAACACTCTCCCGACTTGGAGAGTCAGTCCCTTTAACCTCCTGTTTGGCCCAGTTTGCAATTTCTGCGGAAGATGAACAGGAATAGCGAGAACCAATGAGAGGCTAGCTGGAGGTGTCTGGACGGGCAAATTTAACTCTCATTTCCCACCAGGAAGAGGAAATAACCAAAGGCTCAGCGTGCCGTACCGGAACCAGATTAGGGCCTGAAGACATCCTGCGGTGTTGCGGCCAGGTCACAAGAAAGCGAGTTGAAGAAAGGAGCTCAGGGGCACTGTAATTCACAAACCTGCAGAGTTATAAATGACAGGTATCATCCAAAAATAGACTGAAGTAAGGCTGCCAAGAGGACTTGAAATCGGGGCAGAATTGCAGGAAACCGATTTCAGGAGGTAGACTGGAATTGCATTGAAAGCATAGGAAAAGAGGCAGAACGTCCACAATGATGCACTTGGCCAAAAAGGGCGTATGCGTTTTTTCCTGAATATTTTCAGGAAAAAACGCATACGCCCTTTTTGGCCAACCAAGCAACCTTGCAAAGGAAATCTGCACTACAATGAAGTCTCACTTCCCCCCGGTCAAAAGGGCCATCTGAAAAATGTGTAAAATCCAGAAAGGCAGGACAGGCCATGGAGAACTGGGAGCCTTGTTATGCTGATGGGCGGGATGTAAATTGCCAACAGACACTCGGGAGAAGTGTATGGTGTTTCCTGAAACATCTAAAAAACAATGCAACAGAGCCTAGGGAACTGCCACTTATGGTCCTATAGCTTAGGGAAATTAAAATCAAAAAGACACAGCCACCCCAAAGTTTGGGACACCTCTGTTTACAAGAACCTCGTTTACAGTACAAGTTCAACATCGCAGAAAGTGAAAAATGGATAAAGAAGTTGTGGTATTCACTTACAAAGCAATATCACTCAGCAATGAAATCTGTGTCATCAGGCCCTTAGCAGCACAATGAGTGGATTCAGGTATGATGATTCTAACTGAAATAAGTCACACAGAAAAAGAAACATCATAAGATATCAGTAATACACGGAATGGAAACTTGGCTACACAGGAACTGAATTACAGAACACAACAGGGTCTCAAATTTAGAAAACCAACTTATTCTTGCTTAATGGTAAAGGTGAGTTGGGGTGCTGCATAAAACCAGAGATTGAAATGAGCACAGATAAACTTCCTTAAGCCAAATATGGAATAGACAAGAGCTACTCCTTGCTCAACGAAATGGACTCAACACCCCATATTAAACGCCTAAGAATGTACCTGACTAGTAAGTATCTTAAAACCTATGGATTGCTATGTCTCCGAAAGAGAATCAAGCATGTGTACAGGGGCATAAACGCAGCAGTGATAGGATTGGAGAGGTTCGGTGAGCAAATGAAGACCCTTTGAAGTCATATTGCATGGCACCCATTCCACGGGTTTCAACTACCCAGGTTTAAGGTATTCTTCCTTCAGCTAAAACATGCATGTGGAACCTAGAGTATGATCAACCATGTGAACGGGAGACGTGTTCAAATATGTCTCAGTTTTCCTCCCCTGGTACTCGGGTGCAACATTCCAGACGCTTTACTAACACTCTCCCCACATGGAGAGTCAGTCCCTTTAACCTCCTGTTTGGCCCAGTTTGCAATTTCTGCAGAAGATGAACAGGAATAGCGAGAACCAATGAGAGGCTAGCTGGAGGTGTCTGGACGGGCAAATTTAACTCTCATTTCCCACCAGGAAGAGGAATTAACCAAAGGCTCAGCATGCCGGGCCGGAACCAGATGAGGGCCTGAAGCCATCCTGCGGTGTTGCGGCCAGCTCACAAGAAAGCGAGTTGAAGAAAGGAGCTCAGGGGCACTGTAATTCACAAACCTGCAGAGTTATAAATGAGAGCTATCGTCCAAAAATAGACGGAAGTAAGGCTGCCAAGAGGACTTGAAAGCGGGGCAGAATTGCAGGAAACCGATTTCAGGAGGTAGACTGGAATTGCATTGAAAGCATAGGAAAAGAGGCAGAACGTCCACAATGATGCACTTGGCCAAAAAGGGTGTATGCGTTTTTTCCTGAATATATTCAGGAAAAAACGCATACGCCCTTTTTGGCCAACCAAGCAAGCTTGCAAAGGAAATCTGCACTACAATGAAGTCTCACTTCCCCCCCGGTCAAAAGGGCCATCTGAAAAAAGTATAAAATCCAGAAAGGCAGGACAGGCCATGGAGAACTGGGAGCCTTGTTATGCTGATGGGCGGGATGTAAATTGCCAACAGACACTCGGGAGAAGTGTATGGTGTTCCTGAAACATCTAAAAAACAAAGCAACAGAGCCTAGGGCACTGCCACTTATGGTCCTATAGCTTAGGGAAATTAAAATCAAAAAGACACAGCCACCCCAAAGTTTGGGACGCCTCTGTTTACAAGAACCTCGTTTACAGTACAAGTTCAACATCGCAGAAAGTGAAAAATGGATAAAGAAGTTGTGGTATTTACTTACAAAGCAATATCACACAGCAATGAAATCTATGTCATCAGGCCCTTAGCATCACAATGAGTGGATTCAGGTATGATGATTCTAACTGAAATAAGTCACACAGAAAAAGAAACATCATAAGATATCAGTAATACACGGAATGTAAACTTGGCTACACAGGAACGGAATTACAGAACAGAACAGGGTCTCAAATTTAGAAAACCAACTTATGCTTGCTTAAGGGGAAAGGTGAGTTGGGGTGCTGCATAAAACCAGAGATTGAAATGAGCACAGATAAAGTTCCTTAAGTCAAATGGAATAGAGAAGAGCTACTCCTTGCTCAACGAAATGGACTCAACACCGCATATTAAACGCCTAAGAATGTACCTGACTAGTAAGTATCTTAAAACCTATGGATTGCTATATCTCCGAAAGAGAATCAAGCATGTGTACAGGGGCATAAACGCAGCAGTGATAGGATTGGAGAGGTTGGGTGAGCAAATGAAGACCCTTTGAAGTCATATTGCATGGTACCCATTACACGGGTCTCAACTCTCCAGGTTTAAGGTATTCTTCCTTCAGCTAAAACATGCATGTGGAACCCAAGTATGATCAACCATGTGAACGGGAGACGTGTTCAAATATGTCTCAGTTTTCCTCCCCTGGTACTCGGGTGCAACATTCCAGACGCTTTACTAACACTCTCCCGACTTGGAGAGTCAGTCCCTTTAACATCCTGTTTGTCCCAGTTTGCAATTTCTGCGGAAGATGAACAGGAATAGCGAGAACCAATGAGAGGCTAGCTGGAGGTGTCTGGACGGGCAAATTTAACTCTCATTTCCCACCAGGAAGAGGAATTAACCAAAGGCTCAGCGTGCCGGGCCGGAACCAGATTAGGGCCTGAAGCCATCCTGCGGTGTTGCGGCCAGGTCACAAGAAAGCGAGTTGAAGAAAGGAGCTCAGGGGCACTGTAATTCACAAACCTGCAGAGTTATAAATGACAGCTATCGTCCAAAAATAGACTGAAGTAAGGTTGCCAAGAGGACTTGAAAACGGGGCAGAATTGCAGGAAACCGATTTCAGGAGGTAGACTGGAATTGCATTGAAAGCATAGGAAAAGAGGCAGAACGTCCACAATGATGCACTTGGCCAAAAAGGGCGTATGCGTTTTTTCCTGAATATATTCAGGAAAAAACGCATACGCCCTTTTTGGCCAACCAAGCAAGCTTGCAAAGGAAATCTGCACTACAATGAAGTCTCACTTCCCCCCGGTCAAAAGGGCCATCTGAAAAAAGTGTAAAATCCAGAAAGGCAGGACAGGCCATGGAGAACTGGGAGCCTTGTTATGCTGATGGGCGGGATGTAAATTGGCAACAGAAACTCGGGAGAAGTGTATGGTGTTTCCTGAAACATCTAAAAAACAAAGCAACAGAGCCTAGGGCAATTCCACTTATGGTCCTATAGCTTAGGGAAATTAAAATCAAAAAGACACAGCCACCCCAAAGTTTGGAACGGCTCTGTTTACAAGAACCTCGTTTACAGTAGAAGTTCAACATCGCAGAAAGTGAAAAATGGATAAAGAACTTGTGGTACTTACGTACAATGCAGTATCACTCAGCAATGAAATCTATGTCATCAGGCCCGTAGCAGCATAATGAGTAGATTCAGGTACGATGATTCTAACTGAAATAAGTCACACAGAAAAAGAAACATCATAAGATATCACTAATACACGGAATGTAAACTTGGCTACACAGGAACTGAATTCCAAAACAGAACAGGTTCTCAAATTTTGAAAACCAACTTATGCTTGCTTAAGGGGAAAGGTGAGTTGGGTTGCTGCATAAAACCAGAGATTGAAATGATCACAGATAAAGTTCCTTAAGCCAAATATGGAATAGACAAGAGCTACTCCTTGCTCAATGAAATGGACTCAACACCGCATATTAAATGCCTAAGAATGTACCTGACTAGTAAGTATCTTAAAACCTATGGATTGCTATGTCTCCGAAAGAGAATCAAGCATGTGTACAGGGGCATAAACGCAGCAGTGATAGGATTGGAGAGGTTCGGTGAGCAAATGAAGACCCTTTGAAGTCATATTGCATGGTACCCATTACACGGGTCTCAACTCTCCAGGTTTAAGGTATTCTTCCTTCAGCTAAAACATGCATGTGGAACCCAAGTATGATCAACCATGTGAACGGGAGACGTGTTCAAATATGTCTCAGTTTTCCTCCCCTGGTACTCGGGTGCAACATTCCAGACGCTTTACTAACACTCTCCCGACTTGGAGAGTCAGTCCCTTTAAGCTCCTGTTTGTCCCAGTTTGCAATTTCTGCGGAAGATGAACAGGAATAGCGAGAACCAATGAGAGGCTAGCTGGAGGTGTCTGGACGGGCAAATTTAACTCTCATTTCCCACCAGGAAGAGGAAATAACCAAAGGCTCAGCGTGCCGTACCGGAACCAGATTAGGGCCTGAAGCCATCCTGCGGTGTTGCGGCCAGCTCAAAAGAAAGCGAGTTGAAGAAAGGAGCTCAGGGGCACTGTAATTCACAAACCTGCAGAGTTATAAATGACAGCTATCGTCCAAAAATAGACTGAAGTAAGGCTGCCAAGAGGACTTGAAAGCGGGGCAGAATTGCAGGAAACCGATTTCAGGAGGTAGACTGGAATTGCACTGAAAGCATAGGAAAAGAGGCAGAACGTCCACAATGATGCACTTGGCCAAAAAGGGCGTATGCGTTTTTTCCTAAATATATTCAGGAAAAAACGCATACGCCCTTTTTGGCCAACCAAGGAAGTTGCAAAGTAAATCTGCACTACAATGAAGTCTCACTTCCCCCCGGTCAAAAGGGCCATATGAAAAAAGTATAAAATCCAGAAAGGCAGGACAGGCCATGGAGTACTGGGAGCCTTGTTATGCTGATGGGCGGCATGTAAATTGCCAACAACCACTCGGGAGAAGTGTATGGTGTTTCCTGAAACATCTAAAAAATAAAGCAACAGATTCTAGGGCACTTCCACTTATGGTCCTATAGCTTAGGGAAATTAAAATCAAAAAGACACAGCCACCCCAAAGTTTGGAACGGCTCTGTTTACAAGAACCTCGTTTACAGTACAAGTTCAACATCGCAGAAAGTGAAAAATGGATAAAGAAGTTGTGGTATTTACTTACAAAGCAATATCACTCAGCAATGAAATCTGTGTCATCAGGCCCTTAGCAGCACAATGAGTGGATTCAGGTATGATGATTCTAACTGAAGTAAGTCACACAGAAAAAGAAACATCATAAGATATCAGTAATACACGGAATGTAAACTTGGCTACACAGGAACTGAATTACAGAACAGAACAGGGTCTCAAGTTTAGAAAACCAACTTATGCTTGCTTAAGGGGAAAGGTGAGTTGGGGTGCTGCATAAAACCAGAGATTGAAATGAGCACAGATAAAGTTCCTTAAGTCAAATGGAATAGAGAAGAGCTACTCCTTGCTCAACGAAATGGACTCAACACCGCATATTAAACGCCTAAGAATGTACCTGACTAGTAAGTATCTTAAAACCTATGGATTGCTATATCTCCGAAAGAGAATCAAGCATGTGTACAGGGGCATAAACGCAGCAGTGATAGGATTGGAGAGGTTGGGTGAGCAAATGAAGACCCTTTGAAGTCATATTGCATGGTACCCATTACACGGGTCTCAACTCTCCAGGTTTAAGGTATTCTTCCTTCAGCTAAAACATGCATGTGGAACCCAAGTATGATCAACCATGTGAACGGGAGACGTGTTCAAATATGTCTCAGTTTTCCTCCCCTGGTACTCGGGTGCAACATTCCAGACGCTTTACTAACACTCTCCTGACTTGGAGAGTCAGTCCCTTTAACCTCCTGTTTGGTCCAGTTTGCAATTTCTGCAGAAGATGAACAGGAATAGCGAGAACCAATGAGAGACTAGCTGGAGGTGTCTGGACGGGCAAATTTAACTCTCATTTCCCACCAGGAAGAGGAAATAACCAAAGGCTCAGCGTGCCGTACCGGAACCAGATTAGGGCCTGAACCCATCCTGCGGTGTTGCGGCCAGGTCACAAGAAAGCGAGTTGAAGAAAGGAGCTCAGGGGCACTGTAATTCACAAACCTGCAGAGTTATAAATGACAGCTATCGTCCAAAAATAGACTGAAGTAAGGCTGCCAAGAGGACTTGAAAGCGGGGCAGAATTGCAGGAAACCGATTTCAGGAGGTAGACTGGAATTGCATTGAAAGCATAGGAAAAGAGGCAGAACGTCCACAATGATGCACTTGGCCAAAAAGGGCGTATGCGTTTTGTCCTGAATATATTCAGGAAAAAACGCATACGCCCTTTTTGGCCAACCAAGCAAGCTTGCAAAGGAAATCTGCACTACAATGAAGTCTCACTTCCCCCCGGTCAAAAGGGCCATCTGAAAAAAGTGTAAAATCCAGAAAGGCAGGACAGGCCATGGAGAACTGGGAGCCTTGTTATGCTGATGGGCGGGATGTAAATTGCCAACAGACACTTGGGAGTAGTGTATGGTGTTTCCTCAAACATCTAAAAAACAAAGCAACAGAGCCTAGGGCACTTCCACTTATGGTCCTATAGCTTAGGGAAATTAAAATCAAAAAGACACAGCCACTCCAAAGTTTGGAACGGCTCTGTTTACAAGAACCTCGTTTCCAGTACAAGTTCAACATCGCAGAAAGTGAAAAATGGATAAAGAATTTGTGGTATTCACTTACAAATCAATATCACTCAGGAATGAAATCTATGTCATCAGGCCCTTAGCAGCACAATGAGTGGATTCAGGTATGATGATTCTAACTGAAATAAGTCACACAGAAAAAGAAACATCATAAGATATCAGTAATACACGGAATGTAAACTTGGCTACACAGGAACTGAATTACAGAACAGAACAGGGTCTCAAATTTAGAAAACCAACTTATGCTTGCTTAAGGGGAAAGGTGAGTTGGGGTGCTGCATAAAACCAGAGATTGAAATGAGCACAGATAAAGTTCCTTAAGTCAAATATGGAATAGACAAGAGCTACTCCTTGCTCAACGAAATGGACTCAACACCCCATATTAAACGCCTAAGAATGTACCTGACTAGTAAGTATCTTAAAACCTATGGATTGCTATGTCTCCAAAGAGAATCAAGCGTGTGTACAGGGGCATAAACGCAGCAGTGATAGGATTAGAGAGGTTCGGTGAGCAAATGAAGACCCTTTGAAGTCATATTGCATGGTACCCATTACACGGGTCTCAACTCTCCAGGTTTAAGGTATTCTTCCTTCAGCTAAAACATGCATGTGGAACCCAGAGTATGATCAACCATGTGAACGGGAGACGTGTTCAAATATGTCTCAGTTCTCCTCCCCTGGTACTCGGGTGCAACATTCCAGATGCTTTACTAACACTCTCCCCACTTGGAGAGTCAGTCCCTTTAACCTCCTGTTTGGCCCAGTTTGCAATTTCTGCGGAAGATGAACAGGAATAGCGAGAACCAATGAGAGGCTAGCTGGAGGTGTCTGGACGGGCAAATTTAACTCTCATTTCCCACCAGGAAGAGGAATTAACCAAAGGCTCAGCATGCCGGGCCGGAACCAGATTAGGGCCTGAAGCCATCCTGCGGTGTTGCGGCCAGCTCAAAAGAAAGCGAGTTGAAGAAAGGAGCTCAGGGGCACTGTAATTCACAAACTTGCAGAGTTATAAATGACAGCTATCGTCCAAAAATATACTGAAGTAAGGCTGCCAAGAGGACTTGAAAGCGGGGCAGAATTGCAGGAAACCGATTTCAGGAGGTAGACTGGAATTGCATTGAAAGCATAGGAAAAGAGGCAGAACGTCCACAATGATGCACTTGGCCAAAAAGGGCATATGCGTTTTTTCCTGAATATATTCAGGAAAAAACGCATACGCCCTTTTTGGCCAACCAAGCAAGCTTGCAAAGGAAATCTGCACTACAATGAAGTCTCACTTCCCCCCGGTCAAAAGGGCCATCTGAAAAAAGTGTAAAATCCAGAAAGGCAGGACAGGCCATGGAGAACTGGGAGCCTTGTTATGCTGATGGGTGGGATGTAAATTGCCAACAACCACTCCGGAGAAGTGTATGGTGTTTCCTGAAACATTTAAAAAACAAAGCAACAGAACCTAGGGCACTTCCACTTATGGTCCTATAGCTTAGGGAAATTAAAATCAAAAAGACACAGCCACCCTAAAGTTTTGAATGGCTCTGTTTACAAGAACCTCGTTTACAGTACAAGTTCAACATCGCAGAAAGTGAAAAATGGATAAAGAAGTTGTGGTATTTACTTACAAAGCAATATCACTCAGCAATGAAATCTGTGTCATCAGGCCCTTAGCAGCACAATGAGTGGATTCATGTATGATGATTCTAACTGAAATAAGTCACACAGAAAAAGAAACATCATAAGATATCAGTAATACACGGAATGTAAACTTGGCTACACAGGAACTGAATTACAGAACAGAACAGGGTCTCAAATTTAGAAAACCAACTTATGCTTGCTTAAGGGTAAAGGTGAGTTGGGGTGCTGCATAAAACCAGAGATTGAAATGAGCACAGATAAAGTTCCTTAAGTCAAATATGGAATAGACAAGAGCTACTCCTTGCTCAACGAAATGGACTCAACACCGCATATTAAACGCCTAAGAATGTACCTGACTAGTAAGTATCTTAAAACCTATGGATTGCTATGTCTCCGAAAGAGAATCAAGCATGTGTACAGGGGCATAAACGCAGCAGTGATAGGATTGGAGAGGTTCGGTGAGCAAATGAAGACCCTTTGAAGTCATATTGCATGGTACCCATTACACGGGTCTCAACTCTCCAGGTTTAAGGTATTCTTCCTTCAGCTAAAATATGCATGTGGAACCCAAGTATGATCAACCATGTGAACGGGAGACGTGTTCAAATATGTCTCAGTTTTCCTCCCCTGGTACTCGGGTGCAACATTCCAGACGCTTTACTAACACTCTCCCCACTTGGAGAGTCAGTGCCTTTAACCTCCTGTTTGGCCCAGTTTGCAATTTCTGCGGAAGATGAACAGGAATAGCGAGAACCAATGAGAGGCTAGCTGGAGGTGTCTGGACGGGCAAATTTAACTCTCATTTCCCACCAGGAAGAGGAATTAACCAAAGGCTCAGCGTGCCGTTCCGGAACCAGATTAGGGCCTGAAGCCATCCTGCGGTGTTGCGGCCAGGTCACAAGAAAGCGAGTTGAAGAAAGGAGCTCAGGGACACTGTAATTCACAAACCTGCAGAGTTATAAATGACAGCTATCGTCCAAAAATTGACTGAAGTAAGGCTGCCAAGAGGACTTGAAAGCGGGGCAGAATTGCAGGAAACCGATTTCAGGAGGTAGACTGGAATTGCACTGAAAGCATAGGAAAAGAGGCAGAACGTCCACAATGATGCACTTGGCCAAAAAGGGCGTATGCGTTTTTTCCTGAATATATTCAGGAAAAAACGCATACGCCCTTTTTGGCCAACCAAGCAAGCTTGCAAAGGAAATCTGCACTACAATGAAGTCTCACTTCCCCCCGGTCAAAAGGGCCATCTGAAAAAAGTGTAAAATCCAGAAAGGCAGGACAGGCCATGGAGAACTGGGAGCCTTGTTATGCTGATGGGTGGGATGTAAATTGCCAACCATCACTCGGGAGAAGTGTATGGTGTTTCCTGAAACATCTAAAAAACAAAGCAACAGAACCTAGGGCACTTCCACTTATGGTCCTATAGCTTAGGGAAATTAAAATCAAAAAGACACAGCCACCCCAAAGTTTGGAACGGCTCTGTTTACAAGAACCTCATTTACAGTACAAGTTCAACATCGCAGAAAGTGAAAAATGGATAAAGAAGTTGTGGTATTTACTTACAAAGCAATATCACTCAACAATGAAATCTATGTCATCAGGCCCTTAGCAGCACAATGAGTGGATTCAGGTATGATGATTCTAACTGAAATAAGTCACACAGAAAAAGAAACATCATAAGATATCAGTAATACACGGAATGGAAACTTGGCTACACAGGAACTGAATTACAGAACACAACAGGGTCTCAAATTTAGAAAACCAACTTATTCTTGCTTAATGGTAAAGGTGAGTTGGGGTGCTGCATAAAACCAGAGATTGAAATGAGCACAGATAAACTTCCTTAAGCCAAATATGGAATAGACAAGAGCTACTCCTTGCTCAACGAAATGGACTCAACACCCCATATTAAACGCCTAAGAATGTACCTGAATAGTAAGTATCTTAAAACCTATGGATTGCTATGTCTCCGAAAGAGAATCAAGCATGTGTACAGGGGCATAAACGCAGCAGTGATAGGATTGGAGAGGTTCGGTGAGCAAATGAAGACCCTTTGAAGTCATATTGCATGGTACCCATTCCACGGTTTTCAACTACCCAGGTTTAAGGTATTCTTCCTTCAGCTAAAACATGCATGTGGAACCTAGAGTATGATCAACCATGTGAACGGGAGACGTGTTCAAATATGTCTCAGTTTTTCTCCCCTGGTACTCGGGTGCAACATTCCAGACGCTTTACTAACACTCTCCCCACATGGAAAGTCAGTCCCTTTAACCTCCTGTTTGGCCCAGTTTGCAATTTCTGCAGAAGATGAACAGGAATAGCGAGAACCAATGAGAGGCTAGCTGGAGGTGTCTGGACGGGCAAATTTAACTCTCATTTCCCACCAGGAAGAGGAATTAACCAAAGGCTCAGCATGCCGGGCCGGAACCAGATTAGGGCCTGAAGCCATCCTGCGGTGTTGCGGCCAGGTCACAAGAAAGCGAGTTGAAGAAAGGAGCTCAGGGGCACTGTAATTCACAAACCTGCAGAGTTATAAATGAGAGCTATCGTCCAAAAATAGACGGAAGTAAGGCTGCCAAGAGGACTTGAAAGCGGGGCAGAATTGCAGGAAACCGATTTCAGGAGGTAGACTGGAATTGCATTGAAAGCATAGGAAAAGAGGCAGAACGTCCACAATGATGCACTTGGCCAAAAAGGGCGTATGCGTTTTTTCCTGAATATATTCAGGAAAAAACGCATACGCCCTTTTTGGCCAACCAAGCAAGCTTGCAAAGGAAATCTGCACTACAATGAAGTCTCACTTCCCCCCCGGTCAAAAGGGCCATCTGAAAAAAGTGTAAAATCCAGAAAGGCAGGACAGGCCATGGAGAACTGGGAGCCTTGTTATGCTGATGGGCGGGATGTAAATTGCCAACAGACACTCGGGAGAAGTGTATGGTGTTTCCTGAAACATCTAAAAAACAAAGCAACAGAGCCTAGGGCACTGCCACTTATGGTCCTATAGCTTAGGGAAATTAAAATCAAAAAGACACAGCCACCCCAAAGTTTGGGACGCCTCTGTTTACAAGAACCTCGTTTACAGTACAAGTTCAACATCGCAGAAAGTGAAAAATGGATAAAGAAGTTGTGGTATTTACTTACAAAGCAATATCACACAGCAATGAAATCTATGTCATCAGGCCCTTAGCATCACAATGAGTGGATTCAGGTATGATGATTCTAACTGAAATAAGTCACACAGAAAAAGAAACATCATAAGATATCAGTAATACACGGAATGTAAACTTGGCTACACAGGAACTGAATTACAGAACAGAACAGGGTCTCAAATTTAGAAAACCAACTTATGCTTGCTTAAGGGGAAAGGTGAGTTGGGGTGCTGCATAAAACCAGAGATTGAAATGAGCACAGATAAAGTTCCTTAAGCCAAATATGGAATAGACAAAAGCTACTCCTTGCTCAACGAAATGGACTCAACACCACATATTAAACGCCTAAGAATGTACCTGACTAGTAAGTATCGTAAAACCTATGGATTGCTATATCTCCAAAAGAGAATCAAGCATGTGTACAGGGGCATAAACGCAGCAGTGATAGGATTGGAGAGGTTCGGTGAGCAAATGAAGACCCTTTGAAGTCATATTGCATGGTACCCATTACACGGGTCTCAACTCTCCAGGTTTAAGGTATTCTTCCTTCAGCTAAAACATGCATGTGGAACCCAAGTATGATCAACCATGTGAACGGGAGCCGTGTTCAAATATGTCTCAGTTTTCCTCCCCTGGTACTCGGGTGCAACATTCCAGACGCTTTACTAACACTCTCCCCACTTGGAGAGTCAGCGCCTTTAACCTCCTGTTTGGCCCAGTTTGCAATTTCTGCGGAAGATGAACAGGAATAGCGAGAACCAATGAGAGGCTAGCTGGAGGTGTCTGGACGGGCAAATTTAACTCTCATTTCCCACCAGGAAGAGGAAATAACCAAAGGCTCAGCGTGCCGTACGGGAACCAGATTAGGGCCTGAAGCCATCCTGCGGTGTTGCGGCCAGCTCAAAAGAAAGCGAGTTGAAGAAAGGAGCTCAGGGGCACTGTAATTCACAAACCTGCAGAGTTATAAATGACAGCTATCGTCCAAAAATAGACTGGAGGTAGACTGGAATTGCATTGAAAGCATAGGAAAAGAGGCAGAACTTCCACAATGATGCACTTGGCCAAAAAGGACGTATGAGTTTTTTCCTGAATATATTCAGGAAAAAACGCATACGCCCTTTTTGGCCAACCAAGCAAGCTTGCAAAGGAAATCTGCACTACAATGAAGTCTCACTTCCCCCCAGTCAAAAGGGCCATCTGAAAAAAGTGTAAAATCCAGAAAGGCAGGACAGGCCATGGAGAACTGGGAGCCTTGTTATGCTGATGGGCGGGATGTAAATTGCCAACAACCACTCGGGAGAAGTGTATGGTGTTTCCTGAAACATCTAAAAAACAAAGCAATAGAACCTAGGGCACTTCCACTTATGGTCCTATAGCTTAGGGAAATTAAAATCAAAAAGACACAGCCACCCCAAAGTTTGGAACGGCTCTGTTTACAAGAACCTCATTTACAGTACAAGTTCAACATCGCAGAAAGTGAAAAATGGATAAAGAAGTTGTGGTATTTACTTACAAAACAATATCACTCAGCAATGAAATCTGTGTCATCAGGCCCTTAGCAGCACAATGAGTGGATTCAGGTATGATGATTCTAACTGAAGTAAGTCACACAGAAAAAGAAACATCATAAGATATCAGTAATACACGGAATGTAAACTTGGCTACACAGGAACTGAATTACAGAACAGAACAGGGTCTCAAATTTAGAAAACCAACTTATGCTTGCTTAAGGGGAAAGGTGAGTTGGGGTGCTGCATAAAACCAGAGATTGAAATGAGCACAGATAAAGTTCCTTAAGCCAAATATGGAATAGACAAAAGGTACTCCTTGCTCAACGAAATGGACTTAACACCGCATATTAAACGCCTAAGAATGTACCTGACTAGTAAGTATCGTAAAACCTATGGATTGCTATATCTCCAAAAGAGAATCAAGCATGTGTACAGGGGCATAAACGCAGCAGTGATAGGATTGGAGAGGTTCGGTGAGCAAATGAAGACCCTTTGAAGTCATATTGCATGGTACCCATTCCACGGGTCTCAACTCTCCAGGTTTAAGGTATTCTTCCTTCAGCTAAAACATGCATGTGGAACCCAAGTATGATCAACCATGTGAACGGGAGACGTGTTCAAATATGTCTCAGTTTTCCTCCCCTGGTACTCGGGTGCAACATTCCAGACGCTTTACTAACACTCTCCCCACTTGGAGAGTCAGCGCCTTTAACCTCCTGTTTGGCCCAGTTTGCAATTTCTGCGGAAGATGAACAGGAATAGCGAGAACCAATGAGAGGCTAGCTGGAGGTGTCTGGACGGGCAAATTTAACTCTCATTTCCCACCAGGAAGAGGAAATAACCAAAGGCTCAGCGTGCCGTACCGGAACCAGATTAGGGCCTGAAGCCATCCTGCGGTGTTGCGGCCAGCTCACAAGAAAGCGAGTTGAAGAAAGGAGCTCAGGGGCACTGTAATTCACAAACCTGCAGAGTTATAAATGACAGCTATCGTCCAAAAATAGACTGAAGTAAGGCTGTCAAGAGGACTTGAAAGCGGGGCAGAATTGCAGGAAACCAATTTCAGGAGGTAGACTGGAATTGCATTGAAAGCATAGGAAAAGAGGCAGAACGTCCACAATGATGCACTTGGCCAAAAATGACGTATGAGTTTTTTCCTGAATATATTCAGGAAAAAACGCATACGCCCTTTTTGGCCAACCAAGCAAGCTTGCAAAGGAAATCTGCACTACAATGAAGTCTCACTTCCCCCCAGTCAAAAGGGCCCTCTGAAAAAAGTGTAAAATCCAGAAAGGCAGGACAGGCCATGGAGAACTGGGAGCCTTGTTATGCTGATGGGCGGGATGTAAATTGCCAACAACCACTCGGGAGAAGTGTATGGTGTTTCCTGAAACATCTAAAAAACAAAGCAACAGAACCTAGGGCACTTCCACTTATGGTCCTATAGCTTAGGGAAATTAAAATCAAAAAGACACAGCCACCCCAAAGTTTGGAACGGCTCTGTTTACAAGAACCTCGTTTACAGTACAAGTTCAACATTGCAGAAAGTGAAAAATGGATAAAGAAGTTGTGGTATTTACTTACAAAGCAATATCACTCAGCAATGAAATCTGTGTCATCAGGCCCTTAGCAGCACAATGAGTGGATTCAGGTATGATGATTCTAACTGAAGTAAGTCACACAGAAAAAGAAACATCATAAGATATCAGTAATACACGGAATGTAAACTTGGCTACACAGGAACTGAATTACAGAACAGAACAGGGTCTCAAATTTAGAAAACCAACTTATGCTTGCTTAAGGGTAAAGGTGAGTTGGGGTGCTGCATAAAACCAGAGATTGAAATGAACACAGATAAAGTTCCTTAAGTCAAATATGGAATAGACAAGAACTACTCCTTGCTCAACGAAATGGACTCAACACCGCATATTAAACGCCTAAGAATGTACCTGACTAGTAAGTATCGTAAAACCTATGGATTGCTATGTCTCCGAAAGAGAATCAAGCATGTGTACAGGGGCATAAACGCAGCAGTGATAGGATTGGAGAGGTTTGGTGAGCAAATGAAGACCCTTTGAAGTCATATTGCATGGTTCCCATTACACGGGTCTTAACTCTCCAGGTTTAAGGTATTCTTCCTTCAGCTAAAACATGTATGTGGAACCCAAGTATGATCAACCATGTGAACGGGAGACGTGTTCAAATATGTCTCAGTTTTCCTCCCCTGGTACTCGGGTGCAACATTCCAGACGCTTTACTAACACTCTCCCCACTTGGAGAGTCAGCGCCTTTAACCTCCTGTTTGGCCCAGTTTGCAATTTCTGCGGAAGATGAACAGGAATAGCGAGAACCAATGAGAGACTAGCTGGAGGTGTCTGGACGGGCAAATTTAACTCTCATTTCCCACCAGGAAGAGGAAATAACCAAAGGCTCAGCGTGCCGTGCTGGAACCAGATGAGGGCCTGAAGCCATCCTGCGGTGTTGCGGCCAGGTCACAAGAAAGCGAGTTGAAGAAAGGAGCTCAGGGGCACTGTAATTCACAAACCTGCAGAGTTATAAATGACAGCTATCGTCCAAAAATAGACTGAAGTAAGGCTGCCAAGAGGACTTGAAAGCGGGGCAGAATTGCAGGAAACCGATTTCAGGAGGTAGACTGGAATTGCATTGAAAGCATAGGAAAAGAGGCAGAACGTCCACAATGATGCACTTGGCCAAAAAGGGCGTATGCGTTTTTTCCTGAATATATTCAGGAAAAAACGCATACGCCCTTTTTGGCCAACCAAGCAAGCTTGCAAAGGAAATCTGCACTACAATGAAGTCTCACTTCCCCCCCGGTCAAAAGGGCCATCTGAAAAAAGTGTAAAATCCAGAAAGGCAGGACAGGCCATGGAGAACTGGGAGCCTTGTTTTGCTGATGGGCGGGATGTAAATTGCCAACAGACACTCGGGAGAAGTGTATGGTGTTTCCTGAAACATCTAAAAAACAAAGCAACAGAGCCTAGGGCACTTCCACTTATGGTCCTATAGCTTAGGGAAATTAAAATCAAAAAGACACAGCCACCCCAAAATTTGGGACGCCTCCGTTTACAAGAACCTCGTTTACCATACAAGTTCAATATCACAGAAAGTGAAAAATGGATAAAGAACTTGTGGTACTTACGTACAATGCAGTATCACTCAGCAATGAAATCTATGTCATCAGGCCCGTAGCAGCATAATGAGTGGATTCAGGTACGATGATTCTAACTGAAATAAGTCACACAGAAAAAGAAACATCATAAGATATCACTAATACACGGAATGTAAACTTGGCTACACAGGAACTGCATTCCAAAACAGAACAGGGTCTCAAATTTAGAAAACCAACTTATGCTTGCTTAAGGGGAAAGGTGAGTTGGGGTGCTGCATAAAACCAGAGATTGAAATGAGCACAGATAAAGTTCCTTAAGCCAAATATGGAATAGACAAGAGCTACTCCTTGCTCAACGAAATGGACTCAGCACCCCATATTAAACGCCTAAGAATGTACCTGACTAGTAAGTATCTTAAAACCTATGGATTGCTATGTCTCCAAAAGAGTATCAAGCGTGTGTACAGGGGCATAAACGCAGCAGTGATAGGACTGGAGAGGTTCGGTGAGCAAATGAAGACCCTTTGAAGTCATATTGCATGGTACCCATTCCACGGGTTTCAACTACCCAGGTTTTAGGTATTCTTCCTTCAGCTAAAACATGCATGTGGAACCCAGAGTATGATCAACCATGTGATTGGGAGACGTGTTCAAATATGTCTCAGTTTTCCTCCCCTGGTACTCGGGTGCAACATTCCAGACGCTTTACTAACACTCTCCCGACTTGGAGAGTCAGTCCCTTTAACCTCCTGTTTGGCCCAGTTTGCAATTTCTGCGGAAGATGAACAGGAATAGCGAGAACCAATGAGAGACTAGCTGGAGGTGTCTGAACGGGCAAATTTAACTCTCATTTCCCACCAGGAAGAGGAATTAACCAAAGGCTCAGCATGCCGGGCCGACAACAGATTAGGGCCTGAAGCCATCCTGCAGTGTTGCGGCCAGGTCACAAGAAAGCGAGTTGAAGAAAGGAGCTCAGGGACACTGTAATTCACAAACCTGCAGAGTTATAAATGACAGCTATCGTCCAAAAATAGACTGAAGTAAGGCTGCCAAGAGGACTTGAAAGCGGGGCAGAATTGCAGGAAACCGATTTCAGGAGGTAGACTGGAATTGCATTGAAAGCATAGGAAAAGAGGCAGAACGTCCACAATGATGCACTTGGCCAAAAAGGGCGTATGCGTTTTTTCCTGAATATATTCAGGAAAAAACGCATACGCACTTTTTGGCCAACCAAGCAAGCTTGCAAAGGAAATCTGCACTACAATGAAGTCTCACTTCCCCCCGGTCAAAAGGGCCATCTGAAAAAAGTGTAAAATCCAGAAAGGCAACAGGCCATTGAGAACTGGGAGCCTTGTTATGCTGATGGGCGGGATGTAAACTGGCAACAGACACTCGGGAGAAGTGTATGGTGTTTCCTGAAACATCTAAAAAACAAAGCAACAGAGCCTAGGGCACTTCCACTTATGGTCCTATAGCTTAGGGAAATTAAAATCAAAAAGACACAGCCACCCCAAAGTTTGGAACGGCTCTGTTTACAAGAACCTCGTTTACAGTACAAGTTCAACATCGCAGAAAGTGAAAAATGGATAAAGAACTTGTGGTACTTACGTACAATGCAGTATCACTCAGCAATGAAATCTATGTCATCAGGCCCATAGCAGCATAATGAGTAGATTCAGGTACGATGATTCTAACTGAAATAAGTCACACAGAAAAAGAAACATCATAAGATATCACTAATACACGGAATGTAAACTTGGCTACACAGGAACTGATTACAGAACAGAACAGGGTCTCAAATTTAGAAACCCAACTTATGCTTGCTTAAGGGGAAAGGTGAGTTGGGTTGCTGCATAAAACCAGAGATTGAAATGAGCACAGATAAAGTTCCTTAAGCCAAATATGGAATAGACAAGAGCTACTCCTTGCTCAACTAAATGGACACAACACCGCATATTAAACACCTAAGAATGTACCTGACTAGTAAGTATCTTAAAACCTATGGATTGCTATGTCCCCGAAAGAGAATCAAGCATGTGTACAGGGGCATAAACGCAGCAGTGATAGGATTGGAGAGGTTCGGTGAGCAAATGAAGACCCTTTGAAGTCATATTGCATGGTACCCATTCCACGGGTTTCAACTACCCAGGTTTTAGGTATTCTTCCTTCAGCTAAAACATGCATGTGGAACCCAGAGTATGATCAACCATGTGATCGGGAGACGTGTTCAAATATGTCTCAGTTTTCCTCCCCTGGTACTCGGGTGCAGCATTCCAGACGCTTTACTAACACTCTCCCGACTTGGAGAGTCAGTCCCTTTAACCTCCTGTTTGGCCCAGTTTGCAATTTCTGCGGAAGATGAACAGGAATAGCGAGAACCAATGAGAGGCTAGCTGGAGGTGTCTGGACGGGCAAATTTAACTCTCATTTCCCACCAGTAAGAAGAATTAACCAAAGGCTCAGCGTGCCGTGCCAGAACCAGATTAGGGCCTGAAGCCATCCTGCGGTGTTGCGGCCAGCTCAAAACAAAGCGAGTTAAAGAAAGGAGCTCAGGGGCACTGTAATTCACAAACCTGCAGAGTTATAAATGACAGCTATCGTCCAAAAATAGACTGAAGTAAGGCTGCCAAGAGGACTTGAAAGCGGGGCAGAATTGCAGGAAACCGATTTCAGGAGGTAGACTGGAATTGCATTGAAAGCATAGGAAAAGAGGCAGAACGTCCACAATGATGCACTTGGCCAAAAAGGGCGTATGCGTTTTTTCCTGAATATATTCAGGAAAAAACGCATACGCCCTTTTTGGCCAACCAAGCAAACTTGCAAAGGAAATCTGCACTACAATGAAGTCTCACTTCCCCCCGGTCAAAAGGGCCATCTGAAAAAAGTGTAAAATCCAGAAAGGCAGGACAGGCCATGGAGAACTGGGAGCCTTGTTATGCTGATGGGCGGGATGTAAATTGCCAACAGACATTCGGGAGAAGTGTATGGTGTTTCCTGAAACATCTAAAAAACAAAGCAACAGAACCTAGGGCATTTCCACTTATGGTCCTATAGCTTAGGGAAATTAAAATCAAAAAGACACAGCCACCCCAAAGTTTGGAATGGCTCTGTTTACAAGAACCTCGTTTACAGTACAAGTTCAACATCGCAGAAAGTGAAAAATGGATAAAGAAGTTGTGGTATTCACTTACAAAGCAATATCACTCAGCAATGAAATCTATGTCATCAGGCCCTTACCAGCACAATGAGTGGATTCAGGTATGATGATTCTAACTGAAATAAGTCACACAGAAAAAGAAACATCATAAGATATCATTAATACACGGAATGGAAACTTGTCTACATAGGAACTGAATTACAGAACAGAACAGGGTGTCAAATTTAGAAAACCAACTTATGCTTGCTTAAGGGTAAAGGTGAGTTGGGGTGCTGCATAAAACCAGAGATTGAAATGAGCACAGATAAAGTTCCTTAAGCCAAATATGGAATAGACAAGAGCTACTCCTTGCTCAATGAAATGGACTCAACACCGCATATTAAACGCCTAAGAATGTACCTGACTAGTAAGTATCTTAAAACCTATGGATTGCTATGTCTCCGAAAGAGAATCAAGAATGTGTACAGGGGCATAAACGCAGCAGTGATAGGATTGGAGAGGTTCAGTGAGCAAATGAAGACCCTTTGAATTCATATTGCATGGTACCCATTCCACGGGTCTCAACTCTCCAGTTTTAAAGTATTCTTCCTTCAGCTAAAACATGCATGTGGAACCCAGAGTATGATCAACCATGTGATCGGGAGACGTGTTCACATATGTCTCAGTTTTCGTACCCTGGTACTCGGGTGCAACATTCCAGACGCTTTACTAACACTCTCCCGACTTGGAGAGTCAGTCCCTTTAACCTCCTGTTTGGCCCAGTTTGCAATTTCTGCGGAAGATGAACAGGAATAGCGAGAACCAATGCTAGACTAGCTGGAGGTGTCTGGACTGGCAAATTTAACTATCATTTCCCACCAGGAAGAGGAATTAACCAAAGGCTCAGCGTGCCATGCCGGAACCAGATTAGGGCCTGAAGCCATCCTGCGGTTTTGCGGCCAGGTCACAAGAAAGCGAGTTGAAGAAAGGAGTTCAGGGGCACTGTAATTCACAAACCTGCAGAGTTATAAATGACAGCTATCGTCCAAAAATAGACTGAAGTAAGGCTGCCAAGAGGACTTTAAAGTGGGGCAGAATTGCAGGAAACCGATTTCAGGAGGTAGACTGGAATTGCATTGAAAGCATAGGAAAAGAGGCAGAACGTCCACAATGATGCACTTTGCCAAAAAGGGCGTATGCGTTTTTTCCTGAATATATTCAGGAAAAAACGCATACGCTCTTTTTGGCCAACCAAGCAAGCTTGCAAAGGAAATCTGCACTACAATGAAGTCTCACTTCCCCCCGGTCAAAAGGGCCATCTGAAAAAAGTGTAAAATCCAGAAAGGCAACAGGCCATTGAGAACTGGGAGCCTTGTTATGCTGATGGGCAGGATGTAAATTGCCAACAGACACTTGGGAGAAGTGTATGGTGTTTCCTGAAACATCTAAAAAACAAAGCAACAGAGCCTAGGGCACTTCCATTTATGGTCCTATAGCTTAGGGAAATTAAAATCAAAAAGACACAGCCACCCCAAAGTTTAGAACGGCTCTGTTTACAAGAACCTCGTTTACAGTACAAGTTCAACATTGCAGAAAGTGAAAAATGGATAAAGAAGTTGTGGTATTTACTTACAAAGCAATATCACTCAGCAATGAAATCTATGTCATCAGGCCCTTAGCAGCACAATGAGTGGATTCAGGTATGATGTTTCTAACTGAAATAAGTCACACAGAAAAAGAAACATCATAAGATATCAGTAATACACGGAATGTAAACTTGGCTACACAGGAACTGAATTACAGAACAGAACAGGGTCTCAAATTTAGAAAACCAACTTATGCTTGCTTAAGGGAAAAGGTGAGTTGGGGTGCTGCATAAAACCAGAGATTGAAATGAGCACAGATAAAGTTCCTTAAGCCAAATATGGAATAGACAAGAGTTACTCCTTGCTCAACGAAATGGACTCAACACCGCATTTTAAACGCCTAAGAATGTACCTGACTAGTAAGTATCTTAAAACCTATGGATTGCTATGTCTCAGAAAGAGAATCAAGCATGTGTACAGGGGCATAAACGCAGCAGCGATAGGATTGGAGAGGTTCGGTGAGCAAATGAAGACCCTTTGAAGTCATATTGCATGGTACCCATTCCACGGGTTTCAACTACCCAGGTTTAAGGTATTCTTCCTTCAGCTAAAATATGCATGTGGAACCTAGAGTATGATCAACCATGTGATCGGGAGACGTGTTCAAATATGTCTCAGTTTTCGTACCCCGGTACTCGGGTGCAACATTCCAGACGCTTTACTAACACTCTCCCGACTTGGAGAGTCAGTCCCTTTAACCTCCTGTTTGGCCCAGTTTGCAATTTCTGCGGAAGATGAACAGGAATAGCGAGAACCAATGAGAGACTAGCTGGAGGTGTCTGGACGGGCAAATTTAACTCTCATTTCCCACCAGGAAGCGGAATTAACCAAAGGCTCAGCGTGCCGTGCCGGAACCAGATTAGGGCCTGAAGCAATCCTGCGGTGTTGCGGCCAGCTCAAAAGAAAGCGAGTTGAAGAAAGGAGCTCAGGGGCACTGTAATTCACAAACCTGCAGAGTTATAAATGACAGCTATCGTCCAAAAATAGACTGAAGTAAGGCTGCCAAGAGGACTTGAGAGCGGGGCAGAATTGCAGGAAACCGATTTCAGGAGGTAGACTGGAATTGCATTGAAAGCATAGGAAAAGAGGCAGAACGTCCACAATGATGCACTTGGCCAAAAAGGGCGTATGTGTTTTTTCCTGAATATATTCAGGAAAAAACGCATACGCCCTTTTTGGCCAACCAAGCAGGCTTACAAAGGTATCTGCACTACAATGAAGTCTCAATTCCCCCTGCTCAAAGGGGCCAATTGAAAAAAGTGTAAAATCCAGAAAGGCAGGACAGGCCATGGAGAACTGGGAGCCTTGTTATGCTGATGGGCGGGATGTAAATTGCCAACAGACATTCGGGAGAAGTGTATGGTGTTTCCTGAAACATATAAAAAACAAAGCAACAGAATCTAGGGCACTTCCACTTATGGTCCTATAGCTTAGGGAAATTAAAATCAAAAAGACACAGCCACCCCAAAATTTGGGACGCCTCTGTTTACAAGAACCTCGTTTACAGTACAAGTTCAACATCGCAGAAAGTGAAAAATGGATAAAGAAGTTGTGGTACTTACGTACAATGCAGTATCAATCAGCAATGAAATCTATGTCATCAGGCCCATAGCGGCATAATGAGTGGATTCAGGTACGATGATTCTAACTGAAATAAGTCACACAGAAAAAGAAACATCATAAGATATCACTAATACACGGAATGTAAACTGGCTACACAGGAACTGAATTCCAAAACAGAACAGGGTCTCAAATTTAGAAAACCAACTTATGCTTGCTTAAGGGTAAAGGTGAGTTGGGGTGCTGCATAAAACCAGAGATTGAAATGAGCACAGATAAAGTTCCTTAAGTCAAATATGGAATAGACAAGAGCTACTCCTTGCTCAACGAAATGGACTCAACACCCCATATTAAACGCCTAAGAATATACCTGACTAGTAAGTATCGTAAAACCTATGGATTGCTATGTCTCCAAAAGAGAATCAAGAATGTGTACAGGGGCATAAACGCAGCAGTGATAGGATTGGAGAGGTTCGGTGAGCAAATGAATACCCTTTGAAGTCATATGCATGGTACCCATTACACGGGTCTCAACTCTCCAGGTTTAAGGTATTCTTCCTTCAGCTAAAACATGCATGTGGAACCCAAGTATGATCAACCATGTGAACGGGAGACGTGTTCAAATATGTCTCAGTTTTCCTCCCCTGGTACTCGGGTGCAACATTCCAGACGCTTTACTAACACTCTCCCCACTTGGAGAGTCAGCGCCTTTAACCTCCTGTTTGGCCCAGTTTGCAATTTCTGCGGAAGATGAACAGGAATAGCGAGAACCAATGAGAGGCTAGCTGGAGGTGTCTGGACGGGCAAATTTAACTCTCATTTCCCACCAGGAAGAGGAAATAACCAAAGGCTCAGCGTGCCGTACCGGAACAAGATTAGGGCCTGAAGCCATCCTGCGGTGTTGCGGCCAGCTCAAAAGAAAGCGAGTTGAAGAAAGGAGCTCAGGGGCACTGTAATTCACAAACCTGCAGAGTTATAAATGACAGCTATCGTCCAAAAATAGACTGAAGTAAGGCTGCCAAGAGGACTTGAAAGCGGGGCAGAATTGCAGGAAACCGATTTCAGGAGGTAGACTGGAATTGCATTGAAAGCATAGGAAAAGAGGCAGAACGTCCACAATGATGCACTTGGCCAAAAAGGGCGTATGCGTTTTTTCCTGAATATATTCAGGAAAAAACGCATACGCCCTTTTTGGCCAACCAAGCAAGCTTGCAAAGGAAATCTGCACTACAATGAAGTCTCACTTCCCCCCGGTCAAAAGGGCCATCTGTAAAAAGTGTAAAATCCAGAAAGGCAGGACAGGCCATGGAGAACTGGGAGCCTTGTTATGCTGATGGGCGGGATGTAAATTGCCAACAACCACTCGGGAGAAGTGTATGGTGTTTCCTGAAACATCTAAAAAACAAAGCAACAGAACCTAGGGCACTTCCACTTATGGTCCTATAGCTTAGGGAAATTAAAATCAAAAAGACACAGCCACCCCAAAGTTTGGAACGGCTCCGTTTACAAGAACCTCGTTTACAGTACAAGTTCAACATCGCAGAAAGTGAAAAATGGATAAAGAAGTTGTGGTATTTACTTACAAAGCAATATCACTCAGCAATGAAATCTGTGTCATCAGGCCCTTAGCAGCACAATGAGTGGATTCAGGTATGATGATTCTAACTGAAGTAAGTCACACAGAAAAAGAAACATCATAAGATATCAGTAATACACGGAATGTAAACTTGGCTACACAGGAACTGAATTACAGAACAGAACAGGGTCTCAAATTTAGAAAACCAACTTATGCTTGCTTAAGGGTAAAGGTGAGTTGGGGTGCTGCATAAAACCAGAGATTGAAATGAGCACAGATAAAGTTCCTTAAGCCAAATATGGAATAAACAAGAGCTACTCCTTGCTCAACGAAATGGACTCAACACCCCATATTAAACGCCTAAGAATGTACCTGACTAGTAAGTATCTTAAAACCTATGGATTGCTATGTCTCTGAAAGAGAATCAAGCATGTGTACAGGGGCATAAACGCAGCAGTGATAGGATTGGAGAGGTTTGGTGAGCAAATGAAGACCCTTTGAAGTCATATTGCATGGTACCCATTACACGGGTCTCAACTCTCCAGGTTTAAGGTATTCTTCCTTCAGCTAAAACATGCATGTGGAACCCAAGTATGATCAACCATGTGAACGGGAGACGTGTTCAAATATGTCTCAGTTTTCCTCCCCTGGTACTCGGGTGCAACTTTCCAGACGCTTTACTAACACTCTCCCCACTTGGAGAGTCAGCGCCTTTAACCTCCTGTTTGGCCCAGTTTGCAATTTCTGCGGAAGATGAACAGGAATAGCGAGAACCAATGAGAGGCTAGCTGGAGGTGTCTGGACGGGCAAATTTAACTCTCATTTCCCACCAGGAAGAGGAAATAACCAAAGGCTCAGCGTGCCGTACCGGAACCAGATTAGGGCCTGAAGCCATCCTGCGGTGTTGCGGCCAGCTCAAAAGAAAGCGAGTTGAAGAAAGGAGCTCAGGGGCACTGTAATTCACAAACCTGCAGAGTTATAAATGACAGCTATCGTCCAAAAATAGACTGAAGTAAGGCTGCCAAGAGGACTTGAAAGCGGGGCAGAATTGCAGGAAACCGATTTCAGGAGGTAGACTGGAATTGCATTGAAAGCATAGGGAAAGAGGCAGAACGTCCACAATGATGCACTTGGCCAAAAAGTGCGTATGCGTTTTTTCCTGAATATATTCAGGAAAAAACGCATACGCCCTTTTTGGCCAACCAAGCAAGCTTGCAAAGGAAATCTGCACTACAATGAAGTCTCACTTCCCCCCGGCCAAAAGGGCCATCTGAAAAAAGTGTAAAATCCAGAAAGGCAGGACAGGCCATGGAGAACTGGGAGCCTTGTTATGATGATGGGCGGGATGTAAATTGCCAACAACCACTCGGGAGAAGTGTATGGTGTTTCCTGAAACATCTAAAAAACAAAGCAACAGAGCCTAGGGCACTTCCACTTATGGTCCTATAGCTTAGGGAAATTAAAATCAAAAAGACACAGCCACCCCAAAGTTTGGGACGCCTCCGTTTACAAGAAACTCGTTTACCGTACAAGTTCAATATCACAGAAAGTGAAAAATGGATAAAGAACTTGTGGTACTTACGTACAATGCAGTATCACTCAGCAATGAAATCTATGTCATCAGGCCCGTAGCAGCATAATGAGTGGATTCAGGTACGATGATTCTAACTGAAATAAGTCACACAGAAAAACAAACATCATAAGATATCACTAATACACGGAATGTAAACTTGGCTACACAGGAACTGCATTCCAAAACAGAACAGGGTCTCAAATTTAGAAAACCAACTTATGCTTGCTTAAGGGGAAAGGTGAGTTGGGGTGCTGCATAAAACCAGAGATTGAAATGAGCACAGATAAAGTTCCTTAAGCCAAATATGGAATAGACAAGAGCTACTCCTTGCTCAACGAAATGGACTCAACACCCCATATTAAACGCCTAAGAATGTACCTGACTAGTAAGTATCTTAAAACCTATGGATTGCTATGTCTCCGAAAGAGAATCAAGCATGTGTACAGGGGCATAAACGCAGCAGTGATAGGATTGGAGAGGTTCGTGAGCAAATGAAGACCCTTTGAAGTCATATTGCATGGTACCCATTACACGGGTTTCAACTACCCAGGTTTAAGGTATCTTCCTTCAGCTAAAACATGCATGTGGAACCTAGAGTATGATCAACCATGTGCTCGGGAGACATGTTCAAATATGTCTCAGTTTTCGTACCCTGGTACTCGGGTGCAACATTCCAGACGCTTTACTAACACTCTCCCCACTTGGAGAGTCAGTCCCTTTAACCTCCTGTTTGGCCCAGTTTGCAATTTCTGCGGAAGATGAACAGGAATAGCGAGAACCAATGAGAGACTAGCTGGAGGTGTCTGGACGGGCAAATTTAACTCTCATTTCCCACCAGTAAGAAGAATTAACCAAAGGCTCAGCATGCCGGGCCAGAACCAGATTAGGGCCTGAAGCCATCCTGCAGTGTTGCGGCCAGGTCACAAGAAAGCGAGTTGAAGAAAGGAGCTCAGGGGCACTGTAATTCACAAACCTGCAGAGTTATAAATGACAGCTATCGTCCAAAAATAGATTGAAGTAAGGCTGCCAAGAGGACTTGAAAGCGGGGCAGAATTGCAGGAAACCGATTTCAGGAGGTAGACTGGAATTGCATTGAAAGCATAGGAAAAGAGGCAGAACGTCCACAATGATGCACTTGGCCAAAAAGGGCGTATGCGTTTTTTCCTGAATATATTCAGGAAAAAACGCATACGCACTTTTTGGCCAACCAAGCAAGCTTGCAAAGGAAATCTGCACTACAATGAAGTCTCACTTCCCCCCGGTCAAAAGGGCCATCTGAAAAAAGTGTAAAATCCAGAAAGGCAGGACAGGCCATGGAGAACTGGGAGCCTTGTTATGCTGATGGGCGGGATGTAAATTGCTAACAACCACTCCGGAGAAGTGTATGGTGTTTCCTGAAACATCTAAAAAACAAAGCAACAGAACCTAGGGCTCTTCCACTTATGGTCCTATAGCTTAGGGAAATTAAAATAAAAAAGACACAGCCACCCCAAAGATTGGAATGCCTCTGTTTACAAGAACCTCGTTTACAGTTCAAGTTCAACATCGCAGAAAGTGAAAAATGGATAAAGAAGTTGTGGTATTCACTTACAAAGCAATATCACTCAGCAATGAAATCTATGTCATCAGGCCCTTAGCAGCACAATGAGTGGATTCAGGTGTGATGATTCTAACTGAAATAAGTCACACAGAAAAAGAAACATCATAAGATATCACTAATACACGAAATGTAAACTTGGCTACACAGGAACTGCATTCCAAAACAGAACAGGGTCTCAAATTTAGAAAACCAACTTATGCTTGCTTAAGGGGAAAGGTGAGTTGGGGTGCTGCATAAAACCAGAGATTGAAATGAGCACAGATAAAGTTCCTTAGGCCAAATATGGAATAGACAAGAGCTACTCCTTGCTCAACGAAATGGACTCAAAACCCCATATTAAACGCCTAAGAATGTACCTGACTAGTAAGTATCATAAACCTATGGATTGCTATGTCTCCAAAAGAGAATCAAGCGTGTGTACAGGGGCATAAACGCAGCAGTGATAGGATTGCAGAGGTTCGGTGAGCAAATGAAGACCCTTTGAAGTCATATTGCATGGTACCCATTACACGGGTCTCAACTCTCCAGGTTTAAGGTATTCTTCCTTCAGCTAAAACATGCATGTGGAACCCAAGTATGATCAACCATGTGAACGGGAGACGTGTTCAAATATGTCTCAGTTTTCCTCCCCGGGTACTCGGGTGCAACATTCCAGACGCTTTACTAACACTCTCCCGACTTGGAGAGTCAGTCCCTTTAACCTCCTGTTTGGCCCAGTTTGCAATTTCTGCGGAAGATGAACAGGAATAGCGAGAACCAATGAGAGGCTAGCTGGAGGTGTCTGGACGGGCAAATTTAACTCTCATTTCCCACCAGGAAGAGGAAATAACCAAAGGCTCAGCGTGCCGTACCGGAACCAGATTAGGGCCTGAAGCCATCCTGCGGTGTTGCGGCCAGCTCAAAAGAAAGCGAGTTGAAGAAAGGAGCTCAGGGGCACTGTAATTCACAAACCTGCAGAGTTATAAATGACAGCTATCGTCCAAAAATAGACTGAAGTAAGGCTGCCAAGAGGACTTGAAAGCGGGGCAGAATTGCAGGAAACCGATTTCAGGAGGTAGACTGGAATTGCATTGAAAGCATAGGAAAAGAGGCAGAACGTCCACAATGATGCACTTGGCCAAAAAGGGCGTATGCGTTTTTTCCTGAATATATTCAGGAAAAAACGCATACGCCCTTTTTGGCCAACCAAGCAAGCTTGCAAAGGAAATCTGCACTACAATGAAGTCTCACTTCCCCCCGGTCAAAAGGGCCATCTGAAAAAAGTGTAAAATCCAGAAAGGCAGGACAGGCCATGGAGAACTGGGAGCCTTGTTATGCTGATGGGCGGGATGTAAATTGCTAACAACCACTCGGGAGAAGTGTATGGTGTTTCCTGAAACATCTAAAAAACAAAGCAACAGAACCTAGGGCTCTTCCACTTATGGTCCTATAGCTTAGGGAAATTAAAATAAAAAAGACACAGCCACCCCAAAGATTGGAATGCCTCTGTTTACAAGAACCTCGTTTACAGTTCAAGTTCAACATCGCAGAAAGTGAAAAATGGATAAAGAAGTTGTGGTATTCACTTACAAAGCAATATCACTCAGCAATGAAATCTATGTCCTCAGGCCCTTAGCAGCACAATGAGTGGATTCAGGTATGATGATTCTAACTGAAATAAGTCACACAGAAAAAGAAACATCATAAGATATCAGTAATACACGGAATGGAAACTTGTCTACACAGGAACTGAATTACAGAACAGAACAGGGTGTCAAATTTAGAAAACCAACTTATGCTTGCTTAAGGGTAAAGGTGAGTTGGGGTGCTGCATAAAACCAGAGATTGAAATGAGCACAGATAAAGTTCCTTAAGCCAAATATGGAATAGACAAGAACTACTCCTTGCTCAACGAAATGGACTCAACACCGCATATTAAACGCCTAAGAATGTACCTGACTAGTAAGTATCTTAAAACCTATGGATTGCTATGTCTCCGAAAGAGAATCAAGCATGTGTACAGGGGCATAAACGCAGAAGTGATAGGATTGGAGAGGTTCAGTGAGCAAATGAAGACCCTTTGAATTCATATTGCATGGTACCCATTCCACGGGTCTCAACTCTCCAGTTTTAAAGTATTCTTCCTTCAGCTAAAACATGCATGTGGAACCTAGAGTATGATCAACCATGTGATCGGGAGACGTGTTCAAATATGTCTCAGTTTTCGTACACTGGTACTCGGGTGCAACATTCCAGACGCTTTACTAACACTCTCCCGACTTGGAGAGTCAGTCCCTTTAACCTCCTGTTTGGCCCAGTTTGCAATTTCTGCGGAAGATGAACAGGAATAGCGAGAACCAATGAGAGACTAGCTGGAGGTGTCTGGACTGGCAAATTTAACTCTCATTTCCCACCAGGAAGAGGAATTAACCAAAGGCTCAGCGTGCCGTGCCGGAACCAGATTAGGGCCTGAAGCCATCCTGCGGTTTTGCGGCCAGGTCACAAGAAAGCGAGTTGAAGAAAGGAGCTCAGGGGCACTGTAATTCACAAACCTGCAGAGTTATAAATGACAGCTATCATCCAAAAATAGACTGAAGTAAGGCTGCCAAGAGGACTTGAAAGCGGGGCAGAATTGCAGGAAACCGATTTCAGGAGGTAGACTGGAATTGCATTGAAAGCATAGGAAAAGAGGCAGAACGTCCACAATGATGCACTTGGCCAAAAAGGGCGTATGCGTTTTTTCCTGAATATATTCAGGAAAACACGCATACGCCCTTTTTGGCCAACCAAGCAAGCTTGCAAAGGAAATCTGCCCTACAATGAAGTCTCACTTCCCCCCGGTCAAAACGGCCATCTGAAAAAAGTGTAAAATCCAGAAAGGCAGGACAGGCCATGGAGAACTGGGAGCCTTGTTATGCTGATGGGCGGGATGTAAATTGCCAACAACCACTCGGGAGAAGTGTATGGTGTTTCCTGAAACATCTAAAAAACAAAGCAACAGAGCCTAGGGCACTTCCACTTATGGTCCTATAGCTTAGGGAAATTAAAATAAAAAAGACACAGCCACCCCAATATTTAGGACGCCTCCGTTTACAAGAACCTCGTTTACCATACAAGTTCAATATCACAGAAAGTGAAAAATGGATAAAGAACTTGTGGTACTTACGTACAATGCAGTATCACTCAGCAATGAAATCTATGTCATCAGGCCCGTAGCAGCATAATGAGTGGATTCAGGTACGATGATTCTAACTGAAATAAGTCACACAGAAAAAGAAACATCATAAGATATCACTAATACACGGAATGTAAACTTGGCTACACAGGAACTGCATTCCATAACAGAACAGGGTCTCAAATTTAGAAAACCAACTTATGCTTGCTTAAGGGGAAAGGTGAGTTGGGGTGCTGCATAAAACCAGAGATTGAAATGAGCACAGATAAAGTTCCTTAAGCCAAATATGGAATAGACAAGAGCTACTCCTTGCTCAACGAAATGGACTCAGCACCCCATATTAAACGCCTAAGAATGTACCTGACTAGTAAGTATCTTAAAACCTATGGATTGCTATGTCTCCAAAAGAGTATCAAGCGTGTGTACAGGGGCATAAACGCAGCAGTGATAGGATTGGAGAGGTTCGGTGAGCAAATGAAGACCCTTTGAAGTCATATTGCATGGTACCCATTCCACGGGTTTCAACTACCCAGGTTTTAGGTATTCTTCCTTCAGCTAAAACATGCATGTGGAACCCAGAGTATGATCAACCATGTGATCGGGAGACGTGTTCAAATATGTCTCAGTTTTCCTCCCCTGGTACTCGGGTGCAACATTCCAGACGCTTTACTAACACTCTCCCCACTTGGAGAGTCAGCTCCTTTAACCTCCTGTTTGGCCCAGTTTGCAATTTCTGCGGAAGATGAACAGGAATAGCGAGAACCAATGAGAGGCTAGCTGGAGGTGTCTGGACGGGCAAATTTAACTCTCATTTCCCACCAGGAAGAGGAATTAACCAAAGGCTCAGCGTGCCATGCCAGAACCAGATTAGGGCCTGAAGCCATCCTGCGGTGTTGCGGCCAGGTCACAAGAAAGCGAGTTGAAGAAAGGAGCTCAGGGGCACTGTAATTCACAAACCTGCAGAGTTATAAATGACAGCTATCGTCCAAAAATAGACTGAAGTAAGGCTGCCAAGAGGACTTGAAAGCTGGGCAGAATTGCAGGAAACCGATTTCAGGAGGTAGACTGGAATTGCATTGAAAGCATAGGAAAAGAGGCAGAACGTCCACAATGATGCACTTGGCCAAAAAGGGCGTATGCGTTTTTTTCTGAATATATTCAGGAAAAAACGCATATGCCCTTTTTGGCCAACCAAGCAAACTTGCAAAGGAAATCTGCACTACAATGAAGTCTCACTTCTCCCCGGTCAAAAGGGCCATCTGAAAAAAGTGTAAAATCCAGAAAGGCAGGACAGGCCATGGAGAACTGGGAGCCTTGTTATGCTGATGGGCGGGATGTAAATTGCCAACAGACACTCAGGAGAAGTGTATGTTGTTTCCTGAAACATCTATAAAACAAAGCAACAGAGCCTAGGGCACTTCCACTTATGGTCCTATAGCTTAGGGAAATTAAAATCAAAAAGACACAGCCACCCCAAAGTTTGGGACGCCTCTGTTTACAAGAACCTCGTTTACCGTACAAGTTCAATATCACAGAAAGTGAAAAATGGATAAAGAACTTGTGGTACTTACGTACAATGCAGTATCACTCAGCAATGAAATCTATGTCATCAGGCCCGTAGCAGCATAATGAGTGGATTCAGGTACGATGATTCTAACTGAAATAAGTCACACAGAAAAAGAAACATCATAAGATATCACTAATACACGGAATGTAAACTTGGCTACACAGGAACTGCATTCCAAAACAGAACAGGGTCTCAAATTTAGAATACCAACTTATGCTTGCTTAAGGGGAAAGGTGAGTTGGGGTGCTGCATAAAACCAGAGATTGAAATGAGCACAGATAAACTTCCTTAAGCCAAATATGGAATAGACAAGAGCTACTCCTTGCTCAACGAAATGGACTCAAAACCCCATATTAAACGCCTAAGAATGTACCTGACTAGTAAGTATCTTAAAACCTATGGATTGCTATGTCTCCAAAAGAGAATCAAGCGTGTGTACAGGGGCATAAACGCAGCAGTGATAGGATTGGAGAGGTTCGGTGAGCAAATGAAGACCCTTTGAAGTCATATGCATGGTACCCATTACACGGGTCTCAACTCTCCAGGTTTAAGGTATTCTTCCTTCAGCTAAAACATGCATGTGGAACCCAGAGTATGATCAACCATGTGAACGGGAGACGTGTTCAAATATGTCTCAATTTTCGTACCCTGGTACTCGGGTGCAACATTCCAGACGCTTTACTTACACTCTCCCGACTTGGAGAGTCAGTCCCTTTAACCTCCTGTTTGGCCCAGTTTGCAATTTCTGCGGAAGATGAACAGGAATAGCGAGAACCAATGAGAGACTAGCTGGAGGTGTCTGGACGGGCAAATTTAACTCTCATTTCCCACCAGTAAGAAGAATTAATCAAAGGCTCAGCGTGCCGTGCCAGAACCAGATTAGGGCCTGAAGCCATCCTGCGGTGTTGCGGCCAGGTCACAAGAAAGCGAGTTGAAGAAAGGAGCTCAGGGGCACTGTAATTCACAAACCTGCAGAGTTATAAATGACAGCTATCATCCAAAAATAGACTGAAGTAAGGCTGCCAAGAGGACTTGAAAGCGGGGCAGAATTGCAGGAAACCGATTTCAGGAGGTAGACTGGAATTGCATTGAAAGCATAGGAAAAGAGGCAGAACGTCCACAATGATGCACTTGGCCAAAAAGGGCGTATGCGTTTTTTCCTGAATATATTCAGGAAAAAACGCATACGCCCTTTTTGGCCAACCAAGCAAGCTTGCAAAGGAAATCTGCACTACAATGAAGTCTCACTTCCCCCCGGTCAAAAGGGCCATCTGAAAAAAGTGTAAAATCCAGAAAGGCAGGACAGGCCATGGAGAACTGGGAGCCTTGTTATGCTGATGGGCGGGATGTAAATTGCCAACAGACATTCGGGAGAAGTGTATGGTGTTTCCTGAAACATATAAAAAACAAAGCAACAGAATCTAGGGCACTTCCACTTATGGTCCTATAGCTTAGGGAAATTAAAATCAAAAAGACACAGCCACCCCAAAGTTTGGGACGCCTCTGTTTACAAGAACCTCGTTTACAGTACAAGTTCAACATCGCAGAAAGTGAAAAATGGATAAAGAAGTTGTGGTATTTACTTACAAAGCAATATCACTCAGCAATGAAATCTATGTCATCAGGCCCTTAGCAGCACAATGAGTGGATTCAGGTATGATGATTCTAACTGAAATAAGTCACACAGAAAAAGAAACATCATAAGATATCAGTAATACACGGAATGGAAACTTGGCTACACAGGAACTGAATTACAGAACAGAACAGGGTCTCAAATTTAGAAAACCAACTTATGCTTGCTTAAGGGGAAAGGTGAGTTGGGGTGCTGCATAAAACCAGAGATTGAAATGAGCACAGATAAAGTTTCTTAAGCCAAATATGGAATAGACAAGAGCTACTCCTTGCTCAACGAAATGGACTCAACACCGCATATTAAACGCCTAAGAATGTACCTGACTAGTAAGTATCTTAAAACCTATGGATTGCTAAGTCTCCGAAAGAGAATCAAGCATGTGTACAGGGGCATAAACGCAGCAGTGATAGATTGGAGAGGTTCGTGAGCAAATGAAGACCCTTTGAAGTCATATTGCATGGTACCCATTACACGGGTCTTAACTCTCCAGATTTAAGGTATTCTTCCTTCAGCTAAAACATGCATGTGGAACCCAAGTATGATCAACCATGTGAACGGGAGACGTGTTCAAATATGTCTCAGATTTCCTCCCCTGGTACTCGGGTGCAACATTCCAGTCGCTTTACTAACACTCTCCTGACTTGGAGAGTCAGTCCCTTTAACCTCCTGTTTGGCCCAGTTTGCAATTTCTGCGGAAGATGAACAGGAATAGCGAGAACCAATGAGAGACTAGCTGGAGGTGTCTGGACGGGCAAATTTAACTCTCATTTCCCACCAGGAAGAAGAATTAACCAAAGGCTCAGCGTGCCGTGCCAGAACCAGATTAGGGCCTGAAGCCATCCTGCGGTGTTGCGGCCAGGTCACAAGAAAGCGAGTTGAAGAAAGGAGCTCAGGGGCACTGTAATTCACAAACCTGCAGAGTTATAAATGACAGCTATCGTCCAAAAATAGACTGAAGTAAGGCTGCCAAGAGGACTTGAAAGCGGGGCAGAATTGCAGGAAACCGATTTCAGGAGGTAGACTGGAATTGCATTGAAAGCATAGGAAAAGAGGCAGAACGTCCACAATGATGCACTTGGCCAAAAAGGGCGTATGCGTTTTTTCCTGAATATATTCAGGAAAAAACGCATACGCTCTTTTTGGCCAACCAAGCAAGCTTGCAAAGGAAATCTGCACTACAATGAAGTCTCACTTCCCCCCGGTCAAAAGGGCCATCTGAAAAAAGTGTAAAATCCAGAAAGGCAGGACAGGCCATGGAGAACTGGGAGCCTTGTTATGCTGATGGGCGGGATGTAAATTGCCAACAGACATTCGGGAGAAGTGTATGGTGTTTCCTGAAACATATAAAAAACAAAGCAACAGAATCTAGGGCACTTCCAGTTATGGTCCTATAGTTTAGGGAAATTAAAATCAAAAAGACACAGCCACCCCAAAGTTTGGAATGGCTCTGTTTACAAGAACCTCGTTTACAGTACAAGTTCAACATCGCAGAAAGTGAAAAATGGATAAAGAAGTTGTGGTATTCACTTACAAAGCAATATCACTCAGCAATGAATTCTATGTCCTCAGGCCCTTAGCAGCACAATGAGTGGATTCAGGTATGATGATTCTAACTGAAATAAGTCACACAGAAAAAGAAACATCATAAGATATCAGTAATACACGGAATGGAAACTTGGCTACACAGGAACTGAATTACAGAACAGAACAGGGTCTCAAATTTAGAAAACCAACTTATGCTTGCTTAAGGGGAAAGGTGAGTTGGGGTGCTGCATAAAACCAGAGATTGAAATGAGCACAGATAAAGTTCCTTAAGCCAAATATGGAATAGACAAGAACTACTCCTTGCTCAACGAAATGGACTCAACACCGCAAATTAAACGCCTAAGAATGTACCTGACTAGTAAGTATCTTAAAACCTATGGATTGCTATGTCTCCGAAAGAGAATCAAGCATGTGTACAGGGGCATAAACGCAGCAGTGATAGGATTGGAGAGGTTCAGTGAGCAAATGAAGACCCTTTGAATTCATATTGAATGGTACCCATTCCACGGGTCTCAACTCTCCAGTTTTAAAGTATTCTTCCTTCAGCTAAAACATGCATGTGGAACCCAGAGTATGATCAACCATGTGATCGGGAGACGTGTTCAAATATGTCTCAGTTTTCGTACCCTGGTACTCGGGTGCAACATTCCAGACGCTTTACTAACACTCTCCCCACTTGGAGAGTCAGTCCCTTTAACCTCCTGTTTGGCCCAGTTTGCAATTTCTGCGGAAGATGAACAGGAATAGCGAGAACCAATGAGAGACTAGCTGGAGGGGTCTGGACTGGCAAATTTAACTCTCATTTCCCACCAGGAAGAGGAATTAACCAAAGGCTCAGCGTGCCGTGCCGGAACCAGATTAGGGCCTGAAGCCATCCTGCGGTGTTGCGGCCAGGTCACAAGAAAGCGAGTTGAAGAAAGGAGCTCAGGGGCACTGTAATTCACAAACCTGCAGAGTTATAAATGACAGCTATCGTCCAAAAATAGACTGAAGTAAGGCTTCCAAGAGGACTTGAAAGCGGGGCAGAATTGCAGGAAACCGATTTCAGGAGGTAGACTGGAATTGCATTGAAAGCATAGGAAAAGAGGCAGAACGTCCACAATGATGCACTTGGCCAAAAAGTGCGTATGCGTTTTTTCCTGAATATATTCAGGAAAAAACGCATACGCACTTTTTGGCCATCCAAGCAAACTTGCAAAGGAAATCTGCACTACAATGAAGTCTCATTTCCCACCGGTCAAAAGGGCCATCTGAAAAAAGTGTAAAATCCAGAAAGGCAGGACAGGCCATGGAGAACTGGGAGCCTTGTTATGCTGATGGGCGGGATGTAAATTGCCAACAGACACTCGGGAGAAGTGTATGGTGTTTCCTGAAACATCTAAAAAACAAAGCAACAGAGCCTAGGGCACTTCCACTTATGGTCCTATAGCTTAGGGAAATTAAAATCAAAAAGACACAGCCACCCCAAAGTTTGGGACGCCTCCATTTACAAGAACCTCGTTTACTGTACAAGTTCAATATCACAGAAAGTGAAAAATGGATAAAGAACTTGTGGTACTTACGTACAATGCAGTATCACTCAGCAATGAAATCTATGTCATCAGGCCCGTAGCAGCATAATGAGTGGATTCAGGTACGATGATTCTAACTGAAATAAGTCACACAGAAAAAGAAACATCATAAGATATCACTAATACACGGAATGTAAACTTGGCTACACAGGAACTGCATTCCAAAACAGAACAGGGTCTCAAATTTAGAAAACCAACTTATGCTTGCTTAAGGGGAAAGGTGAGTTGGGGTGCTGCATAAAACCAGAGATTGAAATGAGCACAGATAAAGTTCCTTAAGCCAAATATGGAATAGACAAGAGCTACTCCTTGCTCAACGAAATGGACTCAACACCCCATATTAAACGCCTAAGAATGTACCTGACTAGTAAGTATCTTAAAACCTATGGATTGCTATGTCTCCAAAAGAGAATCAAGCGTGTGTACAGGGGCATAAATGCAGCAGTGATAGGATTGGAGAGGTTCGGTGAGCAAATGAAGACCCTTTGAAGTCATATTTCATGGTACCCATTACACGGGTCTCAACTCTCCAGGTTTAAGGTATTCTTCCTTCAGCTAAAACATGCATGTGGAACCCAGAGTATGATCAACCATGTGAACAGGAGACGTGTTCAAATATGTCTCAGTTTTCCTCCCCTGGTACTCGGGTGCAACATTCCAGACGCTTTACTAACACTCTCCCCACTTGGAGAGTCAGTCCCTTTAACCACCTGTTTGGCCCAGTTTGCAATTTCTGCGGAAGATGAACAGGAATAGCGAGAACCAATGAGAGACTAGCTGGAGGTGTCTGAACGGGCAAATTTAACTCTCATTTCCCACCAGTAAGAGGAATTAACCAAAGGCTCAGCATGCCGTGCCGGAACCAGATTAGGGCCTGAAGCCATCCTGCGGTGTTGCGGCCAGGTCACAAGAAAGCGAGTTGAAGAAAGGAGCTCAGGGGCACTGTAATTCACAAACCTGCAGAGTTATAAATGACAGCTATCGTCCAAAAATAGACTGAAGTAAGGCTGCCAAGAGGACTTGAAAGCGGGGCAGAATTGCAGGAAACCGATTTCAGGAGGTAGACTGGAATTGCATTGAAAGCATAGGAAAAGAGGCAGAACGTCCACAATGATACACTTGGCCAAAAAGGGCGTATGCGTTTTTTCATGAATATATTCAGGAAAAAACGCATACGCTCTTTTTGGCCAACCAAGCAAGCTTGCAAAGGAAATCTGCACTACAATGAAGTCTCACTTCCCCCCGGTCAAAAGGGCCATCTGAAAAAAGTGTAAAATCCAGAAAGGCAACAGGCCATTGAGAAGTGGGAGCCTTGTTATGCTGATGGGCAGGATGTAAATTGCCAACAGACACTTGGGAGAAGTGTATGGTGTTTCCTGAAACATCTAAAAAACAAAGCAACAGAGCCTAGGGCACTTCCACTTATGGTCCTATAGCTTAGGGAAATTAAAATCAAAAAGACACAGCCACCCCAAAGTTTGCGACGCCTCTGTTTACAAGAACCTCGTTTACCGTACAAGTTCAATATCGCAGAAAGTGAAAAATGGATAAAGAAGTTGTGGTACTTACGTACAATGCAGTATCAATCAGCAATGAAATCTATGTCATCAGGCCCGTAGCGGCATAATGAGTGGATTCAGGTACGATGATTCTAACTGAAATAAGTCACACAGAAAAAGAAACATCATAAGATATCACTAATACACGGAATGTAAACTGGCTACACAGGAACTGAATTCCAAAACAGAACAGGGTCTCAAATTTAGAAAACCAACTTATGCTTGCTTAAGGGGAAAGGTGAGTTGGGGTGCTGCATAAAACCAGAGATTGAAATGAGCACAGATAAAGTTCCTTAAGTCAAATATGGAATAGACAAGAGCTACTCCTTGCTCAACGAAATGGACTCAACACCCCATATTAAACGCCTAAGAATATACCTGACTAGTAAGTATCTTAAAACTTATGGATTGCTATGTCTCCAAAAGAGAATCAAGCATGTGTACAGGGGCATAAACGCAGCAGTGATAGGATTGGAGAGGTTCGGTGAGCAAATGAAGACCCTTTGAAGTCATATTGCATGGTACCCATTCCACGGGTCTCAACTCTCCAGGTTTAAGGTATTCTTTCTTCAGCTAAAACATGCATGTGGAACCCAGAGTATGATCAACCGTGTGATCGGGAGACGTGTTCAAATATGTCTCAGTTTTCGTCCCCTGGTACTTCGGTGCAACATTCCAGACGCTTTACTAACACTCTCCCCACTTGGAGAGTCAGTGCCTTTAACTTCCTGTTTGGCCCAGTTGGCAATTTCTGCGGAAGATGTACAGGAATAGGGAGAACCAATGAGAGACAAGCGGGAGGTGTCTGGACGGGCAAATTTAACTCTCATTTCCCACCAGGATGAGGAATTAACCAAAGGCTCAGCGTGCCGTGCCGGAAACAGATTAGGGCCTGAAGCAATCCTGCGGTGTGGCGGCCAGCTCACAAGAAAGTGAGTTGAAGAAAGGAGCTCAGGGGCACTGTAATTCACAAACCTGCAGACTTATAAATGACAGCTATCATCCAAAAATATACTGAAGTAAGGCTGCCAAGAGGACTTGAAAGCGGGGCAGAATTGCAGGAAACCGATTTCAGGAGGTTGACTGGAATTGCATTGAAAGCATAGGAAAAGAGGCAGAACGTCCACAATGATGCACTTGGCCAAAAAGGGCGTATGCGTTTTTTCCTGAATATATTCAGGAAAAAACGCATACGCCCTTTTTGGCCAACCAAGCAAGCTTGCAAAGGAAATCTGCACTACAATGAAGTCTCACTTCCCCCTGGTCAAAAGGGCCATCTGAAAAAAGTGTAAAATCCAGAAAGGCAACAGGCCATTGAGAAGTGGGAGCCTTGTTATGCTGATGGGCAGGATGTAAATTGCCAACAGACACTTGGGAGAAGTGTATGGTGTTTCCTGAAACATCTAAAAAACAAAGCAACAGAGCCTAGGGCACTTCCACTTATGGTCCTATAGCTTAGGGAAATTAAAATCAAAAAGACACAGCCACCCCAAAGTTTGGAACGGCTCTGTTTACAATAACCTCGTTTACAGTACAAGTTCAACATTGCAGAAAGTGAAAAATGGATGAAGAAGTTGTGGTATTTACTTACAAAGCAATATCACTCAGCAATGAAATCTATGTCATCAGGCCCTTAGCAGCACAATGAGTGGATTCAGGTATGATGATTCTAACTGAAATAAGTCACACAGAAAAAGAAACATCATAAGATATCAGTAATACACGGAATGTAAACTTGGCTACACAGGAACTGAATTACAGAACAGAACAGGGTCTCAAATTTAGAAAACCAACTTATGCTTGCTTAAGGGGAAAGGTGAGTTGGGATGCTGCATAAAACCAGAGATTGAAATGAGCACAGATAAAGTTCCTTAACCCAAATATGGAATAGACAAGAGCTACTCCTTGCTCAACGAAATGGACTCAACACCGCATATTAAACGCCTAAGAATGTACCTGACTAGTAAGTATCTTAAAACCTATGGATTGCTATGTCTCCAAAAGAGTATCAAGCGTGTTTACAGGGGCATAAATGCAGCAGTGATAGGATTGGAGAGGTTCGGTGAGCAAATGAAGACCCTTTGAAGTCATATTTCATGGTACCCATTACACGGGTCTCAAATCTCCAGGTTTAAGGTATTCTTCCTTCAGCTAAAACATGCATGTGGAACCCAGAGTATGATCAACCATGTGAACGGGAGACGTGTTCAAATATGTCTCAGTTTTCCTCCCCTGGTACTCGGGTGCAACATTCCAGACGCTTTACTAACACTCTCCCCACTTGGAGAGTCAGTCCCTTTAACCTCCTGTTTGGCCCAGTTTGCAATTTCTGCGGAAGATGAACAGGAATAGCGAGAACCAATGAGAGACTAGCTGGAGGTGTCTGAACGGGCAAATTCAACTCTCATTTCCCACCAGTAAGAGGAATTAACCAAAGGCTCAGCATGCCGTGCCGGAACCAGATTAGGGCCTGAAGCCATCCTGCGGTGTTGCGGCCAGGTCACAAGAAAGCGAGTTGAAGAAAGGAGCTCAGGGGCACTGTAATTCACAAACCTGCAGAGTTATAAATGACAGCTATCGTCCAAAAATAGACTGAAGTAAGGCTGCCAAGAGGACTTGAAAGCGGGGCAGAATTGCAGGAAACCGATTTCAGGAGGTAGACTGGAATTGCATTGAAAGCATAGGAAAAGAGGCAGAACGTCCACAATGATGCACTTGGCCAAAAAGGGCGTATGCGTTTCTTCCTGAATATATTCAGGAAAAAACGCATACGCTCTTTTTGGCCAACCAAGCAAGCTTGCAAAGGAAATCTGCACTACAATGAAGTCTCACTTCCCCCCGGTCAAAAGGGCCATCTGAAAAAAGTGTAAAATCCAGAAAGGAAACAGGCCATTGAGAAGTGGGAGCCTTGTTACGCTGATGGGCAGGATGTAAATTGCCAACAGACACTTGGGAGAAGTGTATGGTGTTTCCTGAAACATCTAAAAAACAAAGCAACAGAGCCTAGGGCACTTCCACTTATGGTCCTATAGCTTAGGGAAATTAAAATCAAAAACACACAGCCACCCCAAAGTTTGGAACGGCTCTGTTTACAAGAACCTCGTTTACAGTACAAGTTCAACATTGCAGAAAGTGAAAAATGGATAAAGAAGTTGTGGTATTCACTTACAAAGCAATATCACTCAGCAATGAAATCTATGTCATCAGGCCCTTAGCAGCACAATGAGTGGATTCAGGTATGATGATTCTAACTGAAATAAGTCACACAGAAAAAGAAACATCATAAGATATCAGTAATACACGGAATGTAAACTTGGCTACACAGGAACTGAATTACAGAACAGAACAGGGTCTCAAATTTAGAAAACCAACTTATGCTTGCTTAAGGGTAAAGGTGAGTTGGGGTGCTGCATAAAACCAGAGATTGAAATGAGCACAGATAAAGTTCCTTAAGCCAAATATGGAATAGACAAGAGCTACTCCTTGCTCAACGAAATGGACTCAACACCGCATATTAAACGCCTAAGAATGTACCTGACTAGTAAGTATCTTAAAACCTATGGATTGCTATGTCTCCGAAAGAGAATCAAGCATGTGTACAGGGGCATAAACGCAGCAGCGATAGGATTGGAGAGGTTCGGTGAGCAAATGAAGACCCTTTGAAGTCATATTGCATGGTACCCATTCCACGGGTTTCAACTACCCAGGTTTAAGGTATTCTTCCTTCAGCTAAAATATGCATGAGGAACCTAGAGTATGATCAACCATGTGATCGGGAGACGTGTTCAAATATGTCTCAGTTTTCGTACCCTGGTACTTGGGTGCAACATTCCAGACGCTTTACTAACACTCTCCCGACTTGGAGAGTCAGTCCCGTTAACCTCCTGTTTGGCCCAGTTTGCAATTTCTGCGGAAGATGTACAGGAATAGCGAGAACCAATGAGAGACTAGCTGGAGGTGTCTGGACGGGCAAATTTAACTCTCATTTCCCACCAGGAAGCGGAATTAACCAAAGGCTCAGCGTGCCGTGCCGGAACCAGATTAGGGCCTGAAGCCATCCTGCGGTGTTGCGGCCAGCTCAAAAGAAAGCGAGTTGAAGAAAGGAGCTCAGGGGCACTGTAATTCACAAACCTGCAGAGTTATAAATGACAGCTATCGTCCAAAAATAGACTGAAGTAAGGCTGCCAAGAGGACTTGAGAGCGGGGCAGAATTGCAGGAAACCGATTTCAGGAGGTAGACTGGAATTGCATTTCAAGCATAGGAAAAGAGGCAGAACGTCCACAATGATGCACTTGGCCAAAAAGGGCGTATGCGTTTTTTCCTGAATATATTCAGGAAAAAACGCATACGCCCTTTTTGGCCAACCAAGCAGGCTTACAAAGGTAATCTGCACTACAATGAAGTCTCAATTCCCCCTGCTCAAAGGGGCCAATTGAAAAAAGTGTAAAATCCAGAAAGGCAGGACAGGCCATGGAGAACTGGGAGCCTTGTTATGCTGACGGGCGGGATGTAAATTGCCAACAGACACTCGGGAGAAATGTATGGTGTTTCCTGAAACATCTAAAAAACAAAGCAACAGAGCCTAGGGCACTTCCACTTATGGTCCTATAGCTTAGGGAAATTAAAATCAAAAAGACACAGCCACCCCAAACTTTGGAACGGCTCTGTTTACAAGAACCTCGTTTACCGTACAATTTCAATATCGCAGAAAGTGAAAAATGGATAAAGAAGTTGTGGTACTTACGTACAATGCAGTATCAATCAGCAATGAAATCTATGTCATCAGGCCCGTAGCGGCATAATGAGTGGATTCAGGTACGATGATTCTAACTGAAATAAGTCACACAGAAAAAGAAACATCATAAGATATCACTAATACACGGAATGTAAACTGGCTACACAGGAACTGAATTCCAAAACAGAACAGGGTCTCAAATTTAGAAAACCAACTTATGCTTGCTTAAGGGGAAAGGTGAGTTGGGGTGCTGCATAAAACCAGAGATTGAAATGAGCACAGATAAAGTTCCTTAAGTCAAATATGGAATAGACAAGAGCTACTCCTTGCTCAACGAAATGGACTCAACACCCCATATTAAACGCCTAAGAATATACCTGACTAGTAAGTATCTTAAAACCTATGGATTGCTATGTCTCCAAAAGAGAATCAAGCATGTGTACAGGGGCATAAACGCAGCAGTGATAGGATTGGAGAGGTTCGGTGAGCAAATGAAGACCCTTTGAAGTCATATTGCATGGTACCCATTCCACGGGTTTCAACTACCCAGGTTTAAGGTATTCTTTCTTCAGCTAAAACATGCATGTGGAACCCAGAGTATGATCAACCGTGTGATCGGGAGACGTGTTCAAATATGTCTCAGTTTTCGTCCCCTGGTACTTCGGTGCAACATTCCAGACGCTTTACTAACACTCTCCCCACTTGGAGAGTCAGTGCCTTCAACTTCCTGTTTGGCCCAGTTTGCAATTTCTGCGGAAGATGTACAGGAATAGGGAGAACCAATGAGAGACAAGCGGGAGGTGTCTGGACGGGCAAATTTAACTCTCATTTCCCACCAGGATGAGGAATTAACCAAAGGCTCAGCGTGCCGTGCCGGAAACAGATTAGGGCCTGAAGCAATCCTGCGGTGTGGCGGCCAGCTCACAAGAAAGTGAGTTGAAGAAAGGAGCTCAGGGGCACTGTAATTCACAAACCTGCAGACTTATAAATGACAGCTATCATCCAAAAATATACTGAAGTAAGGCTGCCAAGAGGACTTGAAAGCGGGGCAGAATTGCAGGAAACCGATTTCAGGAGGTAGACTGGAATTGCATTGAAAGCATAGGAAAAGAGGCAGAACGTCCACAATGATGCACTTGGCCAAAAAGGGCGTATGCGTTTTTTCCTGAATATATTCAGGAAAAAACGCATACGCCCTTTTTGGCCAACCAAGCAAGCTTGCAAAGGAAATCTGCACTACAATGAAGTCTCACTTCCCCCCGGTCAAAAGGGCCATCTGAAAAAAGTGTAAAATCCAGAAAGGCAACAGGCCATTGAGAAGTGGGAGCCTTGTTATGCTGATGGGCAGGATGTAAATTGCCAACAGACACTTGGGAGAAGTGTATGGTGTTTCCTGAAACATCTAAAAAACAAAGCAACAGAGCCTAGGGCACTTCCACTTATGGTCCTATAGCTTAGGGAAATTAAAATCAAAAAGACACAGCCACCCCAAAGTTTGGAACGGCTCTGTTTACAAGAACCTCGTTTACAGTACAAGTTCAACATTGCAGAAAGTGAAAAATGGATGAAGAAGTTGTGGTATTCACTTACAAAGCAATATCACTCAGCAATGAAATCTATGTCATCAGGCCCTTAGCAGCACAATGAGTGGATTCAGGTATGATGATTCTAACTGAAATAAGTCACACAGAAAAAGAAACATCATAAGATATCAGTAATACACGGAATGTAAACTTGGCTACACAGGAACTGAATTACAGAACAGAACAGGGTCTCAAATTTAGAAAACCAACTTATGCTTGCTTAAGGGGAAAGGTGAGTTGGGGTGCTGCATAAAACCAGAGATTGAAATGAGCACAGATAAAGTTCCTTAAGCCAAATATGGAATAGACAAGAGCTACTCCTTGCTCAACGAAATGGACTCAACACCGCATATTAAACGCCTAAGAATGTACCTGACTAGTAAGTATCTTAAATCCTATGGATTGCTATGTCTCCGAAAGAGAATCAAGCATGTGTACAGGGGCATAAACGCAGCAGTGATAGGATTGGAGAGGTTCGGTGAGCAAATGAAGACCCTTTGAAGTCATATTGCATGGTACCCATTCCACGGGTTTCAACTACCCAGGTTTAAGGTATTCTTCCTTCAGCTAAAACATGCATGTGGAACCTAGAGTATGATCAACCATGTGATCGGGAGACGTGTTCAAATATGTCTCAGTTTTCGTACCCTGGTAATCGGGTGCAACATTCCAGACGCTTTACTAACACTCTCCCGACTTGGAGAGTCAGTCCCTTTAACCTCCTGTTTGGCCCAGTTTGCAATTTCTGCGGAAGATGAACAGGAATAGCGAGAACCAATGAGAGACTAGCTGGAGGTGTCTGGACGGGCAAATTTAACTCTCATTTCCCACCAGGAAGCGGAATTAACCAAAGGCTCAGCGTGCCGTGCCGGAACCAGATTAGGGCCTGAAGCCATCCTGCGGTGTTGCGGCCAGCTCAAAAGAAAGCGAGTTGAAGAAAGGAGCTCAGGGGCACTGTAATTCACAAACCTGCAGAGTTATAAATGACAGCTATCGTCCAAAAATAGACTGAAGTAAGGCTGCCAAGAGGACTTGAGAGCGGGGCAGAATTGCAGGAAACCGATTTCAGGAGGTAGACTGGAATTGCATTTCAAGCATAGGAAAAGAGGCAGAACGTCCACAATGATGCACTTGGCCAAAAAGGGCGTATGCGTTTTTTCCTGAATATATTCAGGAAAAAACGCATACGCCCTTTTTGGCCAACCAAGCAGGCTTACAAAGGTAATCTGCACTACAATGAAGTCTCAATTCCCCCTGCTCAAAGGGGCCAATTGAAAAAAGTGTAAAATCCAGAAAGGCAGGACAGGCCATGGAGAACTGGGAGCCTTGTTATGATGATGGGCGGGATGTAAATTGCCAACAGACACTCGGGAGAAATGTATGGTGTTTCCTGAAACATCTAAAAAACAAAGCAACAGAGCCTAGGGCACTGCCACTTATGGTCCTATAGCTTAGGGAAATTAAAATCAAAAAGACACAGCCACCCCAAAGTTTGCGACGCCTCTGTTTACAAGAACCTCGTTTACCGTACAATTTCAATATCGCAGAAAGTGAAAAATGGATAAAGAAGTTGTGGTACTTACGTACAATGCAGTATCAATCAGCAATGAAATCTATGTCATCAGGCCCGTAGCGGCATAATGAGTGGATTCAGGTACGATGATTCTAACTGAAATAAGTCACACAGAAAAAGAAACATCATAAGATATCACTAATACACGGAATGTAAACTGGCTACACAGGAACTGAATTCCAAAACAGAACAGGGTCTCAAATTTAGAAAACCAACTTATGCTTGCTTAAGGGGAAAGGTGAGTTGGGGTGCTGCATAAAACCAGAGATTGAAATGAGCACAGATAAAGTTCCTTAAGTCAAATATGGAATAGACAAGAGCTACTCCTTGCTCAACGAAATGGACTCAACACCCCATATTAAACGCCTAAGAATATACCTGACTAGTAAGTATCTTAAAACCTATGGATTGCTATGTCTCCAAAAGAGAATCAAGCATGTGTACAGGGGCATAAACGCAGCAGTGATAGGATTGGAGAGGTTCGGTGAGCAAATGAAGACCCTTTGAAGTCATATTGCATGGTACCCATTCCACGGGTCTCAACTCTCCAGGTTTAAGGTATTCTTTCTTCAGCTAAAACATGCATGTGGAACCCAGAGTATGATCAACCGTGTGATCGGGAGACGTGTTCAAATATGTCTCAGTTTTCGTCCCCTGGTACTTCGGTGCAACATTCCAGACGCTTTACTAACACTCTCCCCACTTGGAGAGTCAGTGCCTTTAACTTCCTGTGTGGCCCAGTTTGCAATTTCTGCGGAAGATGTACAGGAATAGGGAGAACCAATGAGAGACAAGCGGGAGGTGTCTGGACGGGCAAATTTAACTCTCATTTCCCACCAGGATGAGGAATTAACCAAAGGCTCAGCGTGCCGTGCCGGAAACAGATTAGGGCCTGAAGCAATCCTGCGGTGTGGCGGCCAGCTCACAAGAAAGTGAGTTGAAGAAAGGAGCTCAGGGGCACTGTAATTCACAAACCTGCAGACTTATAAATGACAGCTATCATCCAAAAATATACTGAAGTAAGGCTGCCAAGAGGACTTGAAAGCGGGGCAGAATTGCAGGAAACCGATTTCAGGAGGTAGACTGGAATTGCATTTCAAGCATAGGAAAAGAGGCAGAACGTCCACAATGATGCACTTGGCCAAAAAGGGCGTATGCGTTTTTTCCTGAATATATTCAGGAAAAAACGCATACGCCCTTTTTGGCCAACCAAGCAAGCTTGCAAAGGAAATCTGCACTACAATGAAGTCTCACTTCCCCCCGGTCAAAAGGGCCCTCTGAAAAAAGTGTAACATCCAGAAAGGCAGGACAGGCCATGGAGAACTGGGAGCCTTGTTATGCTGATGGGCGGGATGTAAATTGCCAACAACCACTCGGGAGAAGTGTATGGTGTTTCCTGAAACATCTAAAAAACAAAGCAACAGAGCCTAGGGCACTTCCACTTATGGTCCTATAGCTTAGGGAAATTAAAATCAAAAAGACACAGCCACCCCAAAGTTTGGAACGGCTCTGTTTACAAGAACCTCGTTTACAGTACAAGTTCAACATCTCAGAAAGTGAAAAATGGATAAAGAAGTTGTGGTATTTACTTACAAAGCAATATCACTCAGCAATGAAATCTATGTCATCAGGCCCTTAGCAGCACAATGAGTGGATTCAGGTATGATGATTCTAACTGAAATAAGTCACACAGAAAAAGAAACATCATAAGATATCAGTAATACACGGAATGTAAACTTGGCTACACAGGAACTGAATTACAGAACAGAACAGGGTCTCAAATTTAGAAAACCAACTTATGCTTGCTTAAGGGTAAAGGTGAGTTCGGGTGCTGCATAAAACCAGAGATTGAAATGAGCACAGATAAAGTTCCTTAAGCCAAATATGGAATAGACAAGAGCTACTCCTTGCTCAACGAAATGGACTCAACACCCCATATTAAAAGCCTAAGAATGTACCTGACTAGTAAGTAACTTAAAACCTAGGGATTGCTATTTCTCCGAAAGAGCATCAAGCGTGTGTACTGGGGCATAAACAGAGCAGTGATAAGATTGGAGAGGTTCGGTGAGCAAATGAAGACCCTTTGAAGTCATACTGCATGGTACCCATTCCACGGGTCTCAACTCTCCAGCTTTAAGGTATTCTTCCTTCAGCTAAAACATGCATGTGGAACCCAGAGTATGATCAACCGTGTGATCGGGAGACGTGTTCAAATATGTCTCAGTTTTCCTCCCCTGGTACTCGGGTGCAACATTCCAGACGCTTTACTAACACTCTCCCGACTTGGAGAGTCAGTCCCTTTAACCTCCTGTTTGGCCCAGTTTGCAATTTCTGCGGAAGATGAACAGGAATAGCGAGAACCAATGAGAGACTAGCTGGAGGTGTCTGAATGGGCAAATTTAACTCTCATTTCCCACTAGGAAGAGTAATTAACCAAAGGCTCAGCGTGCCATGCCGGAAACAGATTAGGGCCTGAAGCCATCCTGCGGTGTTGCGGCCAGCTCACAAGAAAGTGAGTTGAAGAAAGGAGCTCAGGGGCTCTGTAATTCACAAACCTGCAGAGTTATAAATGACAGCTATCGTCCAAAAATAGACTGAAGTAAGGCTGCCAAGAGGACTTGAAAGCGGGGCAGAATTGCAGGATACCGATTTCAGGAGGTAGACTGGAATTGCATTGAAAGCGTAGGAAAAGAGGCAGAACGTCCACAATGATGCACTTGGCCAAAAGGGCGTATGCGTTTTTTCCTGAATATATTCAGGAAAAAACGCATACGCCCTTTTTGGCCAACCAAGCAAGCTTGCAAAGGAAATCTGCACTACAATGAAGTCTCACTTCCCCCGGTCAAAAGGGCCATCAGAATGAAGTGTAAAATCCAGAACGGCAGGACAGGCCATGGAGAACTGGGAGCCTTGTTATGCTGATGGGCGGGATGTAAATTGCCAACAGACACTTGGGACAAGTGTATGGTGTTTCCTGAAACATCTAAAAAACAAAGCAACAGAGCCTAGGGCACTTCCACTTATGGTCCTATAGCTTAGGGAAATTAATATCAAAAAGACACAGCAACCCCAAAATTTGGGACGGCTCTTTTTACAGGAATCTCTTCTACGGCACAAGTTAAATATCCCAGAGAGCAAATAATGGATAAAGAAGTTGCAGTACTTATGTACAACAGAATACCACTCAGCAATGAAATCTATGTCACCAGGCCCGTACCAGCATAATGAGTGGATTGAGGCACGATGATTCTAAGTGAAATAAGTCACACAGAAAAAGAAACATCATAAGATATCAGTAATACACGGAATGTAAACTTGGCTACACATGAACTGAATTACAAAACAGAACAGGGTCTCAAGTTTAGAAAACCAACTTATGCCTGCTTAAGGGGGAAGGTGAGTTGGGGTGCTGCATAAAAGCAGAGTTTGAAATTAGCACAGATACCGTTCCATAAGCCAAATATGTAATAGACCAGAGCTACCCCTTGCTCAACGAAATGGATTCAACAATGAGGTATCACCTCACACCTGGTAGAATAGGCATCATTGAAAATCTACAAACAAAAAATGATGGAAAGGGTGTGGAGAAAAGGAACCCTCTCCCACTATTGTTGGGAATATAAATTGATACAGTCATTATGGAGAACAATATGGAATTTCTTAAGAAACTAACAATAGAATTACCATATGATACAGCAATCCCAGTACTGGACATATACCCAGACAAAACCATAAATCAAAAAGAGTCATTCACCGCAATATTCATTGCATCACTATTTACAATATCGAGGTAATGGAAGCAACCTAAATGCCCACAGACAGACGAATGCATAAAGCTGTGGTACATATATAAAATGGAATATTACTAAGCCATGAAAAGGAATGAAATTGGGTCATTTGTAGAGACGTCGATGGATCTAGAGACTGTCATACAGAGTGAAGTAAGTCAGAAAGAGAAAAACAAATCTTGTATATTCATGCATATATGTGGAACCTAGAAAAACTGTACAGATTAACCATTTTGCAAGGCATAAATAGAGCAACAGATGTAGACAACAAACGTATGGACAACAAGGGGGGAAAGCTGTTGGGGGGTGGTGGTGGGAGGAGTTGAGAGACTGGGATTGGCATGTATACATTTATATGTATAAAATAGATAACCAATAAGAACCTGCTGTATAAAAATATAAAATAAAATTCAAAATTAAAAAGAAATAAAATTTAAAAAATAAAACAGAAAAAACAATTATTCCCTGCACATACATGTATTTATATGAATAAATTATTTCCATGCTTATATCTGTAAATACAAAAAAGAGGAATAAAATCTACCTTGAACCAAAAACGAAAAAGAGAAAAAAAACACAGAACCCACCAGTTACACAGAGGAAAACCGTATCAGGGCACTTGCTCCAGTTGTAAACAATTCTGAAGTTGGTCAGTGGTGGGGAATCGTCTCCCATTCAGCCAGCAGCCCCCACGCAACAAGCGTCCTCATTGCAAAGCTGGGGCACCATGCCGAGGCATCTGTGAGTAAACGTGAGCTGAGCCCCAGGCCAGTTGCTGCTGAACTATTCCCACCCGTCCCAGGTAAAACACCTGAATATATACAAGGACTTGAAAGCCTAGAGGAAGGGCCATAGAGCCACACGAGTGACAGCATGCCGGCCGACTTGGTGCCTGCAGCCAGCCAGGATGGTCCTGGCCCTGGGTGCTCTTCTGGAAGATTTCCATTTCCCTGCCTGAGATACCCGTCCTGTCCCTGCCCCCACTGCTTTTTTCCTTCCTCACCTCTGCCCAGGGAGAAATTCCAGCAGCAGGTATGGGTGACACATCCTCTTCTTTAGCAGGTGGCAGCCTGGCAACTGCTGCAGAAAGTCCAGCAGAGCCCCACTCACACTGGGCCACCCACAAAGCCGTGGCCTCTCACTCCCTCCCACCAGCCCAGCCCCGAGACTGCTGACAGGGCAGAGAAAATAGCTTCAGGCACGGCTGCAGGGGCTCTTGCTGCCTGGAGTGGTATTTATATTGATCTCAACCCAGGCACACCTGGGGAGGGCTGGCCGGCACGGTAAGGCTGCCCAGGTCAGCCAATCATCACCCCTCAGGGGCTCACAGTTGCAGAAAATGGAACTTGCTGAACCGGCCAGGTCCAAGGAACAGGTGTGGGCTCCTGAGAGTCAGGATAGACAAGGGGCTGCAGCTTTGGCTTGTTTTCTAATCATTTTATCTGGCCCATGAGTGGGAGACAACTTCAAGAAAACCCTCTCCTAATGAGAGGAACCCAGGAGTCAGGGAGAGGAGGGGTGGGTGGTGGTTGGAGACAGAGGCCTGGTGCCCCGGGTGCAGTGGAAGTCTCTGGAAGACCAGGTGGAGGGAGGCCTCACGGAGTGATGCCCAGGGTCACAGACCTGTCGCAGCTGCTGTTTGTTAGTTCAAGTCCTGCTCTGAGGTGCTCTGTGTCAGCTCTGAGCGACAGGTGAGCTGGGGGTGCTCTGCAATGAGGGCTATGTGCACGGTTCCTGTGTGCCCAGCCCTGCCACGGTACCTGCAAGGGTAGCTCTGTATCCTGGGAGGGGCCTGACCACGAGAGCCCCGTGGGCTGGGGTGGGGGTGGGGTACCTGCCCAGGTGAGCTCCATATTCTGGGATTGGTCTGACCACGAGAGCCCCATGGGCTGCTGGGGACCTGGTAAAGGATGTCAGGACAGTCAGTGAAGCCACCGAGGATATATCTCCAGTTGCTCCTAATTCCTACACCCTGCTGGTCATTCTACCAACCACCAGGACATGGTATTCTGTATTAGTCTTCAATGATGCCTTCTTTTGTATTCCATTAGTCCCAGAGTCACAAGAAATTTTGGCTTGTGAGTGGCAGGACTCAACATACAACTAAAACAATACTTCCGGGCCGTCTGGCCCCAAGGGTGCAAAAATTCCCACACCATCTTTGGGGAAAGCTTAGCTAAAGACCTAAAAGTTCTACCTCTGGAAAAGGAAACCCTCCTTCAATATGCAGACGACATTCTGATCACCAGCCCTACTAAGGAGGCCTCTGAACTACCAAGCCAATAAAGGATAAAAGTTGTCCAAGAAAAAGCTCAAATATCACAGACTGCGGTGACCTGCCTGGGCTTCATTCTCACAGAAGGTCAGAGAAGCCCATCCCAGGAAAGGGAAGAAACCATTTTCAGCCTTACCCCTTTCTAAAACTAGAAGACAGCTTAGGGGTTCCTGGGGAGGCCAGGGTTTGCTGCTTCTGGATCCCTAACTACAGTCTACTAGCTGGGCCTCTATATGAAACACTGAAAGGAAAAGATGATGATCCTTTTGAATAGAATCCAGAAGTGGCCTTTCAAGAATGGAAAGAGCAGTCAATTCAGACCCTTGCCCTGGAACTCCCTAATTTAGCTAAACCCTTTGACCTTTACATTCCCGGTGAAAGGTGAATCGCCATTGGAGAATTAGTGCAAAAACTGGGACCACTTGAAATGGAACAATGCAAGAATGCCATCCAGGTAGGATAAACTACAGTCACTAAGGGGCTTGGCCCACTGCCACATCTGGCCAAGATACTGGCGGTATCTAAAAACCTGGAAATCAGCAGCCCAAAAGGCCACCTCCCTCCTAAGGGAAAAGGACCCCACGTGGTGATCCTAACCACCAACCATGCCCTGAAGTTGCAGGGTTCGCTCCGTGGGCACACCGACCTCGAGTGAGGAGGCCCTCCAACTCCAACATCCAGAGAGATAACCGGGGGCAACAGGGCACCATGACGACTCGTGTGAACATCACTTGACCTGGAGTTTCTCTCATAAAACAACAAGAGTGTGTCCCAAAAGAGTAGACTACTGCTTGCAGGACTTACTGCACCCAGAGGGGAGCTAATAATCTTGGCGGGGGAACAGTATACCACACTGTCACCATAGAAAAGCCTACAGACACCGTGATGATGGTGGCCAATAAGACCGGCTGGACTCCTGTTTACTTCAAAAGGCTGTTGACTCAGTAGCCATCATGGTCCTTGATCACCACTGACCCTGGACTGTCTGGGATTTGAGCGGGCAGGGCTCTGACACCTGGTGCTGTTTGTACGTTAATTCAGGGGCCTAATTGAAGAAAGCGCAGACTACTGGTCAGAGCATCTAGGCTGGCAGAGACGGTCAGCCTAAGGTGGCCAAACAAATGTGGGGCGGGGTGAAACCGGCCCCAACAGCGTCTCTGCACATCTCTTTCCTGGACCCTTAAAGGTCATTAGAATCTATAACACTTCCAATGCTGGTGCTCAGGTGGACGAGCAGGGAGGCAGGGGTCCTGGGGACAATCAACGTCACCGGGAGGCTGCTGGGGAGAAGCTCTGACCCTCGCCCCAGGGTATGAGGGCTCCCAACTCAGCACTCAGCAGTTACAGAAGAAGGGTCTGCACCCTCAGCACTCCAAGAATGAGGAACGGGACAAAAGGCAGAGGAGGGGTTTGTCCCCAGCAAAGCCCATTAAAAATCCCTGGGAGATAAAAATAGAATCTGGGCAATAAAGTCAAGTCTAACCTTTTTTATCCTTTGTGCTTTGTCTAATTTCACGTGCTCCTAGGGTCCCGCATGCAGAGGTTCCACACCCGGCACTTCAGACCAGATTTCCTAGTGCAGAATGGCTGGGTCGACACCTCAGCTCCTGGGGCCCAGTGCAGACTCCACGATATAGAGCCTGAGCTACAGCCAACCCGGCCCTCGAGAGCTCCGCCGCCTCCCTCCCTCCCACTGACTCTGACAGGATCTCTACACAGCAGCCCAGCCCACAGCCCACGGGGTAGTGCATGCTCTCACCTCTCCATTCTCTGATCAAAATATAAAGTTTCCTTTGCTTGTGAACCAAACTCAGTCTCGATCTGTTGGCCCCAATGACACTGGGCAGGGGGACACTTGTTGGGGTCCACTCTGGAGGATCAGTAACAGAAATTGAGACTATTGTAACCTCAATGAACAGATGTGTGAGCCAAACTGTAGTTAACATAGAACAGTGTATAAGGCTCGGGTAAAATAAGATGTTTTTAACACTTCCATTTGATATTTCCATCACTTTTTATAAGCAAGTTCAGTGAAAAGGTTTGTCTTATTTGTCAGGTCAATATTAGAGAAACGAAGTGATTTCTTTCCAAGGATGTACATCTAATAATCTTGGTTAAACCTTCAATCTTGTTTTAAATGCTTTTCCATTGAAAATGATACCTCTCTTTCAGCTCCCCCATTTCTGAGAAGTATAAAATCTTATAATTTATTATTACCAAAGGGGAAAGGTGGGAGGAGGGATAAATTAACAGTTTGGAATGAACACATACACACTGCTATGTATAAAATAGATCATCAACAAGGAACTACTGTATAGCACAGGGAACTACACTCAACATTTTGCAATAACCTATAAGGGGAAATAATCTGAAAAAGAATAGATATTTTTATTGACATCATCTATCAATGACAGTTAAAGTGTAGCCTAAGGGAAGCTGGTGGTGAGTGCTTCTGACCCTGAAGACTTCAATCATCTAAAGTTTGGACTCTGCCTACTTCCCAAGGCCCTTAACGAACATATGTGTAGCTGTAGCTTAAAAACTTCCCCAGTTTGGGTTTCGGGGAGACACTGATTTTGAAAAAGCCCTGGTGTTCTCCTTACATGAATGGGACTCTTCCTACTGCTAAAACATGTCTGTCACACCCAGAGGATGGTATACCGTCTGATCGGGAAGAGCTTGGAAAAGGCATCTCATCTCCTCATCTCCTGGTGCTCGGGTTCACCCCTCCAGCGTCTTTACTAACAGTCTCCCCACTTGGAGATGTCAGCACTGTCAACATCCTGTTGCGTACAGTTTGGAATTTGTCCAGAGGATGAAGCGGAAGGATGAGGAACAATGAGAGACAAGTCCTAGGTGTTCAGACAGGCACATGTCACTCTAATTTCCAATCAGGAAGACGAATTGACCAAAGGCTAGGGTTGCCCATGGAAACAGTATAGGGCTTGAGGAAATCCCACTGCTTTGTGGCCAGTTCCCATAAACACGAGTTGAACAATGGAACTCAGGGGCAGTAAAATTCACAAAACTGCAGAGTTGAAAATATCCATCACTGAAAAATGTCTTGAGGAAAGTCAGAGAAAAGGACTTGTAAGCAAGGGAGAATGGCAGGAAAGGGATTTGAGGAGGTAGAAAGGACTCGCCATTAAGCACAAGAAAAGGAGCTGAACATTGCCAACATTGCAGTTGGCCAAAAAGGGTGTATGCGTTCTTTTCTGTATATATTCAAGAAAAGGGCATACACTTTTTTAGCCAACCAAACAGGTGGGCACTGGAAGTCAATACTACAAAAGATATCACTTCGCATCAGTCAGAAGAGCCATCCTCATAAAGCGTAAACAACAGAAATGCAGGACAGGGCAACGAGAAGAGGGAGCCCTGTGAGACTTATAGTGGAAATGTATATTGCCAACGGCCATTCTGGAGAAGTGTATTGTGTTTACTAAAGCATCTAAAAAATGAGCTACAGAGCATAGGGCACTTGCACTCATGGGCGTATATCTTGGGAAAAACAAAAATCGAGAGGACACAGGCACCCCAATGTTTACCCCCTCTCTGTTTAAAAGATCCTCGACTAGGATATAACTCAAATGTCTCTGGAGGGAAAAAATGGATAGAGATGTGGTACTTAGGTAGAGTGGAATATTATTCAGCCTGGAAATCAATGAAATATGGCCAGTTGTAACAACTCTGGAGGAGTTACGTATGATCATTCTAAGTGACAGAATTCAAAAAGAAAAAGACACATATCATAAGATATCACTTAAAGGTGGAATCCAAAATGGCTACACATGAAATAAATTACAAAACAAAAACATAGTCAAATATGTAGAAAACACGCATAAGGCTGCTAAACGGGAAAAGTGGGGAGGGGTGAGGCATCATCCAGGAGGTTGAAATTAGCAAAGATACCATTCCAAATACCAAACTGATAATCAACAAGGCCTACACGGTAGCTAAAAGAACTGCACTCAGCACACTCAAGTCACCGGAAAAGAATATATACGACTGGTAAGAATCTGAAAAAGAATTTATTGATGTCTCTCTGTACGTGAATCAAGTGGATGTACAGCAGCAAGAAACAGAGCTTTGAAAATCAGCTGTAACCAATATAGTAATAAATTGAAAAAAATAAACGACAGAGAGACAGAGAAAACCTCTTACAACTTTTCCTCAGGGACGGTGATGCAACATGGATTGAACACATCTAGACCCACAGCAGGATGAGACATAAGGCTGGAAACTGTTTGTGCTAAGAGAAATGTGAGGTTGGGTGAGGAAATGCACACCCTTTAAAGTAATACTACCTGGTACCCATTCAATGGGTCCCAAATCTGCAGGTTCAAGGGATCTTCCTACAGCTAAAACATGCATGGAAAACCCAGAGGACTGTACACCATGTGATCGGGAGATGTGTCTAAAATGCACCTCATTTATCCTCTCCTGGTGCTCCTGTTCACCATTCCAGCCACGCTACTTAGAATCTCCCCACTTGGAGAATCAGCACATTTAAACTTCTGTTTCACACATTTTGCAAATTGTGAGGAGGATGAACGGGAAGAGGGGGAACCAATGAGAGAAGAGTTGTTGGGGTTTGGACGGGCACATATCACTCTAATTTCCCATTAAGAATAAGAATTAAAGAAAGGCTCAGCCTGCCTCGCCGGAGCCAAAATAGGGCCTGAAGCAATCCTGCGGGTTTGAGGCCAGCTCACAAAAGAGCAACTTAAAAAATGGAGCTCAGGGTCACTGCAATTCACAAACCTGCAGAGTTATAAATGAAAACTAACGTCCAAAAATATGTTGAGGTAAGGCAAAGAAGAGGATCTGAATGCAAGACAGAATTGCAAGAAACAGATTTCAAGAGATAGATTGGACTCGTCTTTAACGCACATGAAAAGCGGCAGAATTTCGACAATGATGCAGTTGGCCCAAAAGGGCGTATGCGTTTTTTCCTGATTATATCCAGGAAAAAACGCATACACACTTTATGGGCAACGAAGCAAGCAAGCAATGCAAATGTGCACAACAAAGAAGTCTCACTTCCCCCCGGTCAAAAGGGCCATCCTAAAAAATTGTAAAAACCAGAAATGCAGGACAGGCCATGGAGAACAGGGAGCCTTTATACGCTGATGGGCAGTGTGTGAACTGCCGAGAGCCACTCTGGAGAAGTGTATGGTGGTTCCTAAATCATCTAAAAAACAGAGCTACAGAGCATAGGACACTTCCAATCATGGGAGTATATCTAGGGAAGTCTAAAAATCAACAAGACACAAGCACACCACAGTTTAGGGCTACTCTGTTTACAAGAACCTCAACTTCAGTACACCTTAAATACCCCAGGAAAGAGAACAATGGATAAAGAAGATGTGGTACTTATGTACAATGGAATATCTCTTCACCATGAAATCAATGTAATAAGGCTAGTAGAAGGATAAGGAGTGGATTTAGGTCCGATAATACTACTTGAAATAAGTCAAACAGAAAAAGAAACATATCATAAGATATCACTTGTAGAGGGAGGGTAAATATGGCTGCACAAGAAATGAATTACAGAACAGAACAGTGTCTCACATTTAGAAAACACACTTATGTCAGCTTAAGGGGAAAGGAGAGGTGGGGTGATGCATAAAACCAGAGTTTGAAATTAGCACAGATACCGTTCAATAAACCAAATAGGTATTAGACAAGATCTACACCTTGCTCAATGAACAGGCCTCAACACACCCTATACACCGCAGAGAAATATATCTGAGGAATAAGAATCTTAAAACCCATGTATTGATATATCTCCATAAGGGAATCAAGTGTGTGCAGAGCGGCACAAACACAGCAGTGAAAAGGAGCTAAACCCCATTATAGAAATAAATTTTAAAAACAAAACGCTGAAACAATGAAAGAGAGAAAAATTCTTACAAAATTCGCTCAGGGGCTGTGATGCAACCTGGATTGACCACATATAAACCCACAGCTGGATAAGACATAAGGCTGGACACTTGGGGCTGAGAGGATTGGTGAGCTTTGGTGAGCAACTGCCAAAAGTTTAATGCAATACTTCATGCTACTCATTCCAAGGGTCCCAACACTCCAGGTTGAAGGGAATCTTCCTACAGCTAAACCATGCTTGGGAAACCCAGCGACTGGTATACCATATGATTGGGAAAGGTTTCTAAAACGCACCTCATTTTTCCTCTCCTGGGGCTCCGGATCGACATTCCAGCCGCTTTACTAACAACATCCCCACATGGAGTCAATGCCTTTAAGTTCTGGTATCGCACAGTCTGCAGTTAGTGCAGAGGATGAATGGGAATAGGGGGAACCAGTGAGAAACTAGCTGTAGCGGTTTCAATGGGCACATGTCACTCTAATATCACATCAGTAAGAAGAATTAACCAAAGGCACAGCAAGGTGCCACAGAAGAAAAATAGGGCTTCAAGGAATCCTGTGGTTATGGGGCAAGACCACAAAAATAAGAGCTAAAAAATGGAGCTAAGGGCCACTGCAATTCAAAAACCTGCAGAGTTATAAAGGCCAACTATTTTTAAAAAATATATTGAGGTAAGGCTATGAAGAGGCATTGAAAGCAAGGCAGAATTGCAGGAAACCGATTTCAGGAGGTAGACTGGAATTGCATTGAAAGCATATGAAGAGAGTCAGAAACTCGACAATGATGCACTTGGCCAAAAAGGGCGTATGCGTTTTTTCCTAAATATATTCAGGAAAAAACGCATATGCACATTCTGGCCAACCAAGCAAGCTTGCAAAGGAAATCTGCACTACAATGAAGTCTCACTTCCACCTGGTCAAAAGGGCCATCTGAAAAAAGTGTAAAATCCAGAAACGCAGGACAGGCCATGGAGAACTGGGAGCCTTGTTATGCTGATGGGCGGGATGTAAATTGCCAACAGACACTCGGGAGAAGTGTATGGTGTTTCCTGAAACATCTAAAAAACAAAGCAACAGAACCTAGGGCACTTCCACTTATGGTCCTATAGCTTAGGGAAATTGAAATCAAAAAGACACAGCCACCCCAAAGTTTCGAACGGCTCTGTTTACAAAACCTCATTTACAGTACAAGTTCAACATCGCAGAAAGTGAAAAATGGATAAAGAAGTTGTGGTATTTACTTACAAAGCAATATCACTCAGCAATGAAATCTGTGTCATCAGGCCCTTAACAGCACAATGAGTGGATTCAGGTATGATGATTCTAACTGAAATAAGTCACACAGAAAAAGAAACATCATAAGATATCAGTAATACACGGAATGTAAACTAGGCTACACAGGAACTGAATTACAGAACAGAACAGGGACTCAAATTTAGAAAACCAACTTATGCTTGCTTAAGGGGAAAGGTGAGTTGGGGTGCTGCATAAAACCAGAGATTGAAATGAGCACAGATAAAGTTCCTTAAGTCAAATATGGAATAGACAAGAGCTACTCCTTGCTCAACGAAATGGACTCAACACCGCATATTAAACTCCTAAGAATGTACCTGAGTAGTAAGTATCTTAAAACCTAGGGATTGCTATGTCTCCGAAAGAGAATCAAGCATGTGTACAGGGGCATAAACGCAGCAGTGATAGGATTGGAGAGGTTCGGTGAGCAAATGAAGACCCTTTGAAGTCATATTGCATGGTACCCATTCCACGGGTTTCAACTACCCAGGTTTTAGGTATTCTTCCTTCAGCTAAAACATGCATGTGGAACCCAAGTATGATCAACCATGTGAACGGGAGAAGTGTTCAAATATGTCTCCGTTTTCCTCCCCTGGTACTCGGGTGCAACATTCCAGACGCTTTACTAACACTCTCCCGACTTGGAGAGTCAGTCCCTTTAACCTCCTGTTTGGCCCAGTTTGCAATTTCTGCGGAAGATGAACAGGAATAGCGAGAACCAATGAGAGGCTAGCTGGAGGTGTCTGGACGGGCAAATTTAACTCTCATTTCCCACCAGGAAGAGGAATTAACCAAAGGCTCAGCATGCCAGGCCAGAACCAGATTAGGGCCTGAAGCCATCCTGCGGTGTTGCGGCCAGCTCACAAGAAAGCGAGTTGAAGAAAGGAGCTCAGGGGCACTGTAATTCACAAACCTGCAGAGTTATAAATGACAGCTATCGTCCAAAAATAGACTGAAGTAAGGCTGCCAAGAGGACTTGAAAGCGGGGCAGAATTGCAGGAAACCGATTTCAGGAGGTAGACTGGAATTGCATTGAAAGCATAGGAAAAGAGGCAGAACGTCCACAATGATGCACTTGGCCAAAAAGGGCGTATGCGTTTTTTCCTGAATATATTCAGGAAAAAACGCATACGCCCTTTTTGGCCAACCAAGCAAGCTTGCAAAGGAAATCTGCACTACAATGAAGTCTCACTTCCCCCCGGTCAAAAGGGCCATCTGAAAAAAGTGTAAAATCCAGAAAGGCAGGACAGGCCATGGAGAACTGGGAGCCTTGTTATGCTGATGGGCGGGATGTAAATTGCCAACAACCACTCGGGAGAAGTGTATGGTGTTTCCTGAAACATCTAAAAAACAAAGCAACAGAACCTAGGGCACTTCCACTTATGGTCCTATAGCTTAGGGAAATTAAAACCAAAAAGACACAGCCACCCCAAAGTTTGGAACGGCTCTGTTTACAAGAACCTCGTTTACAGTACAAGTTCAACATCGCAGAAAATGAAAAATGGATAAAGAACTTGTGGTATTTACTTACAAAGCAATATCACTCAGCAATGAAATCTGTGTCATCAGGCCCTTAGCAGCACAATGAGTGGATTCAGGTATGATGATTCTAACTGAAATAAGTCACACAGAAAAAGAAACATCATAAGATATCAGTAATACACGGAATGGAAACTTGGCTACACAGGAACTGAATTACAGAACAGAACAGGGTCTCAAATTTAGAAAACCAACTTATGCTTGCTTAAGGGTAAAGGTGAGTTGGGGTGCTGCATAAAACCAGAGATTGAAATGAGCACAGATAAACTTCCTTAAGCCAAATATGGAATAGACAAGAGCTACTCCTTGCTCAACGAATTGGACTCAACACCGCATATTAAACGCCTAAGAATGTACCTGACTAGTAAGTATCTTAAAACCTATGGATTGCTATGTCTCTGAAAGAGAATCAAGCATGTGTACAGGAGCATAAACGCAGCAGTGATAGGATTGGAGAGGTTCGGTGAGCAAATGAATACCCTTTGAAGTCATATTGCATGGTACCCATTCCACGGGTTTCAACTACCCAGGTTTTAGGTATTCTTCCTTCAGCTAAAACATGCATGTGGAACCCAGAGTATGATCAACCATGTGATCGGGAGACGTGTTCAAATATGTCTCAGTTTTCCTCCCCTGGTACTCGGGTGCAACATTCCAGACGCTTTACTAACAGTCTCCCCACTTGGAGAGTCAGCGCCTTTAACCTCCTGTTTGGCCCAGTTTGCAATTTCTGCGGAAGATGAACAGGAATAGCGAGAACCAATGAGAGGCTAGCTGGAGGTGTCTGGACGGGCAAATTTAACTCTCATTTCCCACCAGGAAGAGGAAATAACCAAAGGCTCAGCGTGCCGTACCGGAACCAGATTAGGGCATGAAGCCATCCTGCGGTGTTGCTGCCAGCTCAAAAGAAAGCGAGTTGAAGAAAGGAGCTCAGGGGCACTGTAATTCACAAACCTGCAGAGTTATAAATGACAGCTATCGTCCAAAAATAGACTGAAGTAAGGCTGCCAAGAGGACTTGAAAGCGGGGCAGAATTGCAGGAAACCGATTTCAGGAGGTAGACTGGAATTGCATTGAAAGCATAGGAAAAGAGGCAGAACGTCCACAATGATGCACTTGGCCAAAAAGGGCGTATGCGTTTTTTCCTGAATATATTCAGGAAAAAACGCATACGCCCTTTTTGGCCAACCAAGCAAGCTTGCAAAGGAAATCTGCACTACAATGAAGTCTCACTTCTCCCCGGTCAAAAGGGCCATCTGAAAAAAGTGTAAAATCCAGAAAGGCAGGACAGGCCATGGAGAACTGGGAGCCTTGTTATGTTGATGGGCGGGATGTAAATTGCCAACAACCACTCGGGAGAAGTGTATGGTGTTTCCTGAAACATCTAAAAAACAAAGCAACAGAACCTAGGGCACTTCCACTTATGGTCCTATAGCTTAGGGAAATTAAAATCAAAAACACACAGCCACCCCAAAGTTTCAAGCGGCTCCGTTTACAAGAACCTCGTTTACAGTACAAGTTCAACATCGCAGAAAGTGAAAAATGGATAAAGAAGTTGTGGTATTTGCTTACAAAGCAATATCACTCAGCAATGAAATCTGTGTCATCAGGCACTTAGCAGCACAATGAGTGGATTCAGGTATGATGATTCTAACTGAAATAAGTCACACAGAAAAAGAAACATCATAAGATATCAGTAATATACAGAATGTAAACTTGGCTACACAGGAACTGAATTACAGAACAGAACAGGGTCTCAAATTTAGAAAACCAACTTATCCTTGCTTAAGGGTAAAGGTGAGTTGGGGTGCTGCATAAAACCAGAGATTGAAATGAGCACAGATAAAGTTCCTTAAGCCAAATATGGAATAGACAAGAGCTACTCCTTGCTCAACGAAATGGACTCAACACCGCATATTAAACTCCTAAGAATGTACCTGAGTAGTAAGTATCTTAAAACCTAGGGATTGCTATGTCTCCGAAAGAGAATCAAGCATGTGTACAGGGGCATAAACGCAGCAGTGATAGGATTGGAGAGGTTCGGTGAGCAAATGAAGACCCTTTGAAGTCATATTGCATGGTACCCATTCCACGGGTTTCAACTACCCAGGTTTTAGGTATTCTTCCTTCAGCTAAAACATGCATGTGGAACCGAGAGTATGATCAACCATGTGATCGGGAGACGTGTTCAAATATGTCTCAGTTTTCCTCCCCTGGTACTCGGGTGCAACATTCCAGACGCTTTACTAACAGTCTCCCCACTTGGAGAGTCAGCGCCTTTAACCTCCTGTTTGGCCCAGTTTGCAATTTCTGTGGAAGATGAACAGGAATAGCGAGAACCAATGAGAGGCTAGCTGGAGGTGTCTGGACGGGCAAATTTAACTCTCATTTCCCACCAGGAAGAGGAAATAACCAAAGGCTCAGCGTGCCGTACCGGAACCAGATTAGGGCATGAAGCCATCCTGCGGTGTTGCGGCCAGCTCAAAAGAAAGCGAGTTGAAGAAAGGAGCTCAGGGGCACTGTAATTCACAAACCTGCAGAGTTATAAATGACAGCTATCGTCCAAAAATAGACTGAAGTAAGGCTGCCAAGAGGACTTGAAAGCGGGACAGAATTGCAGGAAACCGATTTCAGGAGGTAGACTGGAATTGCATTGAAAGCATAGGAAAAGAGGCAGAACGTCCACAATGATGCACTTGGCCAAAAAGGGCGTATGCGTTTTTTCCTGAATATATTCAGGAAAAAACGCATACGCCCTTTTTGGCCAACCAAGCAAGCTTGCAAAGGAAATCTGCACTACAATGAAGTCTCACTTCCCCCCGGTCAAAAGGGCCATCTGAAAAAAGTGTAAAATCCAGAAAGGCAGGACAGGCCATGGAGAACTGGGAGCCTTGTTATGCTGAAGGGCGGGATGTAAATTGCCAACAACCACTCGGGAGAAGTGTATGGTGTTTCCTGAAACATCTAAAAAACAAAGCAACAGAACCTAGGGCACTTCCACTTATGGTCCTATAGCTTAGGGAAATTAAAATCAAAAACACACAGCCACCCCAAAGTTTAAAGCGGCTCCGTTTACAAGAACCTCGTTTACAGTACAAGTTCAACATCGCAGAAAGTGAAAAATGGATAAAGAAGTTGTGGTATTTACTTACAAAGCAATATCACTCAGCAATGAAATCTGTGTCATCAGGCACTTAGCAGCACAATGAGTGGATTCAGGTATGATGATTCTAACTGAAATAAGTCACACAGAAAAAGAAACATCATAAGATATCAGTAATACACAGAATGTAAACTTGGCTACACAGGAACTGAATTACAGAACAGAACAGGGTCTCAAATTTAGAGAACCAACTTATGCTTGCTTAAGGGGAAAGGTGAGTTGGGGTGCTGCATAAAACCAGAGATTGAAATGAGCACAGATAAAGTTCCTTAAGCCAAATATGGAATAGACAAGAGCTACTCCTTGCTCAACGAAATGGACTCAACACCGCATATTAAACTCCTAAGAATGTACCTGAGTAGTAAGTATCTTAAAACCTAGGGATTGCTATGTCTCCGAAAGAGAATCAAGCATGTGTACAGGGGCATAAACGCAGCAGTGATAGGATTGGAGAGGTTCGGTGAGCAAATGAAGACCCTTTGAAGTCATATTGCATGGTACCCATTCCACGGGTTTCAACTACCCAGGTTTTAGGTATTCTTCCTTCAGCTAAAACATGCATGTGGAACCGAGAGTATGATCAACCATGTGATCGGGAGACGTGTTCAAATATGTCTCAGTTTTCCTCCCCTGGTACTCGGGTGCAACATTCCAGACGCTTTACTAACAGTCTCCCCATTTGGAGAGTCAGCGCCTTTAACCTGCTGTTTGGCCCAGTTTGCAATTTCTGCGGAAGATGAACAGGAATAGCGAGAACCAATGAGAGGCTAGCTGGAGGTGTCTGGACGGGCAAATTTAACTCTCATTTCCCACCAGGAAGAGGAAATAACCAAAGGCTCAGCGTGCCGTACCGGAACCAGATTAGGGCCTGAAGCCATCCTGCGGTGTTGCGGCCAGCTCACAAGAAAGCGAGTTGAAGAAAGGAGCTCAGGGGCACTGTAATTCACAAACCTGCAGAGTTATAAATGACAGCTATCGTCCAAAAATAGACTGAAGTAAGGCTGCCAAGAGGACTTGAAAGTGGGGCAGAATTGCAGGAAACCGATTTCAGGAGGTAGACTGGAATTGCATTGAAAGCATAGGAAAAGAGGCAGAACGTCCACAATGATGCACTTGGCCAAAAAGGGCGTATGCGTTTTTTCCTGAATATATTCAGGAAAAAACGCATACGCCCTTTTTGGCCAACCAAGCAAGCTTGCAAAGGAAATCTGCACTACAATGAAGTCTCACTTCCCCCCGGTCAAAAGGGCCATCTGAAAAAAGTGTAAAATCCAGAAAGGCAGGACAGGCCATGGAGAAATGGGAGCCTTGTTATGCTGAAGGGTGGGATGTAAATGGCCAACAACCACTCGGGAGAAGTGTATGGTGTTTCCTGAAACATCTAAAAAACAAAGCAACAGAACCTAGGGCACTTCCACTTATGGTCCTATAGCTTAGGGAAATTAAAATCAAAAACACACAGCCACCCCAAAGTTTCAAGCGGCTCCGTTTACAAGAACCTCGTTTACAGTACAAGTTCAACATCGCAGAAAGTGAAGAATGGATAAAGAAGTTGTGGTATTTGCTTACAAAGCAATATCACTCAGCAATGAAATCTGTGTCATCAGGCACTTAGCAGCACAATGAGTGGATTCAGGTATGATGATTCTAACTGAAATAAGTCACACAGAAAAAGAAACATCATAAGATATCAGTAATACACAGAATGTAAACTTGGCTACACAGGAACTGAATTACAGAACAGAACAGGGTCTCAAATTTAGAGAACCAACTTATGCTTGCTTAAGGGGAAAGGTGAGCTGGGGTGCTGCATAAAACCAGAGATTGAAATGAGCACAGATAAAGTTCCTTAAGCCAAATATGGAATAGACAAGAGCTACTCCTTGCTCAACGAAATGGACTCAACACCGCATATTAAACTCCTAAGAATGTACCTGAGTAGTAAGTATCTTAAAACCTAGGGATTGCTATGTCTCCGAAAGAGAATCAAGCATGTGTACAGGGGCATAAACGCAGCAGTGATAGGATTGGAGAGGTTCGGTGAGCAAATGAAGACCCTTTGAAGTCATATTGCATGGTACCCATTCCACGGGTTTCAACTACCCAGGTTTTAGGTATTCTTCCTTCAGCTAAAACATGCATGTGGAACCGAGAGTATGATCAACCATGTGATCGGGAGACGTGTTCAAATATGTCTCAGTTTTCCTCCCCTGGTACTCGGGTGCAACATTCCAGACGCTTTACTAACAGTCTCCCCACTTGGAGAGTCAGCGCCTTTAACCTCCTGTTTGGCCCAGTTTGCAATTTCTGCGGAAGATGAACAGGAATAGCGAGAACCAATGAGAGGCTAGCTGGAGGTGTCTGGACGGGCAAATTTAACTCTCATTTCCCACCAGGAAGAGGAAATAACCAAAGGCTCAGCGTGCCGTACCGGAACCAGATTAGGGCCTGAAGCCATCCTGCGGTGTTGCGGGCAGGTCACAAGAAAGCGAGTTGAAGAAAGGAGCTCAGGGGCACTGTAATTCACAAACCTGCAGAGTTATAAATGACAGCTATCGTCCAAAAATAGACTGAAGTAAGGCTGCCAAGAGGACTTGAAAGCGGGGCAGAATTGCAGGAAACCGATTTCAGGAGGTAGACTGGAATTGCATTGAAAGCATAGGAAAAGAGGCAGAACGTCCACAATGATGCACTTGGCCAAAAAGGGCGTATGCGTTTTTTCCTGAATATATTCAGGAAAAAACGCATACGCCCTTTTTGGCCAACCAAGCAAGCTTGCAAAGGAAATCTGCACTACAATGAAGTCTCACTTCCCCCCGGTCAAAAGGGCCATCTGAAAAAAGTGTAAAATCCAGAAAGGCAGGACAGGCCATGGAGAAATGGGAGCCTTGTTATGCTGAAGGGTGGGATGTAAATGGCCAACAACCACTCGGGAGAAGTGTATGGTGTTTCCTGAAACATCTAAAAAACAAAGCAACAGAACCTAGGGCACTTCCACTTATGGTCCTATAGCTTAGGGAAATTAAAATCAAAAACACACAGCCACCCCAAAGTTTCAAGCGGCTCCGTTTACAAGAACCTCGTTTACAGTACAAGTTCAACATCGCAGAAAGTGAAAAATGGATAAAGAAGTTGTGGTATTTGCTTACAAAGCAATATCACTCAGCAATGAAATCTGTGTCATCAGGCACTTAGCAGCACAATGAGTGGATTCAGGTATGATGATTCTAACTGAAATAAGTCACACAGAAAAAGAAACATCATAAGATATCAGTAATACACAGAATGTAAACTTGGCTACACAGGAACTGAATTACAGAACAGAACAGGGTCTCAAATTTAGAGAACCAACTTATGCTTGCTTAAGGGTAAAGGTGAGTTGGGGTGCTGCATAAAACCAGAGATTGAAATGAGCACAGATAAACTTCCTTAAGCCAAATATGGAATAGACAAGAGCTACTCCTTGCTCAACGAAATGGACTCAACACCGCATATTAAACTCCTAAGAATGTACCTGAGTAGTAAGTATCTTAAAACCTACGGATTGCTATGTCTCCGAAAGAGAATCAAGCATGTGTACAGGGGCATAAACGCAGCAGTGATAGGATTGGAGAGGTTCGGTGAGCAAATGAAGACCCTTTGAAGTCATATTGCATGGTACCCATTCCACGGGTTTCAACTACCCAGGTTTTAGGTATTCTTCCTTCAGCTAAAACATGCATGTGGAACCGAGAGTATGATCAACCATGTGATCGGGAGACGTGTTCAAATATGTCTCAGTTTTCCTCCCCTGGTACTCGGGTGCAACATTCCAGACGCTTTACTAACAGTCTCCCCATTTGGAGAGTCAGCGCCTTTAACCTGCTGTTTGGCCCAGTTTGCAATTTCTGCGGAAGATGAACAGGAATAGCGAGAACCAATGAGAGGCTAGCTGGAGGTGTCTGGACGGGCAAATTTAACTCTCATTTCCCACCAGGAAGAGGAAATAACCAAAGGCTCAGCGTGCCGTACCGGAACCAGATTAGGGCCTGAAGCCATCCTGCGGTGTTGCGGGCAGGTCACAAGAAAGCGAGTTGAAGAAAGGAGCTCAGGGGCACTGTAATTCACAAACCTGCAGAGTTATAAATGACAGCTATCGTCCAAAAATAGACTGAAGTAAGGCTGCCAAGAGGACTTGAAAGCGGGGCAGAATTGCAGGAAACCGATTTCAGGAGGTAGACTGGAATTGCATTGAAAGCATAGGAAAAGAGGCAGAACGTCCACAATGATGCACTTGGCCAAAAAGGGCGTATGCGTTTTTTCCTGAATATATTCAGGAAAAAACGCATACGCCCTTTTTGGCCAACCAAGCAAGCTTGCAAAGGAAATCTGCACTACAATGAAGTCTCACTTCCCCCCGGTCAAAAGGGCCATCTGAAAAAAGTGTAAAATCCAGAAAGGCAGGACAGGCCATGGAGAAATGGGAGCCTTGTTATGCTGAAGGGCGGGATGTAAATTGCCAACAACCACTCGGGAGAAGTGTATGGTGTTTCCTGAAACATCTAAAAAACAAAGCAACAGAACCTAGGGCACTTCCACTTATGGTCCTATAGCTTAGGGAAATTAAAATCAAAAACACACAGCCACCCCAAAGTTTAAAGCGGCTCCGTTTACAAGAACCTCGTTTACAGTACAAGTTCAACATCGCAGAAAGTGAAAAATGGATAAAGAAGTTGTGGTATTTACTTACAAAGCAATATCACTCAGCAATGAAATCTGTGTCATCAGGCACTTAGCAGCACAATGAGTGGATTCAGGTATGATGATTCTAACTGAAATAAGTCACACAGAAAAAGAAACATCATAAGATATCAGTAATACACGGAATGTAAACTAGGCTACACAGGAACTGAATTACAGAACAGAACAGGGACTCAAATTTAGAAAACCAACTTATGCTTGCTTAAGGGGAAAGGTGAGTTGGGGTGCTGCATAAAACCAGAGATTGAAATGAGCACAGATAAAGTTCCTTAAGTCAAATATGGAATAGACAAGAGCTACTCCTTGCTCAACGAAATGGACTCAACACCGCATATTAAACGCCTAAGAATGTACCTGAGTAGTAAGTATCTTAAAACCTAGGGATTGCTATGTCTCCGAAAGAGAATCAAGCATGTGTACAGGGGCATAAACGCAGCAGTGATAGGATTGGAGAGGTTCGGTGAGCAAATGAAGACCCTTTGAAGTCATATTGCATGGTACCCATTCCACGGGTTTCAACTACCCAGGTTTTAGGTATTCTTCCTTCAGCTAAAACATGCATGTGGAACCCAAGTATGATCAACCATGTGAACGGGAGAAGGGTTCAAATATGTCTCCGTTTTCCTCCCCTGGTACTCGGGTGCAACATTCCAGACGCTTTACTAACACTCTCCCGACTTGGAGAGTCAGTCCCTTTAACCTCCTGTTTGGCCCAGTTTGCAATTTCTGCGGAAGATGAACAGGAATAGCGAGAACCAATGAGAGGCTAGCTGGAGGTGTCTGGACGGGCAAATTTAACTCTCATTTCCCACCAGGAAGAGGAATTAACCAAAGGCTCAGCATGCCAGGCCAGAACCAGATTAGGGCCTGAAGCCATCCTGCGGTGTTGCGGCCAGCTCACAAGAAAGCGAGTTGAAGAAAGGAGCTCAGGGGCACTGTAATTCACAAACCTGCAGAGTTATAAATGACAGCTATCGTCCAAAAATAGACTGAAGTAAGGCTGCCAAGAGGACTTGAAAGCGGGGCAGAATTGCAGGAAACCGATTTCAGGAGGTAGACTGGAATTGCATTGAAAGCATAGGAAAAGAGGCAGAACGTCCACAATGATGCACTTGGCCAAAAAGGGCGTATGCGTTTTTTCCTGAATATATTCAGGAAAAAACGCATACGCCCTTTTTGGCCAACCAAGCAAGCTTGCAAAGGAAATCTGCACTACAATGAAGTCTCACTTCCCCCCGGTCAAAAGGGCCATCTGAAAAAAGTGTAAAATCCAGAAAGGCAGGACAGGCCATGGAGAAATGGGAGCCTTGTTATGCTGATGGGCGGGATGTAAATTGCCAACAGACACTCGGGAGAAGTGTATGGTGTTTCCTGAAACATCTAAAAAACAAAGCAACAGAACCTAGGGCACTTCCACTTATGGTCCTATAGCTTAGGGAAATTAAAATCAAAAAGACACAGCCACCCCAAAGTTTCGAACGGCTCTGTTTACAAAACCTCATTTACAGTACAAGTTCAACATCGCAGAAAGTGAAAAATGGATAAAGAAGTTGTGGTATTTACTTACAAAGCAATATCACTCAGCAATGAAATCTGTGTCATCAGGCCCTTAGCAGCACAATGAGTGGATTCAGGTATGATGATTCTAACTGAAATAAGTCACACAGAAAAAGAAACATCATAAGATATCAGTAATACACGGAATGTAAACTAGGCTACACAGGAACTGAATTACAGAACAGAACAGGGACTCAAATTTAGAAAACCAACTTATGCTTGCTTAAGGGGAAAGGTGAGTTGGGGTGCTGCATAAAACCAGAGATTGAAATGAGCACAGATAAAGTTCCTTAAGTCAAATATGGAATAGACAAGAGCTACTCCTTGCTCAACGAAATGGACTCAACACCGCATATTAAACTCCTAAGAATGTACCTGAGTAGTAAGTATCTTAAAACCTATGGATTGCTATGTCTCCGAAAGAGAATCAAGCATGTGTACAGGGGCATAAACGCAGCAGTGATAGGATTGGAGAGGTTCGGTGAGCAAATGAAGACCCTTTGAAGTCATATTGCATGGTACCCATTCCACGGGTTTCAACTACCCAGGTTTTAGGTATTCTTCCTTCAGCTAAAACATGCATGTGGAACCCAAGTATGATCAACCATGTGAACGGGAGAAGTGTTCAAATATGTCTCCGTTTTCCTCCCCTGGTACTCGGTTGCAACATTCCAGACGCTTTACTAACACTCTCCCGACTTGGAGAGTCAGTCCCTTTAACCTCCTGTTTGGCCCAGTTTGCAATTTCTGCGGAAGATGAACAGGAATAGCAAGAACCAATGAGAGGCTAGCTGGAGGTGTCTGGACGGGCAAATTTAACTCTCATTTCCCACCAGGAAGAGGAATTAACCAAAGGCTCAGCATGCCAGGCCAGAACCAGATTAGGGCCTGAAGCCATCCTGCGGTGTTGCGGCCAGCTCACAAGAAAGCGAGTTGAAGAAAGGAGCTCAGGGGCACTGTAATTCACAAACCTGCAGAGTTATAAATGACAGCTATCGTCCAAAAATAGACTGAAGTAAGGCTGCCAAGAGGACTTGAAAGCGGGGCAGAATTGCAGGAAACCGATTTCAGGAGGTAGACTGGAATTGCATTGAAAGCATAGGAAAAGAGGCAGAACGTCCACAATGATGCACTTGGCCAAAAAGGGCATATGCATTTTTTCCTGAATATATTCAGGAAAAAACGCATACGCCCTTTTTGGCCAACCAAGCAAGCTTGCAAAGGAAATCTGCACTACAATGAAGTCTCACTTCCTCCCGGTCAAAAGGGCCATCTGAAAAAAGTGTAAAATCCAGAAAGGCAGGACAGGCCATGGAGAACTGGGAGCCTTGTTATGCTGATGGGCGGGATGTAAATTGCCAACAACCACTCGAGAGAAGTGTATGGTGTTTCCTGAAACATCTAAAAAACAAAGCAACAGAGCCTAGGGCACTTCCACTTATGGTCCTATAGCTTAGGGAAATTAAAATCAAAAAGACACAGCCACCCCAAAGTTTGGAACGGCTCTGTTTACAAGAACCTCGTTTACAGTACAAGTTCAACATCGCAGAAAGTGAAAAATTAATAAAGAAGTTGTGGTATTTACTTACAAAGCAATATCACTCAGCAATGAAATCTGTGTCATCAGGCCCTTAGCAGCACAATGAGTGGATTCAGGTATGATGATTCTAACTGAAATAAGTCACACAGAAAAAGAAACATCATAAGGTATCAGTAATACACGGAATGTAAACTTGGCTACACAGGAACTGAATTACAGAACAGAACAGGGTCTCAAATTTAGAAAACCAACTTATGCTTGCTTAAGGGGAAAGGTGAGTTGGGGTGCTGCATAAAACCAGAGATTGAAATGAGCACAGATAAAGTTCCTTAAGTCAAATATGGAATAGACAAGAGCTACTCCTTGCTCAACGAAATGGACTCAACACCGCATATTAAACTCCTAAGAATGTACCTGACTAGTAAGTATCTTAAAACCTAGGGATTGCTATGTCTCCGAAAGAGAATCAAGCATGTGTACAGGGACATAAACGCAGCAGTGATAGGATTGGAGAGGTTCGGTGAGCAAATGAAGACCCTTTGAAGTCATATTGCATGGTACCCATTCCACGGGTTTCACCTACCCAGGTTTTAGGTATTCTTCCTTCAGCTAAAACATGCATGTGGAACCCAGAGTATGATCAACCATGTGATCGGGAGACGTGTTCAAATATGTCTCAGTTTTCCTCTCCTGGTACTCGGGTGCAACATTCCAGACGCTTTACTAACACTCTCCCCACTTGGAGAGTCAGCGCCTTTAACCTGCTGTTTGGCCCAGTTTGCAATTTCTGCGGAAGATGAACAGGAATAGCGAGAACCAATGAGAGGCTAGCTGGAGGTGTCTGGACGGGCAAATTTAACTCTCATTTCCCACCAGGAAGAGGAAATAACCAAAGGCTCAGCGTGCCGTACTGGAACCAGATTAGGGCCTGAAGCCATCCTGCGGTGTTGCGGCCAGGTCACAAGAAAGCCAGTTGAAGAAAGGAGCTCAGGGGCACTGTAATTCACAAACCTGCAGAGTTATAAATGACAGCTATCGTCCAAAAATAGACTGAAGTAAGGCTGCCAAGAGGACTTGAAAGCGGGGCAGAATTGCAGGAAACCGATTTCAGGAGGTAGACTGGAATTGCATTGAAAGCATAGGAAAAGAGGCAGAACGTCCACAATGATGCACTTGGCCAAAAAGGGCGTATGCGTTTTTTCCTGAATATATTCAGGAAAAAACGCATACGCCCTTTTTGGCCAACCAAGCAAGCTTGCAAAGGAAATCTGCACTACAATGAAGTCTCACTTCCCCCCGGTCAAAAGGGCCATCTGAAAAAAGTGTAAAATCCAGAAAGGCAGGACAGGCCATGGAGAAATGGGAGCCTTGTTATGCTGATGGGCGGGATGTAAATTGCCAACAGACACTCGGGAGAAGTGTATGGTGTTTCCTGAAACATCTAAAAAACAAAGCAACAGAACCTAGGGCACTTCCACTTATGGTCCTATAGCTTAGGGAAATTAAAATCAAAAAGACACAGCCACCCCAAAGTTTCGAACGGCTCTGTTTACAAAACCTCATTTACAGTACAAGTTCAACATCGCAGAAAGTGAAAAATGGATAAAGAAGTTGTGGTATTTACTTACAAAGCAATATCACTCAGCAATGAAATCTGTGTCATCAGGCCCTTAGCAGCACAATGAGTGGATTCAGGTATGATGATTCTAACTGAAATAAGTCACACAGAAAAAGAAACGTCATAAGGTATCAGTAATACACGGAATGTAAACTTGGCTACACAGGAACTGAATTACAGAACAGAACAGGGTCTCAAATTTAGAAAACCAACTTATGCTTGCTTAAGGGGAAAGGTGAGTTGGGGTGCTGCATAAAACCAGAGATTGAAATGAGCACAGATAAAGTTCCTTAAGTCAAATATGGAATAGACAAGAGCTACTCCTTGCTCAACGAAATGGACTCAACACCGCATATTAAACTCCTAAGAATGTACCTGACTAGTAAGTATCTTAAAACCTAGGGATTGCTATGTCTCCGAAAGAGAATCAAGCATGTGTACAGGGACATAAACGCAGCAGTGATAGGATTGGAGAGGTTCGGTGAGCAAATGAAGACCCTTTGAAGTCATATTGCATGGTACCCATTCCACGGGTTTCACCTACCCAGGTTTTAGGTATTCTTCCTTCAGCTAAAACATGCATGTGGAACCCAGAGTATGATCAACCATGTGATCGGGAGACGTGTTCAAATATGTCTCAATTTTCCTCTCCTGGTACTCGGGTGCAACATTCCAGACGCTTTACTAACACTCTCCCCACTTGGAGAGTCAGCGCCTTTAACCTGCTGTTTGGCCCAGTTTGCAATTTCTGCGGAAGATGAACAGGAATAGCGAGAACCAATGAGAGACTAGCTGGAGGTGTCTGGACGGGCAAATTTAACTCTCATTTCCCACCAGGAAGAGGAAATAACCAAAGGCTCAGCGTGCCGTACCGGAACCAGATTAGGGCATGAAGCCATCCTGCGGTGTTGCGGCCAGCTCAAAAGAAAGCGAGTTGAAGAAAGGAGCTCAGGGGCACTGTAATTCACAAACCTGCAGAGTTATAAATGACAGCTATCGTCCAAAAATAGACTGAAGTAAGGCTGCCAAGAGGACTTGAAAGTGGGGCAGAATTGCAGGAAACCGATTTCAGGAGGTAGACTGGAATTGCATTGAAAGCATAGGAAAAGAGGCAGAACGTCCACAATGATGCACTTGGCCAAAAAGGGCGTATGCGTTTTTTCCTGAATATATTCAGGAAAAAACGCATACGCCCTTTTTGGCCAACCAAGCAAGCTTGCAAAGGAAATCTGCACTACAATGAAGTCTCACTTCCCCCCGGTCAAAAGGGCCATCTGAAAAAAGTGTAAAATCCAGAAAGGCAGGACAGGCCATGGAGAACTGGGAGCCATGTTATGCTGAAGGGCGGGACGTAAATTGTCAACAACCACTCGGGAGAAGTGTATGGTGTTTCCTGAAACATCTAAAAAACAAAGCAACAGAACCTAGGGCACTTCCACTTATGGTCCTATAGCTTAGGGAAATTAAAATCAAAAAGACACAGCCACCCCAAAGTTTGGAACGGCTCTGTTTACAAGAACCTCGTTTACAGTACAAGTTCAACATCGCAGAAAGTGAAAAATGGATAAAGAAGTTGTGGTATTTACTTACAAAGCAATATCACTCAGCAATGAAATCTGTGTCATCAGGCACTTAGCAGCACAATGAGTGGATTCAGGTATGATGATTCTAACTGAAATAAGTCACACAGAAAAAGAAACATCATAAGATATCAGTAATACACAGAATGTAAACTTGGCTACACAGGAACTGAATTACAGAACAGAACAGGGTCTCAAATTTAGAAAACCAACTTATGCTTGCTTAAGGGTAAAGGTGAGTTGGGGTGCTGCATAAAACCAGAGATTGAAATGAGCACAGATAAAGTTCCTTAAGTCAAATATGGAATAGACAAGAGCTACTCCTTGCCCAATGAAATGGACTCAACACCGCATATTAAACGCCTAAGAATGTACCTGACTAGTAAGTATCTTAAAACCTATGGATTGCTATGTCTCTGAAAGAGAATCAAGCATGTGTACAGGGGCATAAACGCAGCAGTGATAGGATTGGAGAGGTTCGGTGAGCAAATGAAGACCCTTTGAAGTCATATTGCATGGTACCCATTACACGGGTCTTAACTCTCCAGGTTTAAGTATTCTTCCTTCAGCTAAAACATGCATGTGGAACCCAACTATGATCAACCATGTGAACGGGAGACGTGTTCAAATATGTCTCAGTTTTCCTCCCCTGGTACTCGGGTGCAACATTCCAGACGCTTTACTAACACTCTCCCCACTTGGAGAGTCAGCGCCTTTAACCTCCTGTTTGGCCCAGTTTGCAATTTCTGCGGAAGATGAACAGGAATAGCGAGAACCAATGAGAGACTAGCTGGAGGTGTCTGGACGGGCAAATTTAACTCTCATTTCCCACCAGGAAGAGGAAATAACCAACGGCTCAGCGTGCCGTGCCGGAACCAGATTAGGGCCTGAAGCCATCCTGCGGTGTTGCGGCCAGCTCACAAGAAAGCGAGTTGAAGAAAGGAGCTCAGGGGCACTGTAATTCACAAACCTGCAGAGTTATAAATGACAGCTATCGTCCAAAAATAGACTGAAGTAAGGCTGCCAAGAGGACTTGAAAGCGGGGCAGAATTGCAGGAAACCGATTTCAGGAGGTAGACTGGAATTGCATTGAAAGCATAGGAAAAGAGGCAGAACGTCCACAATGATGCACTTGGCCAAAAAGGGCGTATGCGTTTTTTCCTGAATATATTCAGGAAAAAACGCATACGCCCTTTTTGGCCAACCAAGCAAGCTTGCAAAGGAATTCTGCACTACAATGAAGTCTCACATTCCCCCGGTCAAAAGGGCCATCTGAAAAAAGTGTAAAATCCAGAAAGGCAGGACAGGCCATGGAGAAATGGGAGCCTTGTTATGCTGAAGGGTGGGATGTAAATGGCCAACAAAAACTCGGGAGAAGTGTATGGTGTTTCCTGAAACATCTAAAAAACAAAGCAACAGAACCTAGGGCACTTCCACTTATGGTCCTATAGCTTAGGGAAATTAAAATCAAAAACACACAGCCACTCCAAAGTTTCAAGCAGCTCCGTTTACAAGAACCTCGTTTACAGTACAAGTTCAACATCGCAGAAAGTGAAAAATGGATAAAGAAGTTGTGGTATTTACTTACAAAGCAATATCACTCAGCAATGAAATCTGTGTCATCAGGCACTTAGCAGCACAATGAGTGGATTCAGGTATGATGATTCTAACTGAAATAAGTCACACAGAAAAAGAAACATCATAAGATATCAGTAATACACAGAATGTAAACTTGGCTACACAGGAACTGAATTACAGAACAGAACAGGGTCTCAAATTTAGAGAACCAACTTATGCTTGCTTAAGGGGAAAGGTGAGTTGGGGTGCTGCATAAAACCAGAGATTGAAATGAGCACAGATAAAGTTCCTTAAGCCAAATATGGAATAGACAAGAGCTACTCCTTGCTCAACGAAATGGACTCAACACCGCATATTAAACTCCTAAGAATGTACCTGAGTAGTAAGTATCTTAAAACCTAGGGATTGCTATGTCTCCAAAAGAGAATCAAGCATGTGTACAGGGGCATAAACGCAGCAGTGATAGGATTGGAGAGGTTCGGTGAGCAAATGAAGACCCTTTGAAGTCATATTGCATGGTACCCATTCCACGGGTTTCAACTACCCAGGTTTTAGGTATTCTTCCTTCAGCTAAAACATGCATGTGGAACCGAGAGTATGATCAACCATGTGATCGGGAGACGTGTTCAAATATGTCTCAGTTTTCCTCCCCTGGTACTCGGGTGCAACATTCCAGACGCTTTACTAACACTCTCCCGACTTGGAGAGTCAGTCCCTTTAACCTCCTGTTTGGCCCAGTTTGCAATTTCTGCGGAAGATGAACAGGAATAGCGAGAACCAATGAGAGGCTAGCTGGAGGTGTCTGGACGGGCAAATTTAACTCTCATTTCCCACCAGGAAGAGGAAATAACCAAAGGCTCAGCGTGCCGTACCGGAACCAGATTAGGGCCTGAAGCCATCCTGCGGTGTTGCGGGCAGGTCACAAGAAAGCGAGTTGAAGAAAGGAGCTCAGGGGCACTGTAATTCACAAACCTGCAGAGTTATAAATGACAGCTATCGTCCAAAAATAGACTGAAGTAAGGCTGCCAAGAGGACTTGAAAGCGGGGCAGAATTGCAGGAAACCGATTTCAGGAGGTAGACTGGAATTGCATTGAAAGCATAGGAAAAGAGGCAGAACGTCCACAATGATGCACTTGGCCAAAAAGGGCGTATGCGTTTTTTCCTGAATATATTCAGGAAAAAACGCATACGCCCTTTTTGGCCAACCAAGCAAGCTTGCAAAGGAAATCTGCACTACAATGAAGTCTCACTTCCCCCCGGTCAAAAGGGCCATCTGAAAAAAGTGTAAAATCCAGAAAGGCAGGACAGGCCATGGAGAAATGGGAGCCTTGTTATGCTGATGGGCGGGATGTAAATTGCCAACAGACACTCGGGAGAAGTGTATGGTGTTTCCTGAAACATCTAAAAAACAAAGCAACAGAACCTAGGGCACTTCCACTTATGGTCCTATAGCTTAGGGAAATTAAAATCAAAAAGACACAGCCACCCCAAAGTTTCGAATGGCTCTGTTTACAAAACCTCATTTACAGTACAAGTTCAACATCGCAGAAAGTGAAAAATGGATAAAGAAGTTGTGGTATTTACTTACAAAGCAATATCACTCAGCAATGAAATCTGTGTCATCAGGCCCTTAGCAGCACAATGAGTGGATTCAGGTATGATGATTCTAACTGAAATAAGTCACACAGAAAAAGAAACATCATAAGATATCAGTAATACACGGAATGTAAACTAGGCTACACAGGAACTGAATTACAGAACAGAACAGGGACTCAAATTTAGAAAACCAACTTATGCTTGCTTAAGGGGAAAGGTGAGTTGGGGTGCTGCATAAAACCAGAGATTGAAATGAGCACAGATAAAGTTCCTTAAGTCAAATATTGAATAGACAAGAGCTACTCCTTGCTCAACGAAATGGACTCAACACCGCATATTAAACGCCTAGAATGTACCTGACTAGTAAGTACCTTAAAACTATAGATTGCTATGTCTCTGAAAGAGAATCAAGCATGTGTACAGGGGCATAAACGCAGCAGTGATAGGATTGGAGAGGTTCGGTGAGCAAATGAAGACCCTTTGAAGTCATATTGCATGGTACCCATTACACGGGTCTTAACTCTCCAGGTTTAAGGTATTCTTCCTTCAGCTAAAACATGCATGTGGAACCCAAGTATGATCAACCATGTGAACGGGAGACGTGTTCAAATATGTCTCAGTTTTCCTCCCCTGGTACTCGGGTGCAACATTCCAGACGCTTTACTAACACTCTCCCCACTTGGAGTGTCAGCGCCTTTAACCTCCTGTTTGGCCCAGTTTGCAATTTCTGCGGAAGATGAACAGGAATAGCGAGAACCAATGAGAGACTAGCTGGAGGTGTCTGGACGGGCAAATTTAACTCTCATTTCCCACCAGGAAGAGGAAATAACCAACGGCTCAGCGTGCCGTGCCGGAACCAGATTAGGGCCTGAAGCCATCCTGCGGTGTTGCGGCCAGGTCACAAGAAAGCAACTTGAAGAAAGGAGCTCAGGGGCACTGTAATTCACAAACCTGCAGAGTTATAAATGACAGCTATCGTCCAAAAATAGACTGAAGTAAGGCTGCCAAGAGGACTTGAAAGCGGGGCAGAATTGCAGGAAACCGATTTCAGGAGGTAGACTGGAATTGCATTGAAAGCATAGGAAAAGAGGCAGAACGTCCACAATGATGCACTTGGCCAAAAAGGGCGTATGCGTTTTTTCCTGAATATATTCAGGAAAAAACGCATACGCCCTTTTTGGCCAACCAAGCAAGCTTGCAAAGGAAATCTGCACTACAATGAAGTCTCACATTCCCCCGGTCAAAAGGGCCATCTGAAAAAAGTGTAAAATCCAGAAAGGCAGGACAGGCCATGGAGAACTGGGAGCCTTGTTATGCTGATGGGCGGGATGTAAATTGCCAACAACCACTCGGGAGAAGTGTATGGTGTTTCCTGAAACATCTAAAAAACAAAGCAACAGAACCTAGGGCACTTCCACTTATGGTCCTATAGCTTAGGGAAATTAAAATCAAAAAGACACAGCCACCCCAAAGTTTGGAACGGCTCTGTTTACAAGAACCTCGTTTACAGTACAAGTTCAACATCACAGAAAATGAAAAATGGATAAAGAACTTGTGGTATTTACTTACAAAGCAATATCACTCAGCAATGAAATCTGTGTCATCAGGCCCTTAGCAGCACAATGAGTGGATTCAGGTATGATGATTCTAACTGAAATAAGTCACACAGAAAAAGAAACATCATAAGATATCACTAATACACGGAATGGAAACTTGGCTACACAGGAACTGAATTACAGAACAGAACAGGGTCTCAAATTTAGAAAACCAACTTATGCTTGCTTAAGGGTAAAGGTGAGTTGGGGTGCTGCATAAAACCAGAGATTGAAATGAGCACAGATAAACTTCCTTAAGCCAAATATGGAATAGACAAGAGCTACTCCTTACTCAACGAATTGGACTCAACACCGCATATTAAACGCCTAAGAATGTACCTGACTAGTAAGTATCTTAAAACCTATGGATTGCTATGTCTCCGAAAGAGAATCAAGCATGTGTACAGGAGCATAAACGCAGCAGTGATAGGATTGGAGAGGTTCGGTGAGCAAATGAAGACCCTTTGAAGTCATATTGCATGGTACCCATTCCACGGGTTTCAACTACCCAGGTTTTAGGTATTCTTCCTTCAGCTAAAACATGCATGTGGAACCCAGAGTATGATCAACCATGTGATCGGGAGATGTGTTCAAATATGTCTCAGTTTTCCTCCCCTGGTACTCGGGTGCAACATTCCAGACGCTTTACTAACAGTCTCCCCACTTGGAGAGTCAGCGCCTTTAACCTCCTGTTTGGCCCAGTTTGCAATTTCTGCGGAAGATGAACAGGAATAGCGAGAACCAATGAGAGGCTAGCTGGAGGTGTCTGGACGGGCAAATTTAACTCTCATTTCCCACCAGGGAGAGGAAATAACCAACGGCTCAGCGTGCCGTGCCGGAACCAGATTAGGGCCTGAAGCCATCCTGCGGTGTTGCGGCCAGGTCACAAGAAAGCGACTTGAAGAAAGGAGCTCAGGGGCACTGTAATTCACAAACCTGCAGAGTTATAAATGACAGCTATCGTCCAAAAATAGACTGAAGTAAGGCTGCCAAGAGGACTTGAAAGCGGGGCAGAATTGCAGGAAACCGATTTCAGGAGGTAGACTGGAATTGCATTGAAAGCATAGGAAAAGAGGCAGAACGTCCACAATGATGCACTTGGCCAAAAAGGGCGTATGCGTTTTTTCCTGAATATATTCAGGAAAAAACGCATACGCCCTTTTTGGCCAACCAAGCAAGCTTGCAAAGGAAATCTGCACTACAATGAAGTCTCACATTCCCCCGGTCAAAAGGGCCATCTGAAAAAAGTGTAAAATCCAGAAAGGCAGGACAGGCCATGGAGAACTGGGAGCCTTGTTATGCTGATGGGCGGGATGTAAATTGCCAACAACCACTCGGGAGAAGTGTATGGTGTTTCCTGAAACATCTAAAAAACAAAGCAACAGAACCTAGGGCACTTCCACTTATGGTCCTATAGCTTAGGGAAATTAAAATCAAAAAGACACAGCCACCCCAAAGTTTGGAACGGCTCTGTTTACAAGAACCTCGTTTACAGTACAAGTTCAACATCGCAGAAAATGAAAAATGGATAAAGAACTTGTGGTATTTACTTACAAAGCAATATCACTCAGCAATGAAATCTGTGTCATCAGGCCCTTAGCAGCACAATGAGTGGATTCAGGTATGATGATTCTAACTGAAATAAGTCACACAGAAAAAGAAACATCATAAGATATCACTAATACACGGAATGGAAACTTGGCTACACAGGAACTGAATTACAGAACAGAACAGGGTCTCAAATTTAGAAAACCAACTTATGCTTGCTTAAGGTTAAAGGTGAGTTGGGGTGCTGCATAAAACCAGAGATTGAAATGAGCACAGATAAACTTCCTTAAGCCAAATATGGAATAGACAAGAGCTACTCCTTACTCAACGAAATGGACTCAACACCGCATATTAAACGCCTAAGAATGTACCTGACTAGTAAGTATCTTAAAACCTATGGATTGCTATGTCTCCGAAAGAGAATCAAGCATGTGTACAGGGGCATAAACGCAGCAGTGATAGGATTGGAGAGGTTCGGTGAGCAAATGAAGACCCTTTGAAGTCATATTGCATGGTACCCATTCCACGGGTTTCAACTACCCAGGTTTTAGGTATTCTTCCTTCAGCTAAAACATGCATGTGGAACCCAGAGTATGATCAACCATGTGATCGGGAGACGTGTTCAAATATGTCTCAGTTTTCCTCCCCTGGTACTCGGGTGCAACATTCCAGACGCTTTACTAACAGTCTCCCCACTTGGAGAGTCAGCGCCTTTAACCTCCTGTTTGGCCCAGTTTGCAATTTCTGCGGAAGATGAACAGGAATAGCGAGAACCAATGAGAGGCTAGCTGGAGGTGTCTGGACGGGCAAATTTAACTCTCATTTCCCACCAGGAAGAGGAAATAACCAAAGGCTCAGCGTGCCGTACCGGAACCAGATTAGGGCATGAAGCCATCCTGCGGTGTTGCTGCCAGCTCAAAAGAAAGCGAGTTGAAGAAAGGAGCTCAGGGGCACTGTAATTCACAAACCTGCAGAGTTATAAATGACAGCTATCGTCCAAAAATAGACTGAAGTAAGGCTGCCAAGAGGACTTGAAAGCGGGGCAGAATTGCAGGAAACCGATTTCAGGAGGTAGACTGGAATTGCATTGAAAGCATAGGAAAAGAGGCAGAACGTCCACAATGATGCACTTGGCCAAAAAGGGCGTATGCGTTTTTTCCTGAATATATTCAGGAAAAAACGCATACACCCTTTTTGGCCAACCAAGCAAGCTTGCAAAGGAAATCTGCACTACAATGAAGTCTCACTTCCCCCCGGTCAAAAGGGCCATCTGAAAAAAGTGTAAAATCCAGAAAGGCAGGACAGGCCATGGAGAAATGGGAGCCTTGTTATGCTGAAGGGTGGGATGTAAATGGCCAACAACCACTCGGGAGAAGTGTATGGTGTTTCCTGAAACATCTAAAAAACAAAGCAACAGAACCTAGGGCACTTCCACTTATGGTCCTATAGCTTAGGGAAATTAAAATCAAAAACACACAGCCACCCCAAAGTTTCAAGCGGCTCCGTTTACAAGAACCTCGTTTACAGTACAAGTTCAACATCGCAGAAAGTGAAAAATGGATAAAGAAGTTGTGGTATTTACTTACAAAGCAATATCACTCAGCAATGAAATCTGTGTCATCAGGCACTTAGCAGCACAATGAGTGGATTCAGGTATGATGATTCTAACTGAAATAAGTCACACAGAAAAAGAAACATCATAAGATATCAGTAATATACAGAATGTAAACTTGGCTACACAGGAACTGAATTACAGAACAGAACAGGGTCTCAAATTTAGAGAACCAACTTATGCTTGCTTAAGGGGAAAGGTGAGTTGGGGTGCTGCATAAAACCAGAGATTGAAATGAGCACAGATAAAGTTCCTTAAGCCAAATATGGAATAGACAAGAGCTACTCCTTGCTCAACGAAATGGACTCAACACCGCATATTAAACTCCTAATAATGTACCTGAGTAGTAAGTATCTTAAAACCTAGGGATTGCTATGTCTCCGAAAGAGAATGAAGCATGTGTACAGGGGCATAAACGCAGCAGTGATAGGATTGGAGAGGTTCGGTGAGCAAATGAAGACCCTTTGAAGTCATATTGCATGGTACCCATTCCACGGGTTTCAACTACCCAGGTTTTAGGTATTCTTCCTTCAGCTAAAACATGCATGTGGAACCCAGAGTATGATCAACCATGTGATCGGGAGACGTGTTCAAATATGTCTCAGTTTTCCTCCCCTGGTACTCGGGTGCAACATTCCAGACGCTTTACTAACAGTCTCCCCACTTGGAGAGTCAGCGCCTTTAACCTCCTGTTTGGCCCAGTTTGCAATTTCTGTGGAAGATGAACAGGAATAGCGAGAACCAATGAGAGGCTAGCTGGAGGTGTCTGGACGGGCAAATTTAACTCTCATTTCCCACCAGGAAGAGGAAATAACCAAAGGCTCAGCGTGCCGTACCGGAACCAGATTAGGGCATGAAGCCATCCTGCGGTGTTGCGGCCAGCTCAAAAGAAAGCGAGTTGAAGAAAGGAGCTCAGGGGCACTGTAATTCACAAACCTGCAGAGTTATAAATGACAGCTATCGTCCAAAAATAGACTGAAGTAAGGCTGCCAAGAGGACTTGAAAGCGGGGCAGAATTGCAGGAAACCGATTTCAGGAGGTAGACTGGAATTGCATTGAAAGCATAGGAAAAGAGGCAGAACGTCCACAATGATGCACTTGGCCAAAAAGGGCGTATGCGTTTTTTCCTGAATATATTCAGGAAAAAACGCATACGCCCTTTTTGGCCAACCAAGCAAGCTTGCAAAGGAAATCTGCACTACAATGAAGTCTCACTTCCCCCCTGTCAAAAGGGCCATCTGAAAAAAGTGTAAAATCCAGAAAGGCAGGACAGGCCATGGAGAACTGGGAGCCTTGTTATGCTGAAGGGCGGGATGTAAATTGCCAACAACCACTCGGGAGAAGTGTATGGTGTTTCCTGAAACATCTAAAAAACAAAGCAACAGAACCTAGGGCACTTCCACTTATGGTCCTATAGCTTAGGGAAATTAAAATCAAAAACACACAGCCACCCCAAAGTTTAAAGCGGCTCCGTTTACAAGAACCTCGTTTACAGTACAAGTACAACATCGCAGAAAGTGAAAAATGGATAAAGAAGTTGTGGTATTTACTTACAAAGCAATATCACTCAGCAATGAAATCTGTGTCATCAGGCACTTAGCAGCACAATGAGTGGATTCAGGTATGATGATTCTAACTGAAATAAGTCACACAGAAAAAGAAACATCATAAGATATCAGTAATACACAGAATGTAAACTTGGCTACACAGGAACTGAATTACAGAACAGAACAGGGACTCAAATTTAGAGAACCAACTTATGCTTGCTTAAGGGGAAAGGTGAGTTGGGGTGCTGCATAAAACCAGAGATTGAAATGAGCACAGATAAAGTTCCTTAAGCCAAATATGGAATAGACAAGAGCTACTCCTTGCTCAACGAAATGGACTCAACACCGCATATTAAACTCCTAAGAATGTACCTGAGTAGTAAGTATCTTAAAACCTATGGATTGCTATGTCTCCGAAAGAGAATCAAGCATGTGTACAGGGGCATAAACGCAGCAGTGATAGGATTGGAGAGGTTCGGTGAGCAAATGAAGACCCTTTGAAGTCATATTGCATGGTACCCATTCCACGGGTTTCAACTACCCAGGTTTCAGGTATTCTTCCTTCAGCTAAAACATGCATGTGGAACCGAGAGTATGATCAACCATGTGATCGGGAGACGTGTTCAAATATGTCTCAGTTTTCCTCCCCTGGTACTCGGGTGCAACATTCCAGACGCTTTACTAACAGTCTCCCCACTTGGAGAGTCAGCGCCTTTAACCTCCTGTTTGGCCCAGTTTGCAATTTCTGCGGAAGATGAACAGGAATAGCGAGAACCAATGAGAGGCTAGCTGGAGGTGTCTGGACGGGCAAATTTAACTCTCATTTCCCACCAGGAAGAGGAAATAACCAAAGGCTCAGCGTGCCGTACCGGAACCAGATTAGGGCCTGAAGCCATCCTGCGGTGTTGCGGCCAGGTCACAAGAAAGCGACTTGAAGAAAGGAGCTCAGGGGCACTGTAATTCACAAACCTGCAGAGTTATAAATGACAGCTATCATCCAAAAATAGACTGAAGTAAGGCTGCCAAGAGGACTTGAAAGCGGGGCAGAATTGCAGGAAACCGATTTCAGGAGGTAGACTGGAATTGCATTGAAAGCATAGGAAAAGAGGCAGAACGTCCACAATGATGCACTTGGCCAAAAAGGGCGTATGCGTTTTTTCCTGAATATATTCAGGAAAAAACGCATACGCCCTTTTTGGCCAACCAAGCAAGCTTGCAAAGGAAATCTGCACTACAATGAAGTCTCACTTCCCCCCGGTCAAAAGGGCCATCTGAAAAAAGTGTAAAATCCAGAAAGGCAGGACAGGCCATGGAGAAATGGGAGCCTTGTTATGCTGAAGGGTGGGATGTAAATGGCCAACAACCACTCGGGAGAAGTGTATGGTGTTTCCTGAAACATCTAAAAAACAAAGCAACAGAACCTAGGGCACTTCCACTTATGGTCCTATAGCTTAGGGAAATTAAAATCAAAAACACACAGCCACCCCAAAGTTTCAAGCGGCTCCGTTTACAAGAACCTCGTTTACAGTACAAGTTCAACATCGCAGAAAGTGAAAAATGGATAAAGAAGTTGTGGTATTTACTTACAAAGCAATATCACTCAGCAATGAAATCTGTGTCATCAGGCACTTAGCAGCACTATGAGTGGATTCAGGTATGATGATTCTAACTGAAATAAGTCACACAGAAAAAGAAACATCATAAGATATCAGTAATATACAGAATGTAAACTTGGCTACACAGGAACTGAATTACAGAACAGAACAGGGTCTCAAATTTAGAGAACCAACTTATGCTTGCTTAAGGGGAAAGGTGAGTTGGGGTGCTGCATAAAACCAGAGATTGAAATGAGCACAGATAAAGTTCCTTAAGCCAAATATGGAATAGACAAGAGCTACTCCTTGCTCAACGAAATGGACTCAACACCGCATATTAAACTCCTAATAATGTACCTGAGTAGTAAGTATCTTAAAACCTAGGGATTGCTATGTCTCCGAAAGAGAATCAAGCATGTGTACAGGGGCATAAACGCAGCAGTGATAGGATTGGAGAGGTTCGGTGAGCAAATGAAGACCCTTTGAAGTCATATTGCATGGTACCCATTCCACGGGTTTCAACTACCCAGGTTTTAGGTATTCTTCCTTCAGCTAAAACATGCATGTGGAACCCAGAGTATGATCAACCATGTGATCGGGAGACGTGTTCAAATATGTCTCAGTTTTCCTCCCCTGGTACTCGGGTGCAACATTCCAGACGCTTTACTAACAGTCTCCCCACTTGGAGAGTCAGCGCCTTTAACCTCCTGTTTGGCCCAGTTTGCAATTTCTGTGGAAGATGAACAGGAATAGCGAGAACCAATGAGAGGCTAGCTGGAGGTGTCTGGACGGGCAAATTTAACTCTCATTTCCCACCAGGAAGAGGAAATAACCAAAGGCTCAGCGTGCCGTACCGGAACCAGATTAGGGCATGAAGCCATCCTGCGGTGTTGCGGCCAGCTCAAAAGAAAGCGAGTTGAAGAAAGGAGCTCAGGGGCACTGTAATTCACAAACCTGCAGAGTTATAAATGACAGCTATCGTCCAAAAATAGACTGAAGTAAGGCTGCCAAGAGGACTTGAAAGCGGGGCAGAATTGCAGGAAACCGATTTCAGGAGGTAGACTGGAATTGCATTGAAAGCATAGGAAAAGAGGTAGAACGTCCACAATGATGCACTTGGCCAAAAAGGGCGTATGCGTTTTTTCCTGAATATATTCAGGAAAAAACGCATACGCCCTTTTTGGCCAACCAAGCAAGCTTGCAAAGGAAATCTGCACTACAATGAAGTCTCACTTCCCCCCTGTCAAAAGGGCCATCTGAAAAAAGTGTAAAATCCAGAAAGGCAGGACAGGCCATGGAGAACTGGGAGCCTTGTTATGCTGAAGGGCGGGATGTAAATTGCCAACAACCACTCGGGAGAAGTGTATGGTGTTTCCTGAAACATCTAAAAAACAAAGCAACAGAACCTAGGGCACTTCCACTTATGGTCCTATAGCTTAGGGAAATTAAAATCAAAAACACACAGCCACCCCAAAGTTTAAAGCGGCTCCGTTTACAAGAACCTCGTTTACAGTACAAGTTCAACATCGCAGAAAGTGAAAAATGGATAAAGAAGTTGTGGTATTTACTTACAAAGCAATATCACTCAGCAATGAAATCTGTGTCATCAGGCACTTAGCAGCACAATGAGTGGATTCAGGTATGATGATTCTAACTGAAATAAGTCACACAGAAAAAGAAACATCATAAGATATCAGTAATACACAGAATGTAAACTTGGCTACACAGGAACTGAATTACAGAACAGAACAGGGACTCAAATTTAGAGAACCAACTTATGCTTGCTTAAGGGGAAAGGTGAGTTGGGGTGCTGCATAAAACCAGAGATTGAAATGAGCACAGATAAAGTTCCTTAAGCCAAATATGGAATAGACAAGAGCTACTCCTTGCTCAACGAAATGGACTCAACACCGCATATTAAACTCCTAAGAATGTACCTGAGTAGTAAGTATCTTAAAACCTATGGATTGCTATGTCTCCGAAAGAGAATCAAGCATGTGTACAGGGGCATAAACGCAGCAGTGATAGGATTGGAGAGGTTCGGTGAGCAAATGAAGACCCTTTGAAGTCATATTGCATGGTACCCATTCCACGGGTTTCAACTACCCAGGTTTCAGGTATTCTTCCTTCAGCTAAAACATGCATGTGGAACCGAGAGTATGATCAACCATGTGATCGGGAGACGTGTTCAAATATGTCTCAGTTTTCCTCCCCTGGTACTCGGGTGCAACATTCCAGACGCTTTACTAACAGTCTCCCCACTTGGAGAGTCAGCGCCTTTAACCTCCTGTTTGGCCCAGTTTGCAATTTCTGCGGAAGATGAACAGGAATAGCGAGAACCAATGAGAGGCTAGCTGGAGGTGTCTGGACGGGCAAATTTAACTCTCATTTCCCACCAGGAAGAGGAAATAACCAAAGGCTCAGCGTGCCGTACCGGAACCAGATTAGGGCCTGAAGCCATCCTGCGGTGTTGCGGCCAGGTCACAAGAAAGCGACTTGAAGAAAGGAGCTCAGGGGCACTGTAATTCACAAACCTGCAGAGTTATAAATGACAGCTATCATCCAAAAATAGACTGAAGTAAGGCTGCCAAGAGGACTTGAAAGCGGGGCAGAATTGCAGGAAACCGATTTCAGGAGGTAGACTGGAATTGCATTGAAAGCATAGGAAAAGAGGCAGAACGTCCACAATGATGCACTTGGCCAAAAAGGGCGTATGCGTTTTTTCCTGAATATATTCAGGAAAAAACGCATACGCCCTTTTTGGCCAACCAAGCAAGCTTGCAAAGGAAATCTGCACTACAATGAAGTCTCACTTCCCCCCGGTCAAAAGGGCCATCTGAAAAAAGTGTAAAATCCAGAAAGGCAGGACAGGCCATGGAGAAATGGGAGCCTTGTTATGCTGAAGGGTGGGATGTAAATGGCCAACAACCACTCGGGAGAAGTGTATGGTGTTTCCTGAAACATCTAAAAAACAAAGCAACAGAACCTAGGGCACTTCCACTTATGGTCCTATAGCTTAGGGAAATTAAAATCAAAAACACACAGCCACCCCAAAGTTTCAAGCGGCTCCGTTTACAAGAACCTCGTTTACAGTACAAGTTCAACATCGCAGAAAGTGAAAAATGGATAAAGAAGTTGTGGTATTTACTTACAAAGCAATATCACTCAGCAATGAAATCTGTGTCATCAGGCACTTAGCAGCACTATGAGTGGATTCAGGTATGATGATTCTAACTGAAATAAGTCACACAGAAAAAGAAACATCATAAGATATCAGTAATATACAGAATGTAAACTTGGCTACACAGGAACTGAATTACAGAACAGAACAGGGTCTCAAATTTAGAGAACCAACTTATGCTTGCTTAAGGGGAAAGGTGAGTTGGGGTGCTGCATAAAACCAGAGATTGAAATGAGCACAGATAAAGTTCCTTAAGCCAAATATGGAATAGACAAGAGCTACTCCTTGCTCAACGAAATGGACTCAACACCGCATATTAAACTCCTAAGAATGTACCTGAGTAGTAAGTATCTTAAAACCTAGGGATTGCTATGTCTCCGAAAGAGAATCAAGCATGTGTACAGGGGCATAAACGCAGCAGTGATAGGATTGGAGAGGTTCGGTGAGCAAATGAAGACCCTTTGAAGTCATATTGCATGGTACCCATTCCACGGGTTTCAACTACCCAGGTTTTAGGTATTCTTCCTTCAGCTAAAACATGCATGTGGAACCGAGAGTATGATCAACCATGTGATCGGGAGACGTGTTCAAATATGTCTCAGTTTTCCTCCCCTGGTACTCGGGTGCAACATTCCAGACGCTTTACTAACAGTCTCCCCACTTGGAGAGTCAGCGCCTTTAACCTCCTGTTTGGCCCAGTTTGCAATTTCTGCGGAAGATGAACAGGAATAGCGAGAACCAATGAGAGGCTAGCTGGAGGTGTCTGGACGGGCAAATTTAACTGTCATTTCCCACCAGAAAGAGGAAATAACCAAAGGCTCAGCGTGCCGTACCGGAAACAGATTAGGGCCTGAAGCCATCCTGCGGTGTTGCAGGCAGGTCACAAGAAAGCGAGTTGAAGAAAGGAGCTCAGGGGCACTGTAATTCACAAACCTGCAGAGTTATAAATGACAGCTATCGTCCAAAAATAGACTGAACTAAGGCTGCCAAGAGGACTTGAAAGCGGGGCAGAATTGCAGGAAACCGATTTCAGGAGGTAGACTGGAATTGCATAGAAAGCATAGGAAAAGAGGCAGAACGTCCACAATGATGCACTTGGCCAAAAAGGGCGTATGCGTTTTTTCCTGAATATATTCAGGAAAAAACGCATACGCCCTTTTTGGCCAACCAAGCAAGCTTGCAAAGGAAATCTGCACTACAATGAAGTCTCACTTCCCCCCGGTCAAAAGGGCCATCTGAAAAAAGTGTAAAATCCAGAAAGGCAGGACAGGCCATGGAGAAATGGGAGCCTTGTCATGCTGAAGGGCGGGATGTAAATTGCCAACAACCACTCGGGAGAAGTGTATGGTGTTTCCTGAAACATCTAAAAAACAAAGCAACAGAACCTAGGGCACTTCCACTTATGGTCCTATAGCTTAGGGAAATTAAAATCAAAAACACACAGCCACCGCAAAGTTTAAAGCGGCTCCGTTTACAAGAACCTCGTTTACAGTACAAGTTCAACATCGCAGAAAGTGAAAAATGGATAAAGAAGTTGTGGTATTTACTTACAAAGCAATATCACTCAGCAATGAAATCTGTGTCATCAGGCCCTTAGCAGCACAATGAGTGGATTCAGGTATGATGATTCTAACTGAAATAAGTCACACAGAAAAAGAAACATCATAAGATATCAGTAATACACGGAATGTAAACTAGGCTACACAGGAACTGAATTACAGAACAGAACAGGGACTCAAATTTAGAAAACCAACTTATGCTTGCTTAAGGGAAAGGTGAGTTGGGGTGCTGCATAAAACCAGAGATTGAAATGAGCACAGATAAAGTTCCTTAAGTCAAATATGGAATAGACAAGAGCTACTCCTTGCTCAACGAAATGGACTCAACACCGCATATTAAACTCCTAAGAATGTACCTGAGTAGTAAGTATCTTAAAACCTAGGGATTGCTATGTCTCCGAAAGAGAATCAAGCATGTGTACAGGGGCATAAACGCAGCAGTGATAGGATTGGAGAGGTTCGGTGAGCAAATGAAGACCCTTTGAAGTCATATTGCATGGTACCCATTCCACGGGTTTCAACTACCCAGGTTTTAGGTATTCTTCCTTCAGCTAAAACATGCATGTGGAACCCAAGTATGATCAACCATGTGAACGGGAGAAGTGTTCAAATATGTCTCCATTTTCCTCCCCTGGTACTCGGGTGCAACATTCCAGACGCTTTACTAACACTCTCCCGACTTGGAGAGTCAGTGCCTTTAACCTCCTGTTTGGCCCAGTTTGCAATTTCTGCGGAAGATGAACAGGAATAGCGAGAACCAATGAGAGGCTAGCTGGAGGTGTCTGGACGGGCAAATTTAACTCTCATTTCCCACCAGGAAGAGGAATTAACCAAAGGCTCAGCATGCCAGGCCAGAACCAGATTAGGGCCTGAAGCCATCCTGCGGTGTTGCGGCCAGCTCACAAGAAAGCGAGTTGAAGAAAGGAGCTCAGGGGCACTGTAATTCACAAACCTGCAGAGTTATAAATGACAGCTATCGTCCAAAAATAGACTGAAGTAAGGCTGCCAAGAGGACTTGAAAGCGGGGCAGAATTGCAGGAAACCGATTTCAGGAGGTAGACTGGAATTGCATTGAAAGCATAGGAAAAGAGGCAGAACGTCCACAATGATGCACTTGGCCAAAAAGGGCGTATGCGTTTTTTCCTGAAAATATTCAGGAAAAAACGCATACGCCCTTTTTGGCCAACCAAGCAAGCTTGCAAAGGAAATCTGCACTACAATGAAGTCTCACTTCTCCCCGGTCAAAAGGGCCATCCGAAAAAAGTGTAAAATCCAGAAAGGCAGGACAGGCCATGGAGAACTGGGAGCCTTGTTATGCTGATGGGCGGGATGTAAATTGCCAACAACCACTCGAGAGAAGTGTATGGTGTTTCCTGAAACATCTAAAAAACAAAGCAACAGAACCTAGGGCACTTCCACTTATGGTCCTATAGCTTAGGGAAATTAAAACCAAAAAGACACAGCCACCCCAAAGTTTGGAACGGCTCTGTTTACAAGAACCTCGTTTACAGTACAAGTTCAACATCGCAGAAAGTGAAAAATTAATAAAGAAGTTGTGGTATTTACTTACAAAGCAATATCACTCAGCAATGAAATCTGTGTCATCAGGCCCTTAGCAGCACAATGAGTGGATTCAGGTATGATGATTCTAACTGAAATAAGTCACACAGAAAAAGAAACGTCATAAGGTATCAGTAATACACGGAATGTAAACTTGGCTACACAGGAACTGAATTACAGAACAGAACAGGGTCTCAAATTTAGAAAACCAACTTATGCTTGCTTAAGGGGAAAGGTGAGTTGGGGTGCTGCATAAAACCAGAGATTGAAATGAGCACAGATAAAGTTCCTTAAGTCAAATATGGAATAGACAAGAGCTACTCCTTGCTCAATGAAATGGACTCAACACCGCATATTAAACGCCTAAGAATGTACCTGACTAGTAAGTATCTTAAAACCTATGGATTGCTATGTCTCTGAAAGAGAATCAAGCATGTGTACAGGGGCATAAACGCAGCAGTGATAGGATTGGAGAGGTTCGGTGAGCAAATGAAGACCCTTTGAAGTCATATTGCATGGTACCCATTACACGGGTCTTAACTCTCCAGGTTTAAGGTATTCTTCCTTCAGCTAAAACATGCATGTGGAACCCAAGTATGATCAACCATGTGAACGGGAGACGTGTTCAAATATGTCTCAGTTTTCCTCCCCTGGTACTCGGGTGCAACATTCCAGACGCTTTACTAACACTCTCCCCACTTGGAGAGTCAGCGCCTTTAACCTGCTGTTTGGCCCAGTTTGCAATTTCTGCGGAAGATGAACAGGAATAGCGAGAACCAATGAGAGACAAGCTGGAGGTGTCTGGACGGGCAAATTTAACTCTCATTTCCCACCAGGAAGAGGAAATAACCAACGGCTCAGCGTGCCGTGCCGGAACCAGATTAGGGCCTGAAGCCATCCTGCGGTGTTGCGGCCAGGTCACAAGAAAGCGACTTGAAGAAAGGAGCTCAGGGGCACTGTAATTCACAAACCTGCAGAGTTATAAATGACAGCTATCGTCCAAAAATAGACTGAACTAAGGCTGCCAAGAGGACTTGAAAGCGGGGCAGAATTGCAGGAAACCGATTTCAGGAGGTAGACTGGAATTGCATTGAAAGCATAGGAAAAGAGGCAGAACGTCCACAATGATGCACTTGGCCAAAAAGGGCGTATGCGTTTTTTCCTGAATATATTCAGGAAAAAACGCATACGCCCTTTTTGGCCAACCAAGCAAGCTTGCAAAGGAAATCTGCACTACAATGAAGTCTCACTTCCTCCCGGTCAAAAGGGCCATCTGAAAAAAGTGTAAAATCCAGAAAGGCAGGACAGGCCATGGAGAACTGGGAGCCTTGTTATGCTGATGGGCGGGATGTAAATTGCCAACAACCACTCGAGAGAAGTGTATGGTGTTTCCTGAAACATCTAAAAAACAAAGCAACAGAACCTAGGGCACTTCCACTTATGGTCCTATAGCTTAGGGAAATTAAAACCAAAAACACACAGCCACCCCAAAGTTTGGAACGGCTCTGTTTACAAGAACCTCGTTTACAGTACAAGTTCAACATCGCAGAAAGTGAAAAATTAATAAAGAAGTTGTGGTATTTACTTACAAAGCAATATCACTCAGCAATGAAATCTGTGTCATCAGGCCCTTAGCAGCACAATGAGTGGATTCAGGTATGATGATTCTAACTGAAATAAGTCACACAGAAAAAGAAACGTCATAAGGTATCAGTAATACACGGAATGTAAACTTGGCTACACAGGAACTGAATTACAGAACAGAACAGGGTCTCAAATTTAGAAAACCAACTTATGCTTGCTTAAGGGGAAAGGTGAGTTGGGGTGCTGCATAAAACCAGAGATTGAAATGAGCACAGATAAAGTTCCTTAAGTCAAATATGGAATAGACAAGAGCTACTCCTTGCTCAACGAAATGGACTCAACACCGCATATTAAACTCCTAAGAATGTACCTGACTAGTAAGTATCTTAAAACCTAGGGATTGCTATGTCTCCGAAAGAGAATCAAGCATGTGTACAGGGACATAAACGCAGCAGTGATAGGATTGGAGAGGTTCGGTGAGCAAATGAAGACCCTTTGAAGTCATATTGCATGGTACCCATTCCACGGGTTTCACCTACCCAGGTTTTAGGTATTCTTCCTTCAGCTAAAACATGCATGTGGAACCGAGAGTATGATCAACCATGTGATCGGGAGACGTGTTCAAATATGTCTCAGTTTTCCTCCCCTGGTACTCGGGTGCAACATTCCAGACGCTTTACTAACAGTCTCCCCACTTGGAGAGTCAGCGCCTTTAACCTCCTGTTTGGCCCAGTTTGCAATTTCTGTGGAAGATGAACAGGAATAGCGAGAACCAATGAGAGGCTAGCTGGAGGTGTCTGGACGGGCAAATTTAACTCTCATTTCCCACCAGGAAGAGGAAATAACCAAAGGCTCAGCGTGCCGTACCGGAACCAGATTAGGGCATGAAGCCATCCTGCGGTGTTGCGGCCAGCTCAAAAGAAAGCGAGTTGAAGAAAGGAGCTCAGGGGCACTGTAATTCACAAACCTGCAGAGTTATAAATGACAGCTATCGTCCAAAAATAGACTGAAGTAAGGCTGCCAAGAGGACTTGAAAGCGGGGCAGAATTGCAGGAAACCGATTTCAGGAGGTAGACTGGAATTGCATTGAAAGCATAGGAAAAGAGGCAGAACGTCCACAATGATGCACTTGGCCAAAAAGGGCGTATGCGTTTTTTCCTGAATATATTCAGGAAAAAACGCATACGCCCTTTTTGGCCAACCAAGCAAGCTTGCAAAGGAAATCTGCACTACAATGAAGTCTCACTTCCCCCCTGTCAAAAGGGCCATCTGAAAAAAGTGTAAAATCCAGAAAGGCAGGACAGGCCATGGAGAACTGGGAGCCTTGTTATGCTGAAGGGCGGGATGTAAATTGCCAACAACCACTCGGGAGAAGTGTATGGTGTTTCCTGAAACATCTAAAAAAGAAAGCAACAGAACCTAGGGCACTTCCACTTATGGTCCTATAGCTTAGGGAAATTAAAATCAAAAACACACAGCCACCCCAAAGTTTAAAGCGGCTCCGTTTACAAGAACCTCGTTTACAGTACAAGTTCAACATCGCAGAAAGTGAAAAATGGATAAAGAAGTTGTGGTATTTACTTACAAAGCAATATCACTCAGCAATGAAATCTGTGTCATCAGGCACTTAGCAGCACAATGAGTGGATTCAGGTATGATGATTCTAACTGAAATAAGTCACACAGAAAAAGAAACATCATAAGATATCAGTAATACACAGAATGTAAACTTGGCTACACAGGAACTGAATTACAGAACAGAACAGGGTCTCAAATTTAGAGAACCAACTTATGCTTGCTTAAGGGGAAAGGTGAGTTGGGGTGCTGCATAAAACCAGAGATTGAAATGAGCACAGATAAAGTTCCTTAAGCCAAATATGGAATAGACAAGAGCTACTCCTTGCTCAACGAAATGGACTCAACACCGCATATTAAACTCCTAAGAATGTACCTGAGTAGTAAGTATCTTAAAACCTAGGGATTGCTATGTCTCCGAAAGAGAATCAAGCATGTGTACAGGGGCATAAACGCAGCAGTGATAGGATTGGAGAGGTTCGGTGAGCAAATGAAGACCCTTTGAAGTCATATTGCATGGTACCCATTCCACGGGTTTCAACTACCCAGGTTTTAGGTATTCTTCCTTCAGCTAAAACATGCATGTGGAACCGAGAGTATGATCAACCATGTGATCGGGAGACGTGTTCAAATATGTCTCAGTTTTCCTCCCCTGGTACTCGGGTGCAACATTCCAGACGCTTTACTAACAGTCTCCCCACTTGGAGAGTCAGCGCCTTTAACCTCCTGTTTGGCCCAGTTTGCAATTTCTGCGGAAGATGAACAGGAATAGCGAGAACCAATGAGAGGCTAGCTGGAGGTGTCTGGACGGGCAAATTTAACTCTCATTTCCCACCAGGAAGAGGAAATAACCAAAGGCTCAGCGTGCCATACCGGAACCAGATTAGGGCCTGAAGCCATCCTGCGGTGTTGCGGGCAGGTCACAAGAAAGCGAGTTGAAGAAAGGAGCTCAGGGGCACTGTAATTCACAAACCTGCAGAGTTATAAATGACAGCTATCGTCCAAAAATAGACTGAAGTAAGGCTGCCAAGAGGACTTGAAAGCGGGGCAGAATTGCAGGAAACCGATTTCAGGAGGTAGACTGGAATTGCATTGAAAGCATAGGAAAAGAGGCAGAACGTCCACAATGATGCACTTGGCCAAAAAGGGCGTATGCGTTTTTTCCTGAATATATTCAGGAAAAAACGCATACGCCCTTTTTGGCCAACCAAGCAAGCTTGCAAAGGAAATCTGCACTACAATGAAGTCTCACTTCCCCCCGGTCAAAAGGGCCATCTGAAAAAAGTGTAAAATCCAGAAACGCAGGACAGGCCATGGAGAAATGGGAGCCTTGTTATGCTGAAGGGCGGGATGTAAATTGCCAACAACCACTCGGGAGAAGTGTATGGTGTTTCCTGAAACATCTAAAAAACAAAGCAACAGAACCTAGGGCACTTCCACTTATGGTCCTATAGCTTAGGGAAATTAAAATCAAAAACACACAGCCACCCCAAAGTTTAAAGCGGCTCCGTTTACAAGAACCTCGTTTACAGTACAAGTTCAACATCGCAGAAAGTGAAAAATGGATAAAGAAGTTGTGGTATTTACTTACAAAGCAATATCACTCAGCAATGAAATCTGTGTCATCAGGCCCTTAGCAGCACAATGAGTGGATTCAGGTATGATGATTCTAACTGAAATAAGTCACACAGAAAAAGAAACATCATAAGATATCAGTAATACACGGAATGTAAACTAGGCTACACAGGAACTGAATTACAGAACAGAACAGGGACTCAAATTTAGAAAACCAACTTATGCTTGCTTAAGGGGAAAGGTGAGTTGGGGTGCTGCATAAAACCAGAGATTGAAATGAGCACAGATAAAGTTCCTTAAGCCAAATATGGAATAGACAAGAGCTACTCCTTGCTCAACGAAATGGACTCAACACCGCATATTAAACTCCTAAGAATGTACCTGAGTAGTAAGTATCTTAAAACCTAGGGATTGCTATGTCTCTGAAAGAGAATCAAGCATGTGTACAGGGGCATAAACGCAGCAGTGATAGGATTGGAGAGGTTCGGTGAGCAAATGAAGACCCTTTGAAGTCATATTGCATGGTACCCATTCCACGGGTTTCAACTACCCAGGTTTTAGGTATTCTTCCTTCAGCTAAAACATGCATGTGGAACCCAAGTATGATCAACCATGTGAACGGGAGAAGTGTTCAAATATGTCTCCGTTTTCCTCCCCTGGTACTCGGGTGCAACATTCCAGACGCTTTACTAACACTCTCCCGACTTGGAGAGTCAGTCCCTTTAACCTCCTGTTTGGCCCAGTTTGCAATTTCTGCGGAAGATGAACAGGAATAGCGAGAACCAATGAGAGGCTAGCTGGAGGTGTCTGGACGGGCAAATTTAACTCTCATTTCCCACCAGGAAGAGGAATTAACCAAAGGCTCAGCATGCCAGGCCAGAACCAGATTAGGGCCTGAAGCCATCCTGCGGTGTTGCGGCCAGCTCACAAGAAAGCGAGTTGAAGAAAGGAGCTCAGGGGCACTGTAATTCACAAACCTGCAGAGTTATAAATGACAGCTATCGTCCAAAAATAGACTGAAGTAAGGCTGCCAAGAGGACTTGAAAGCGGGGCAGAATTGCAGGAAACCGATTTCAGGAGGTAGACTGGAATTGCATTGAAAGCATAGGAAAAGAGGCAGAACGTCCACAATGATGCACTTGGCCAAAAAGGGCGTATGCGTTTTTTCCTGAATATATTCAGGAAAAAACGCATACGCCCTTTTTGGCCAACCAAGCAAGCTTGCAAAGGAAATCTGCACTACAATGAAGTCTCACTTCCTCCCGGTCAAAAGGGCCATCTGAAAAAAGTGTAAAATCCAGAAAGGCAGGACAGGCCATGGAGAACTGGGAGCCTTGTTATGCTGATGGGCGGGATGTAAATTGCCAACAACCACTCGAGAGAAGTGTATGGTGTTTCCTGAAACATCTAAAAAACAAAGCAACAGAACCTAGGGCACTTCCACTTATGGTCCTATAGCTTAGGGAAATTAAAACCAAAAAGACACAGCCACCCCAAAGTTTGGAACGGCTCTGTTTACAAGAACCTCGTTTACAGTACAAGTTCAACATCGCAGAAAGTGAAAAATTAATAAAGAAGTTGTGGTATTTACTTACAAAGCAATATCACTCAGCAATGAAATCTGTGTCATCAGGCCCTTAGCAGCACAATGAGTGGATTCAGGTATGATGATTCTAACTGAAATAAGTCACACAGAAAAAGAAACGTCATAAGGTATCAGTAATACACGGAATGTAAACTTGGCTACACAGGAACTGAATTACAGAACAGAACAGGGTCTCAAATTTAGAAAACCAACTTATGCTTGCTTAAGGGGAAAGGTGAGTTGGGGTGCTGCATAAAACCAGAGATTGAAATGAGCACAGATAAAGTTCCTTAAGTCAAATATGGAATAGACAAGAGCTACTCCTTGCTCAACGAAATGGACTCAACACCGCATATTAAACTCCTAAGAATGTACCTGAATAGTAAGTATCTTAAAACCTAGGGATTGCTATGTCTCCGAAAGAGAATCAAGCATGTGTACAGGGACATAAACGCAGCAGTGATAGGATTGGAGAGGTTCGGTGAGCAAATGAAGACCCTTTGAAATCATATTGCATGGTACCCATTCCACGGGTTTCACCTACCCAGGTTTTAGGTATTCTTCCTTCAGCTAAAACATGCATGTGGAACCCAGAGTATGATCAACCATGTGATCGGGAGACGTGTTCAAATATGTCTCAGTTTTCCTCTCCTGGTACTCGGGTGCAACATTCCAGACGCTTTACTAACAGTCTCCCCACTTGGAGAGTCAGCGCCTTTAACCTCCTGTTTGGCCCAGTTTGCAATTTCTGCGGAAGATGAACAGGAATAGCGAGAACCAATGAGAGGCTAGCTGGAGGTGTCTGGACGGGCAAATTTAACTCTCATTTCCCACCAGGAAGAGGAAATAACCAAAGGCTCAGCGTGCCGTACCGGAACCAGATTAGGGCATGAAGCCAACCTGCGGTGTTGCGGCCAGCTCAAAAGAAAGCGAGTTGAAGAAAGGAGCTCAGGGGCACTGTAATTCACAAACCTGCAGAGTTATAAATGACAGCTATCGTCCAAAAATAGACTGAAGTAAGGCTGCCAAGAGGACTTGAAACTGGGGCAGAATTGCAGGAAACCGATTTCAGGAGGTAGACTGGAATTGCATTGAAAGCATAGGAAAAGAGTCAGAACGTCCACAATGATGCACTTGGCCAAAAAGGGCGTATGCGTTTTTTCCTGAATATATTCAGGAAAAAACGCATACGCCCTTTTTGGCCAACCAAGCAAGCTTGCAAAGGAAATCTGCACTACAGTGAAGTCTCACTTCCCCCCGGCCAAAAGGGCCATCTGAAAAAAGTGTAAAATCCAGAAAGGCAGGACAGGCCATGGAGAACTGGGAGCCTTGTTATGCTGAAGGGCGGGACGTACATTGTCAACAACCACTCGGGAGAAGTGTATGGTGTTTCCTGAAACATCTAAAAAACAAAGCAACAGAACCTAGGGCACTTCCACTTATGGTCCTATAGCTTAGGGAAATTAAAATCAAAAAGACACAGCCACCCCAATGTTTGGAACGGCTCTGTTTACAAGAATCTCGTTTACAGTACAAGTTCAACATCGCAGAAAGTGAAAAATGGATAAAGAAGTTGTGGTATTTACTTACAAAGCAATATCACTCAGCAATGAAATCTGTGTCATCAGGCCCTTAGCAGCACAATGAGTGGATTCAGGTATGATGATTCTAACTGAAATAAGTCACACAGAAAAAGAAACATCATAAGATATCAGTAATACACAGAATGTAAACTTGGCTACACAGGAACTGAATTACAGAACAGAACAGGGTCTCAAATTTAGAAAACCAACTTATGCTTGCTTAAGGGTAAAGGTGAGTTGGGGTGCTGCATAAAACCAGAGATTGAAATGAGCACAGATAAAGTTCCTTAAGTCAAATATGGAATAGACAAGAGCTACTCCTTGCTCAATGAAATGGACTCAACACCGCATATTAAACGCCTAAGAATGTACCTGACTAGTAAGTATCTTAAAACCTATGGATTGCTATGTCTCTGAAAGAGAATCAAGCATGTGTACAGGGGCATAAACGCAGCAGTGATAGGATTGGAGAGGTTCGGTGAGCAAATGAAGACCCTTTGAAGTCATATTGCATGGTACCCATTACACGGGTCTTAACTCTCCAGGTTAAAGGTATTCTTCCTTCAGCTAAAACATGCATGTGGAACCCAAGTATGATCAACCATGTGAACGGGAGACGTGTTCAAATATGTCTCAGTTTTCCTCCCCTGGTACTCGGGTGCAACATTCCAGACGCTTTACTAACACTCTCCCCACTTGGAGAGTCAGCGCCTTTAACCTGCTGTTTGGCCCAGTTTGCAATTTCTGCGGAAGATGAACAGGAATAGCGAGAACCAATGAGAGACTAGCTGGAGGTGTCTGGACGGGCAAATTTAACTCTCATTTCCCACCAGGAAGAGGAAATAACCAACAGCTCAGCGTGCCGTGCCGGAACCAGATTAGGGCCTGAAGCCATCCTGCGGTGTTGCGGCCAGGTCACAAGAAAGCGACTTGAAGAAAGGAGCTCAGGGGCACTGTAATTCACAAACCTGCAGAGTTATAAATGACAGCTATCGTCCAAAAATAGACTGAAGTAAGGCTGCCAAGAGGACTTGAAAGCGGGGCAGAATTGCAGGAAACCGATTTCAGGAGGTAGACTGGAATTGCATTGAAAGCATAGGAAAAGAGGCAGAACGTCCACAATGATGCACTTGGCCAAAAAGGGCGTATGCGTTTTTTCCTGAATATATTCAGGAAAAAACGCATACGCCCTTTTTGGCCAACCAAGCAAGCTTGCAAAGGAAATCTGCACTACAATGAAGTCTCACTTCTCCCCGGTCAAAAGGGCCATCTGAAAAAAGTGTAAAATCCAGAAAGGCAGGACAGGCCATGGAGAACTGGGAGCCTTGTTATGCTGATGGGCGGGATGTAAATTGCCAACAACCACTCGGGAGAAGTGTATGGTGTTTCCTGAAACATCTAAAAAACAAAGCAACAGAACCTAGGGCACTTCCACTTATGGTCCTATAGCTTAGGGAAATTAAAATCAAAAAGACACAGCCACCCCAAAGTTTCGAACGGCTCTGTTTACAAGAACCTCGTTTACAGTACAAGTTCAACATCGCAGAAAATGAAAAATGGATAAAGAACTTGTGGTATTTACTTACAAAGCAATATCACTCAGCAATGAAATCTGTGTCATCAGGCCCTTAGCAGCACAATGAGTGGATTCAGGTATGATGATTCTAACTGAAATAAGTCACACAGAAAAAGAAACATCATAAGATATCAGTAATACACGGAGTGTAAACTTGGCTACACAGGAACTGAATTACAGAACAGAACAGGGCCTCAAATTTAGAAAACCAACTTATGCTTGCTTAAGGGTAAAGGTGAGTTGGGGTGCTGCATAAAACCAGAGATTGAAATGAGCACAGATAAACTTCCTTAAGCCAAATATGGAATAGACAAGAGCTACTCCTTGCTCAACGAATTGGACTCAACACCGCATATTAAACGCCTAAGAATGTACCTGACTAGTAAGTATCTTAAAACCTATGGATTGCTATGTCTCCGAAAGAGAATCAAGCATGTGTACAGGAGCATAAACGCAGCAGTGATAAGATTGGAGAGGTTCGGTGAGCAAATGAAGACCCTTTGAAGTCATATTGCATGGTACCCATTCCACGGGTTTCAACTACCCAGGTTTTAGGTATTCTTCCTTCAGCTAAAACATGCATGTGGAACCCAGAGTATGATCAACCATGTGATCGGGAGACGTGTTCAAATATGTCTCAGTTTTCCTCCCCTGGTACTCGGGTGCAACATTCCAGACGATTTACTAACACTCTCCCCACTTGGAGAGTCAGCGCCTTTAACCTGCTGTTTGGCCCAGTTTTCAATTTCTGCAGAAGATGAACAGGAATAGCGAGAACCAATGAGAGGCTAGCTGGAGGTGTCTGGACGGGCAAATTTAACTCTCATTTCCCACCAGGAAGAGGAAATAACCAATGGCTCAGCGTGCCGTGCCGGAACCAGATTAGGGCCTGAAGCCATCCTGCGGTGTTGCGGCCAGGTCACAAGAAAGCGAGTTGAAGAAAGGAGCTCAGGGGCACTGTAATTCACAAACCTGCAGAGTTATAAATGACAGCTATCGTCCAAAAATAGACTGAAGTAAGGCTGCCAAGAGGACTTGAAAGCGGGGCAGAATTGCAGGAAACCGATTTCAGGAGGTAGACTGGAATTGCATTGAAAGCATAGGAAAAGAGGCAGAACGTCCACAATGATGCACTTGGCCAAAAAGGGCGTATGCGTTTTTTCCTGAATATATTCAGGAAAAAACGCATACGCCCTTTTTGGCCAACCAAGCAAGCTTGCAAAGGAAATCTGCACTACAATGAAGTCTCACTTCCCCCCGGTCAAAAGGGCCATCTGAAAAAAGTGTAAAATCCAGAAAGGCAGGACAGGCCATGGAGAAATGGGAGCCTTGTTATGCTGAAGGGTGGGATGTAAATGGCCAACAACCACTCGGGAGAAGTGTATGGTGTTTCCTGAAACATCTAAAAAACAAAGCAACAGAACCTAGGGCACTTCCACTTATGGTCCTATAGCTTAGGGAAATTAAAATCAAAAACACACAGCCACCCCAAAGTTTCAAGCGGCTCCGTTTACAAGAACCTCGTTTACAGTACAAGTTCAACATCGCAGAAAGTGAAAAATGGATAAAGAAGTTGTGGTATTTACTTACAAAGCAATATCACTCAGCAATGAAATCTGTGTCATCAGGCACTTAGCAGCACAATGAGTGGATTCAGGTATGATGATTCTAACTGAAATAAGTCACACAGAAAAAGAAACATCATAAGATATCAGTAATACACAGAATGTAAACTTGGCTACACAGGAACTGAATTACAGAACAGAACAGGGTCTCAAATTTAGAGAACCAACTTATGCTTGCTTAAGGGGAAAGGTGAGTTGGGGTGCTGCATAAAACCAGAGATTGAAATGAGCACAGATAAAGTTCCTTAAGTCAAATATGGAATAGACAAGAGCTACTCCTTGCTCAACGAAATGGACTCAACACCGCATATTAAACTCCTAAGAATGTACCTGAGTAGTAAGTATCTTAAAACCTAGGGATTGCTATGTCTCCAAAAGAGAATCAAGCATGTGTACAGGGGCATAAACGCAGCAGTGATAGGATTGGAGAGGTTCGGTGAGCAAATGAAGACCCTTTGAAGTCATATTGCATGGTACCCATTCCACGGGTTTCAACTACCCAGGTTTTAGGTATTCTTCCTTCAGCTAAAACATGCATGTGGAACCGAGAGTATGATCAACCATGTGATCGGGAGACGTGTTCAAATATGTCTCAGTTTTCCTCCCCTGGTACTCGGGTGCAACATTCCAGACGCTTTACTAACAGTCTCCCCACTTGGAGAGTCAGCGCCTTTAACCTCCTGTTTGGCCCAGTTTGCAATTTCTGCGGAAGATGAACAGGAATAGCGAGAACCAATGAGAGGCTAGCTGGAGGTGTCTGGACGGGCAAATTTAACTCTCATTTCCCACCAGGAAGAGGAAATAACCAAAGGCTCAGCGTGCCGTACCGGAACCAGATTAGGGCCTGAAGCCATCCTGCGGTGTTGCGGGCAGGTCACAAGAAAGCGAGTTGAAGAAAGGAGCTCAGGGGCACTGTAATTCACAAACCTGCAGAGTTATAAATGACAGCTATCGTCCAAAAATAGACTGAAGTAAGGCTGCCAAGAGGACTTGAAAGCGGGGCAGAATTGCAGGAAACCGATTTCAGGAGGTAGACTGGAATTGCATTGAAAGCATAGGAAAAGAGGCAGAACGTCCACAATGATGCACTTGGCCAAAAAGGGCGTATGCGTTTTTTCCTGAATATATTCAGGAAAAAACGCATACGCCCTTTTTGGCCAACCAAGCAAGCTTGCAAAGGAAATCTGCACTACAATGAAGTCTCACTTCCCCCCGGTCAAAAGGGCCATCTGAAAAAAGTGTAAAATCCAGAAACGCAGGACAGGCCATGGAGAAATGGGAGCCTTGTTATGCTGAAGGGCGGGATGTAAATTGCCAACAACCACTCGGGAGAAGTGTATGGTGTTTCCTGAAACATCTAAAAAACAAAGCAACAGAACCTAGGGCACTTCCACTTATGGTCCTATAGCTTAGGGAAATTAAAATCAAAAACACACAGCCACCCCAAAGTTTAAAGCGGCTCCGTTTACAAGAACCTCGTTTACAGTACAAGTTCAACATCGCAGAAAGTGAAAAATGGATAAAGAAGTTGTGGTATTTACTTACAAAGCAATATCACTCAGCAATGAAATCTGTGTCATCAGGCCCTTAGCAGCACAATGAGTGGATTCAGGTATGATGATTCTAACTGAAATAAGTCACACAGAAAAAGAAACATCATAAGATATCAGTAATACACGGAATGTAAACTAGGCTACACAGGAACTGAATTACAGAACAGAACAGGGACTCAAATTTAGAAAACCAACTTATGCTTGCTTAAGGGGAAAGGTGAGTTGGGGTGCTGCATAAAACCAGAGATTGAAATGAGCACAGATAAAGTTCCTTAAGCCAAATATGGAATAGACAAGAGCTACTCCTTTCTCAACGAAATGGACTCAACACCGCATATTAAACTCCTAAGAATGTACCTGACTAGTAAGTATCTTAAAACCTAGGGATTGCTATGTCTCCGAAAGAGAATCAAGCATGTGTACAGGGGCATAAACGCAGCAGTGATAGGATTGGAGAGGTTCGGTGAGCAAATGAAGACCCTTTGAAGTCATATTGCATGGTACCCATTCCACGGGTTTCAACTACCCAGGTTTTAGGTATTCTTCCTTCAGCTAAAACATGCATGTGGAACCCAAGTATGATCAACCATGTGAACGGGAGAAGTGTTCAAATATGTCTCCGTTTTCCTCCCCTGGTACTCGGGTGCAACATTCCAGACGCTTTACTAACACTCTCCCGACTTGGAGAGTCAGTCCCTTTAACCTCCTGTTTGGCCCAGTTTGCAATTTCTGCGGAAGATGAACAGGAATAGCGAGAACCAATGAGAGGCTAGCTGGAGGTGTCTGGACGGGCAAATTTAACTCTCATTTCCCACCAGGAAGAGGAATTAACCAAAGGCTCAGCATGCCAGGCCAGAACCAGATTAGGGCCTGAAGCCATCCTGCGGTGTTGCGGCCAGCTCACAAGAAAGCGAGTTGAAGAAAGGAGCTCAGGGGCACTGTAATTCACAAACCTGCAGAGTTATAAATGACAGCTATCGTCCAAAAATAGACTGAAGTAAGGCTGCCAAGAGGACTTGAAAGCGGGGCAGAATTGCAGGAAACCGATTTCAGGAGGTAGACTGGAATTGCATTGAAAGCATAGGAAAAGAGGCAGAACGTCCACAATGATGCACTTGGCCAAAAAGGGCGTATGCGTTTTTTCCTGAATATATTCAGGAAAAAACGCATACGCCCTTTTTGGCCAACCAAGCAAGCTTGCAAAGGAAATCTGCACTACAATGAAGTCTCACTTCCTCCCGGTCAAAAGGGCCATCTGAAAAAAGTGTAAAATCCAGAAAGGCAGGACAGGCCATGGAGAACTGGGAGCCTTGTTATGCTGATGGGCGGGATGTAAATTGCCAACAACCACTCGGGAGAAGTGTATGGTGTTTCCTGAAACATCTAAAAAACAAAGCAACAGAACCTAGGGCACTTCCACTTATGGTCCTATAGCTTAGGGAAATTAAAACCAAAAAGACACAGCCACCCCAAAGTTTGGAACGGCTCTGTTTACAAGAACCTCGTTTACAGTACAAGTTCAACATCGCAGAAAGTGAAAAATTAATAAAGAAGTTGTGGTATTTACTTACAAAGCAATATCACTCAGCAATGAAATCTGTGTCATCAGGCACTTAGCAGCACAATGAGTGGATTCAGGTATGATGATTCTAACTGAAATAAGTCACACAGAAAAAGAAACATCATAAGATATCAGTAATATACAGAATGTAAACTTGGCTACACAAGAACTGAATTACAGAACAGAACAGGGTCTCAAATTTAGAGAACCAACTTATGCTTGCTTAAGGGGAAAGGTGAGTTGGGGTGCTGCATAAAACCAGAGATTGAAATGAGCACAGATAAAGTTCCTTAAGTCAAATATGGAATAGACAAGAGCTACTCCTTGCTCAACGAAATGGACTCAACACCGCATATTAAACTCCTAAGAATGTACCTGAGTAGTAAGTATCTTAAAACCTAGGGATTGCTATGTCTCCAAAAGAGAATCAAGCATGTGTACAGGGGCATAAACGCAGCAGTGATAGGATTGGAGAGGTTCGGTGAGCAAATGAAGACCCTTTGAAGTCATATTGCATGGTACCCATTCCACGGGTTTCAACTACCCAGGTTTTAGGTATTCTTCCTTCAGCTAAAACATGCATGTGGAACCGAGAGTATGATCAACCATGTGATCGGGAGACGTGTTCAAATATGTCTCAGTTTTCCTCCCCTGGTACTCGGGTGCAACATTCCAGACGCTTTACTAACAGTCTCCCCACTTGGAGAGTCAGCGCCTTTAACCTCCTGTTTGGCCCAGTTTGCAATTTCTGTGGAAGATGAACAGGAATAGCGAGAACCAATGAGAGGCTAGCTGGAGGTGTCTGGACGGGCAAATTTAACTCTCATTTCCCACCAGGAAGAGGAAATAACCAAAGGCTCAGCGTGCCGTACCGGAACCAGATTAGGGCATGAAGCCATCCTGCGGTGTTGCGGCCAGCTCAAAAGAAAGCGAGTTGAAGAAAGGAGCTCAGGGGCACTGTAATTCACAAACCTGCAGAGTTATAAATAACAGCTATCGTCCAAAAATAGACTGAAGTAAGGCTGCCAAGAGGACTTGAAAGCGGGGCAGAATTGCAGGAAACCGATTTCAGGAGGTAGACTGGAATTGCATTGAAAGCATAGGAAAAGAGGCAGAACGTCCACAATGATGCACTTGGCCAAAAAGGGCGTATGCGTTTTTTCCTGAATATATTCAGGAAAAAACGCATACGCCCTTTTTGGCCAACCAAGCAAGCTTGCAAAGGAAATCTGCACTACAATGAAGTCTCACTTCCCCCCTGTCAAAAGGGCCATCTGAAAAAAGTGTAAAATCCAGAAAGGCAGGACAGGCCATGGAGAACTGGGAGCCTTGTTATGCTGAAGGGCGGGATGTAAATTGCAAACAACCACTCGGGAGAAGTGTATGGTGTTTCCTGAAACATCTAAAAAACAAAGCAACAGAACCTAGGGCACTTCCACTTATGGTCCTATAGCTTAGGGAAATTAAAATAAAAAACACACAGCCACCCCAAAGTTTAAAGCAGCTCCGTTTACAAGAACCTCGTTTACAGTACAAGTTCAACATCGCAGAAAGTGAAAAATGGATAAAGAAGTTGTGGTATTTACTTACAAAGCAATATCACTCAGCAATGAAATCTGTGTCATCAGGCACTTAGCAGCACAATGAGTGGATTCAGGTATGATGATTCTAACTGAAATAAGTCACACAGAAAAAGAAACATCATAAGATATCAGTAATACACAGAATGTAAACTTGGCTACACAGGAACTGAATTACAGAACAGAACAGGGACTCAAATTTAGAGAACCAACTTATGCTTGCTTAAGGGGAAAGGTGAGATGGGGTGCTGCATAAAACCAGAGATTGAAATGAGCACAGATAAAGTTCCTTAAGCCAAATATGGAATAGACAAGAGCTACTCCTTGCTCAACGAAATGGACTCAACACCGCATATTAAACTCCTAAGAATGTACCTGACTAGTAAGTATCTTAAAACCTAGGGATTGCTATGTCTCCGAAAGAGAATCAAGCATGTGTACAGGGGCATAAACGCAGCAGTGATAGGATTGGAGAGGTTCGGTGAGCAAATGAAGACCCTTTGAAGTCATATTGCATGGTACCCATTCCACGGGTTTCAACTACCCAGGTTTTAGGTATTCTTCCTTCAGCTAAAACATGCATGTGGAACCGAGAGTATGATCAACCATGTGATCGGGAGACGTGTTCAAATATGTCTCAGTTTTCCTCCCCTGGTACTCGGGTGCAACATTCCAGACGCTTTACTAACAGTCTCCCCACTTGGAGAGTCAGCGCCTTTAACCTCCTGTTTGGCCCAGTTTGCAATTTCTGCGGAAGATGAACAGGAATAGCGAGAACCAATGAGAGGCTAGCTGGAGGTGTCTGGACGGGCAAATTTAACTCTCATTTCCCACCAGGAAGAGGAAATAACCAAAGGCTCAGCGTGCCGTACCGGAACCAGATTAGGGCCTGAAGCCATCCTGCGGTGTTGCGGGCAGGTCACAAGAAAGCGAGTTGAAGAAAGGAGCTCAGGGGCACTGTAATTCACAAACCTGCAGAGTTATAAATGACAGCTATCGTCCAAAAATAGACTGAAGTAAGGCTGCCAAGAGGACTTGAAAGCGGGGCAGAATTGCAGGAAACCGATTTCAGGAGGTAGACTGGAATTGCATTGAAAGCATAGGAAAAGAGGCAGAACGTCCACAATGATGCACTTGGCCAAAAAGGGCGTATGCGTTTTTTCCTGAATATATTCAGGAAAAAACGCATACGCCCTTTTTGGCCAACCAAGCAAGCTTGCAAAGGAAATCTGCACTACAATGAAGTCTCACTTCCCCCCGGTCAAAAGGGCCATCTGAAAAAAGTGTAAAATCCAGAAAGGCAGGACAGGCCATGGAGAAATGGGAGCCTTGTTATGCTGAAGGGCGGGATGTAAATTGCCAACAACCACTCGGGAGAAGTGTATGGTGTTTCCTGAAACATCTAAAAAACAAAGCAACAGAACCTAGGGCACTTCCACTTATGGTCCTATAGCTTAGGGAAATTAAAATCAAAAACACACAGCCAACCCAAAGTTTAAAGCGGCTCCGTTTACAAGAACCTCGTTTACAGTACAAGTTCAACATCGCAGAAAGTGAAAAATGGATAAAGAAGTTGTGGTATTTACTTACAAAGCAATATCACTCAGCAATGAAATCTGTGTCATCAGGCCCTTAGCAGCACAATGAGTGGATTCAGGTATGATGATTCTAACTGAAATAAGTCACACAGAAAAAGAAACATCATAAGATATCAGTAATACACGGAATGTAAACTAGGCTACACAGGAACTGAATTACAGAAGAGAACAGGGACTCAAATTTAGAAAACCAACTTATGCTTGCTTAAGGGGAAAGGTGAGTTGGGGTGCTGCATAAAACCAGAGATTGAAATGAGCACAGATAAAGTTCCTTAAGTCAAATATGGAATAGACAAGAGCTACTCCTTGCTCAACGAAATGGACTCAACACCGCATATTAAACTCCTAAGAATGTACCTGACTAGTAAGTATCTTAAAACCTAGGGATTGCTATGTCTCCGAAAGAGAATCAAGCATGTGTACAGGGGCATAAACGCAGCAGTGATAGGATTGGAGAGGTTCGGTGAGCAAATGAAGACCCTTTGAAGTCATATTGCATGGTACCCATTCCACGGGTTTCAACTACCCAGGTTTTAGGTATTCTTCCTTCAGCTAAAACATGCATGTGGAACCCAAGTATGATCAACCATGTGAACGGGAGAAGTGTTCAAATATGTCTCCGTTTTCCTCCCCTGGTACTCGGGTGCAACATTCCAGACGCTTTACTAACACTCTCCCGACTTGGAGAGTCAGTCCCTTTAACCTCCTGTTTGGCCCAGTTTGCAATTTCTGCGGAAGATGAACAGGAATAGCGAGAACCAATGAGAGGCTAGCTGGAGGTGTCTGGACGGGCAAATTTAACTCTCATTTCCCACCAGGAAGAGGAATTAACCAAAGGCTCAGCATGCCAGGCCAGAACCAGATTAGGGCCTGAAGCCATCCTGCGGTGTTGCGGCCAGCTCACAAGAAAGCGAGTTGAAGAAAGGAGCTCAGGGGCACTGTAATTCACAAACCTGCAGAGTTATAAATGACAGCTATCGTCCAAAAATAGACTGAAGTAAGGCTGCCAAGAGGACTTGAAACTGGGGCAGAATTGCAGGAAACCGATTTCAGGAGGTAGACTGGAATTGCATTGAAAGCATAGGAAAAGAGTCAGAACGTCCACAATGATGCACTTGGCCAAAAAGGGCGTATGCGTTTTTTCCTGAATATATTCAGGAAAAAACGCATACGCCCTTTTTGGCCAACCAAGCAAGCTTGCAAAGGAAATCTGCACTACAGTGAAGTCTCACTTCCCCCCGGTCAAAAGGGCCATCTGAAAAAAGTGTAAAATCCAGAAAGGCAGGACAGGCCATGGAGAACTGGGAGCCTTGTTATGCTGAAGGGCGGGACGTACATTGTCAACAAACACTCGGGAGAAGTGTATGGTGTTTCCTGAAACATCTAAAAAACAAAGCAACAGAACCTAGGGCACTTCCACTTATGGTCCTATAGCTTAGGGAAATTAAAATCAAAAAGACACAGCCACCCCAAAGTTTGGAACGGCTCTGTTTACAAGAACCTCGTTTACAGTACAAGTTCAACATCGCAGAAAGTGAAAAATGGATAAAGAAGTTGTGGTATTTACTTACAAAGCAATATCACTCAGCAATGAAATCTGTGTCATCAGGCACTTAGCAGCACAATGAGTGGATTCAGGTATGATGATTCTAACTGAAATAAGTCACACAGAAAAAGAAACATCATAAGATATCAGTAATACACAGAATGTAAACTTGGCTACACAGGAACTGAATTACAGAACAGAACAGGGTCTCAAATTTAGAAAACCAACTTATGCTTGCTTAAGGGTAAAGGTGAGTTGTTGTGCTGCATAAAACCAGAGATTGAAATGAGCACAGATAAAGTTCCTTAAGTCAAATATGGAATAGACAAGAGCTACTCCTTGCTCAATGAAATGGACTCAACACCGCATATTAAACGCCTAAGAATGTACCTGACTAGTAAGTATCTTAAAACCTATGGATTGCTATGTCTCTGAAAGAGAATCAAGCATGTGTACAGGGGCATAAACGCAGCAGTGATAGGATTGGAGAGGTTCGGTGAGCAAATGAAGACCCTTTGAAGTCATATTGCATGGTACCCATTACACGGGTCTTAACTCTCCAGGTTTAAGGTATTCTTCCTTCAGCTAAAACATGCATGTGGAACCCAAGTATGATCAACCATGTGAACGGGAGACGTGTTCAAATATGTCTCAGTTTTCCTCCCCTGGTACTCGGGTGCAACATTCCAGACGCTTTACTAACACTCTCCCCACTTGGAGAGTCAGCGCCTTTAACCTGCTGTTTGGCCCAGTTTGCAATTTCTGCGGAAGATGAACAGGAATAGCGAGAACCAATGAGAGACTAGCTGGAGGTGTCTGGACGGGCAAATTTAACTCTCATTTCCCACCAGGAAGAGGAAATAACCAACGGCTCAGCGTGCCGTGCCGGAACCAGATTAGGGCCTGAAGCCATCCTGCGGTGTTGCGACCAGGTCACAAGAAAGCGACTTGAAGAAAGGAGCTCAGGGGCACTGTAATTCACAAACCTGCAGAGTTATAAATGACAGCTATCGTCCAAAAATAGACTGAAGTAAGGCTGCCAAGAGGACTTGAAAGAGGGGCAGAATTGCAGGAAACCGATTTCAGGAGGTAGACTGGAATTGCATTGAAAGCATAGGAAAAGAGGCAGAACGTCCACAATGATGCACTTGGCCAAAAAGGGCGTATGCGTTTTTTCCTGAATATATTCAGGAAAAAACGCATACGCCCTTTTTGGCCAACCAAGCAAGCTTGCAAAGGAAATCTGCACTACAATGAAGTCTCACTTCTCCCCGGTCAAAAGGGCCATCTGAAAAAAGTGTAAAATCCAGAAAGGCAGGACAGGCCATGGAGAACTGGGAGCCTTGTTATGCTGATGGGCGGGATGTAAATTGCCAACAGACACTCAGGAGAAGTGTATGGTGTTTCCTGACACATCTAAAAAACAAAGCAACAGAGCCTAGGGCACTTCCACTTATGGTCCTATAGCTTAGGGAAATTAAAATCAAAAAGACACAGCCACCCCAATGTTTGGGACGCCTCCGTTTACAAGAACCTCGTTTACCGTACAAGTTCAACATCACAGAAAGTGAAAAATGGATAAAGAACTTTTGGTACTTACGTACAATGCAGTATCACTCAGCAATGAAATCTATGTCATCAGGCCCGTAGCAGCATAATGAGTGGATTCAGGTACGATGATTCTAACTGAAATAAGTCACACAGAAAAAGAAACATCATAAGATATCAGTAATACACGGAATGTAAACTTGGCTACACAGGAACTGCATTCCAAAACAGAACAGGGTCTCAAATTTAGAAAACCAACTTATGCTTGCTTAAGGGGAAAGGTGAGTTGGGGTGCTGCATAAAACCAGAGATTGAAATGAGCACAGATAAAGTTCCTTAAGCCAAATATGGAATAGACAAGAGCTACTCCTTGCTCAACGAAATGGACTCAACACCGCATATTAAACTCCTAAGAATGTACCTGACTAGTAAGTATCTTAAAACCTATGGATTGCTATGTCTCCGAAAGAGAATCAAGCATGTGTACAGGGACATAAACGCAGCAGTGATAGGATTGGAGAGGTTCGGTGAGCAAATGAAGACCCTTTGAAGTCATATTGCATGATACCCATTCCACGGGTTTCAACTACCCAGGTTTTAGGTATTCTTCCTTCAGCTAAAACATGCATGTGGAACCCAGAGTATGATCAACCATGTGATCGGGAGACGTGTTCAAATATGTCTCAGTTTTCCTCCCCTGGTACTCGGGTGTAACATTCCAGACGCTTTACTAACACTCTCCCCACTTGGAGAGTCAGTGCCTTTAACCTCCTGTTTGGCGCAGTTTGCAATTTCTGCGGAAGATGAACAGGAATAGCGAGAACCAATGAGAGACTAGCTGGAGCTGTCTGGACGGGCAAATTTAACTCTCATTTCCCACCAGGAAGAGGAAATAACCAAAGGCTCAGCGTGCCGTACCGGAACCAGATTAGGGCATGAAGCCATCCTGCGGTGTTGCGGCCAGCTCAAAAGAAAGCGAGTTGAAGAAAGGAGCTCAGGGGCACTGTAATTCACAAACCTGCAGAGTTATAAATGACAGCTATCGTCCAAAAATAGACTGAAGTATGGCTGCCAAGAGGACTTGAAAGCGGGGCAGAATTGCAGGAAACCGATTTCAGGAGGTAGACTGGAATTGCATTGAAAGCATAGGAAAAGAGGCAGAACGTCCACAATGATGCACTTGGCCAAAAAGGGCGTATGTGTTTTTTCCTGAATATATTCAGGAAAAAACGCATACGCCCTTTTTGGCCAACCAAGCAAGCTTGCAAAGGAAATCTGCACTACAATGAAGTCTCACTTCCCCCCGGTCAAAAGGGCCATCTGAAAAAAGTGTAAAATCCAGAAAGGCAGGACAGGCCATGGAGAAATGGGAGCCTTGTTATGCTAAAGGGCGGGATGTAAATTGCCAACAACCACTCGGGAGACGTGTATGGTGTTTCCTGAAACATCTAAAAAACAAAGCAACAGAACCTAGGGCACTTCCACTTATGGTCCTATAGCTTAGGGAAATTAAAATCAAAAAGACACAGCCACCCCAAAGTTTGAAACGGCTCTGTTTACAAGAACCTCCTTTACAGTACAAGTTCAACATCGCAGAAAGTGAAAAATGGATAAAGAAGTTGTGGTATTTACTTACAAAGCAATATCACTCAGCAATGAAATCTGTGTCATCAGGCACTTAGCAGCACAATGAGTGGATTCAGGTATGATGATTCTAACTGAAATAAGTCACACAGAAAAAGAAACATCATAAGATATCAGTAATACACAGAATGTAAACTTGGCTACAGAGGAACTGAATTACAGAACAGAACAGGGTCTCAAATTTAGAAAACCAACTTATGCTTGCTTAAGGGGAAAGGTGAGTTGGGGTGCTGCATAAAACCAGAGATTGAAATGAGCACAGATAAAGTTCCTTAAGTCAAATATGGAATAGACAAGAGCTACTCCTTGCTCAACGAAATGGACTCAACACCGCATATTAAACGCCTAAGAAGGTACCTGACTAGTAAGTATCTTAAAACCTATGGATTGCTATGTCTCTGAAAGAGAATCAAGCATGTGTACAGGGACATAAACGCAGCAGTGATAGGATTGGAGAGGTTTGGTGAGCAAATGAAGACCCTTTGAAGTCGTATTGCATGGTACCCATTCCACGGGTTTCAACTACCCAGGTTTTAGGTATTCTTCCTTCAGCTAAAACACGCATGTGGAACCCAGAGTATGATCAACCATGTGATCGGGAGACGTGTTCAAATATGTCTCAGTTTTCCTCCCCTGGTACTCGGGTGCAACATTCCAGACGCTTTACTAACACTCTCCCCACTTGGAGAGTCAGCGCCTTTAACCTCCTGTTTGGCCCAGTTTGCAATTTCTGCGGAAGATGAACAGGAATAGCGAGAACCAATGAGAGGCTAGCTGGAGGTGTCTGGACGGGCAAATTTAACTCTCATTTCCCACCAGGAAGAGGAAATAACCAAAGGCTCAGTGTGCCGTGCCGGAACCAGTTTAGGGCCTGAAGCCATCCTGTGGTATTGCGGCCAGCTGAAAAGAAAGCGAGTTGAAAAAAGGAGCTCAGGGGCACTGTAATTCACAAACCTGCAGAGTTATAAATGACAGCTATCGTCCAAAAATAGACTGAAGTAAGGCTGCCAAGAGGACTTGAAAGCGGGGCAGAATTGCAGGAAACCGATTTCAGGAGGTAGACTGGAATTGCATTGAAAGCATAGGAAAAGAGGCAGAACGTCCACAATGATGCACTTGGCCAAAAAGGGCGTATGCGTTTTTTCCTGAATATATTCAGGAAAAAACGCATACGCCCTTTTTGGCCAACCAAGCAAACTTGCAAAGGAAATCTGCACTACCATGAAGTCTCTCTTCCCCCCGGTCAAAAGGGCCATCTGAAAAAAGTGTAAAATCCAGAAAGGCAGGACAGGCCATGGAGAACTGGGAGCCTTGTTATGCTGATGGGCGGGATGTAAATTGCCAACAGACACTCGGGAGAACTGTATGGTGTTTCCTGAAACATCTAAAAAACAAATCAACAGAGCCTAGGGCACTCCCACTTATGGTCCTATAGCTTAGGGAAATTAAAATCAAAAAGACACAGCCACCCCAAAGTTTGGGACGCCTCTGTTAACAAGAACCTCGTTTACCATACAAGTTCAATATCACAGAAAGTGAAAAATGGATAAAGAACTTGTGGTACTTACGTACAATGCAGTATCACTCAGCAATGAAATCTATGTCATCAGGCCCGTAGCAGCACAATGAGTGGATTCAGGTACGATGATTCTAACTGAAATAAGTCACACAGAAAAAGAAACATCATAAGATATCACTAATACACGGAATGTAAACTTGGCTACACATGAACTGAATTGCAAAACAGAACAGGTTCTCAAATTTAGAAAACCAACTTATGCTTGCTTAAGGGGAAAGGTGAGTTGGGGTGCTGCATAAAACCAGAGATTGAAATGAGCACAGATAAAGTTCCTTAAGCCAAATATGGAATAGACAAGAGCTACTCCTTGCTCAACGAAATGGTCTCAACACCGCATATTAAACGCCTAAGAATGTACCTGACTAGTAAGTATCTTAAAACCTATGGATTGCTATGTCTCCGAAAGAGAATCAAACATGTGTACAGGGACATAAACGCAGCAGTGATAGGATTGGAGAGGTTCGGTGAGCAAATGAAGACCCTTTGAAGTCATATTGCATGGTACCCATTCCATGGGTTACAACTACCCAGGTTTTAGGTATTCTTCCTTCAGCTAAAACATGCATGTGGAACCCAGAGTATGATCAACCATGTGATTGGGAGACGTGTTCAAATATGTCTCAGTTTTCCTCCCCTGGTACTCGGGTGCAACATTCCGGATGCTTTACTAACACTCTCCCCACTTGGAGAGTCAGCGCCTTTAACCTCCTGTTTGGCCCAGTTTGCAATTTCTGCGGAAGATGAACAGGAATAGCGAGAACCAATGAGAGGCTAGCTGGAGGTGTCTAGACGGGCAAATTTAACTCTCATTTCCCACCAGGAGGAGGAAATAACCAAAGGCTCAGCGTGCCATACCGGAACCAGATTAGGACCTGAAGCCATCCTGCGGTGTTGCGGCCAGCTCAAAAGAAAGCGAGTTGAAGAAAGGAGCTCAGGGGCACTGTAATTCACAAACCTGCAGAGTTATAAATGACAGCTATCGTCCAAAAATAGACTGAAGTAAGGCTGCCAAGAGGACTTGAAAGCGGGGCAGAATTGCAGGAAACCGATTTCAGGAGGTAGACTGAAATTGCATTGAAAGCATAGGAAAAGAGGCAGAACGTCCACAATGATGCACTTGGCCAAAAAGGGCGTATGCGTTTTTTCCTGAATATATTCAGGAAAAAACGCATACGCCCTTTTTGGCCAACCAAGCAAGCTTGCAAAGGAAATCTGCACTACAATGAAGTCTCACTTCCCCCCGGTCAAAAGGGCCATCTGAAAAAAGTGTAAAATCCAGAAAGGCAGGACAGGCCATGGAGAACTGGGAGCCTTGTTATGCTGATGGGCAGGATGTAAATTGCCAACAACCACTCGGGAGAAGTGTATGGTGTTTCCTGAAACATCTAAAAAACAAAGCAACAGAACCTAGGGCACTTCCACTTATGGTCCTATAGCTTAGGGAAATTAAAATCAAAAAGACACAGCCACCCGAAAGTTTGGAACGGCTCTGTTTACAAGAACCTCGTTTACAGTACAACTTCAACATCGCAGAAAGTGAAAAATGGATAAAGAAGTTGTGGTATTTACTTACAAAGCAATATCACTCAGCAATGAAATCTGTGTCATTAGGCCCTTAGCAGCACAATGAGTGGATTCAGGTATGATGATTCTAACTGAAATAAGTCACACAGAAAAAGAAACATCATAAGATATCAGTAATACACGGAGTGGAAACTTGGCTACACAGGAACTGAATTACAGAACAGAACAGGGTCTCAAATTTAGAAAACCAACTTATGCTTGCTTAAGGGGAAAGGTGAGTTGGGGTGCTGCATAAAACCAGAGATTGAAATGAGCACAGATAAAGTTCCTTAAGCCAAATATGGAATAGACAAGAGCTACTCCTTGCTCAACGAAATGGACTCAACACCGCATATTAAACGCCTAAGAATGTACCTGACTAGTAAGTATCTTAAAACCTATGGATTGCTAAGTCTCCGAAAGAGAATCAAGCATGTGTACAGGGGCATAAACGCAGCAGTGATAGGATTGGAGAGGTTCGTGAGCAAATGAAGACCCTTTGAAGTCATATTGCATGGTACCCATTACACGGGTCTTAACTCTCCAGGTTTAAGGTATTCTTCCTTCAGCTAAAACATGCATGTGGAACCCAAGTATGATCAACCATGTGAACGGGAGACGTGCTCAAATATGTCTCAGTTTTCCTCCCCTGGTACTCGGGTGCAACATTCCAGACGCTTTACTAACACTCTCCCCACTTGGAGAGTCAGCGCCTTTAACCTCGTGTTTGGCCCAATTTGCAATTTCTGTGGAAGATGAACAGGAATAGCGAGAACCAATGAGAGGCTAGCTGGAGGTGTCTGGACGGGCAAATTTAACTCTCATTTCCCACCAGGAAGAGGAAATAACCAAAGGCTCAGCATGCTGTACCAGAACCAGATTAGGGCCTGAAGCCATCCTGCGGTGTTGCGGCAGCTCAAAAGAAAGCGAGTTGAAGAAAGGAGCTCAGGGGCACTGTAATTCACAAACCTGTAGAGTTATAAATGACAGCTATCGTCCAAAAATAGACTGAAGTAAGGCTGCCAAGAGGACTTGAAAGCGGGGCAAAATTGCAGGAAACCAATTTCAGGAGGTAGACAGGAATTGCATTTCAAGCATAGGAAAAGAGGCAGAACGTCCACAGTGATGCACTTGGCCAAAAAGGGCGTATGCGTTTTTTCCTGAATATATTCAGGAAAAAACACATACGCCCTTTTTGGCCAACCAAGCAAGCTTGCAAAGGAAATCTGCACTACAATGAAGTCTCACTTCCCCCCGGTCAAAAGGGCCATCTGAAAAAAGTGTAAAATCCAGAAAGGCAGGACACGCCATGGAGAACTGGGAGCCTTGTTATGCTGATGGGCGGGATGTAAATAGCCAACAGACACTCCGGAGAAGTGTATGGTGTTTCCTGAAACATCTAAAAAACAAAGCAACAGAGCCTAGTGCATTTCCACTTATGGTCCTATAGCTTAGGGAAATTAAAATCAAAAAGACACAGGCACCCCAAAGTTTGGGACGCCTCTGTTTACAAGAACCTCGTTAACCATACAAGTTCAATATCACAGAAAGTGAAAAATGGATAAAGAAGTTGTGGTACTCATGTACAATGCAATATCACTCAGCAATGAAATCTATGTCACCAGGCCCATAGCAGCATAATGAGTAGATTCGGGTATGGTGATTCTAACTGAAATAAGTCACACAGAAAAAGAAACATCAAAAAATATCACTAATACATGGAATTTAAACTTGGCTACAGAGGAACTGAATTACAAAACAGAACAGGGTCTCAAATTTAGAAAACCAACTTATGCTTGCTTAAGTGGAAAGATGAGTTAGGGTGCTGCATAAAACCAGAGATTGAAATGAGCACAGATAAAGTTCCTTAAGCCAAATATGGAATAGACAAGAGCTACTCCTTGCTCAACGAAATGGACTCAACACCCCATATTAAACGCCTAAGAATATACCTGACTAGTAAGTATCTTAAAACCTATGGATTGCTATGTCTCTAAAAGAGAATCAAGCATGTGTACAGGGGCATAAACGCAGCAGTGATAGGATTGGAGAGATTCGGTGAGCAAATGAAGACCCTTTGAAGTCATATTGCATGGTACCCATTCCACGGGTCTCAACTCTCCAGGTTTAAGGTATTCTTTCTTCAGCTAAAACATGCATGTGGAACCGAGAGTATGAACAACCGTGTGATCGGGAGACGTGTTCAAATATGTCACAGTTTTCGTCCCCTGGTACTTCGGTGCAACATTCCAGACGCTTTACTAACACTCTCCCTACTTGGAGAGTCAGTGCCTTTAACCTCCTGTTTGCCCCAGTTTGCAATTTCTGCGGAAGATGAACAGGAATAGCGAGAACCAATGAGAGACTACCTGGAGGTGTCTGAACGGGCAAATTTAACTCTCATTTCCCACCAGGAAGAGGAATTAATCAAAGGCTCAGCGTGCCGTGCCGGAACCACATTAGGGCCTGAAGACATCCTGCGATGTTGCGGCCAGCTCACAAGAAAGCGAGTTGAAGAAAGGAGATCAGGTGCACTGTAATTCACAAACCTGCAGAGTTATAAATGACAGCTATCGTCCAAAAATAGACTGAAGTAAGGCTGCCAAGAGGACTTGAAAGCGGGGCAGAATTGCAGGAAACCAATTTCAGGAGGTAGACAGGAATTGCATTGAAAGCATAGGAAAAGAGGCAGAACGTCCACAATGATGCACTTGGCCAAAAAGGGCGTATGCGTTTTTTCCTGAATATATTCAGGAAAAAACGCATACGCCCTTTTTGGCCAACCAAGCAAGCTTGCAAAGGAAATCTGCACTACAATGAACTCTCACTTCCCCCGGGTCAAAAGGGCCATCTGAAAAAATTGTAAAATCCAGAAAGGCAGGACAGGCCATGGAGAACTGGGAGCCTTGTTATGCTGATGGGCGGGATGTAAATTGCCAACAGACACTCGGGAGAAGTGTATGGTGTTTCCTGAAACATCTAAAAAACAAAGCAACAGAACCTAGGGCACTTCCACTTATGGTCCTATAGCTTAGGGAAATTAAAATCAAAAAGACACAGCCACCCCAAAGTTTGGGACGCCTCTGTTTACAAGAACCTCGTTTACCGTACAAGTTCAATATCACAGAAAGTGAAAAATGGATAAAGAACTTTTGGTACTTACGTACAATGCAGTATCACTCAGCAATGAAATCTATGTCATCAGGCCCGTAGCCGCATAATGAGTGGATTCAGGTATGATGATTCTAACTGAAATAATTCACACAGAAAAAGAAACATCAAAAGTTATCACTAATGCACGGAATGTAAACTTGGCTACACTGGAACTGAATTCCAAAACAGAACAGGGTCTCAAATTTAGAAAACCAACTTATGCTTGCTTAAGGGGAAAGGTGAGTTCGGGTGCTGCATAAAACCAGAGATTGAAATGAGCACAGATAAAGATCTTTAAGCCAAATATGGAACAGACAAGAGCTACTCCTTGCTCAACGAAATGGACTCAACACCCCATATTAAACGCCTAAGAATGTACCTGACTAGTAAGTATCTTAAAACCTATGGATTGCTATGTCTCCGAAAGAGAATCAAGCGTGTGTACTGGGGCATAAATGCAGCAGTGATAGGATTGGAGAGGTTCGGTGAGCAAATGAAGACCCTTTGAAGTCATATTGCATGGTACACATTCCACGGGTCTCAACTCTCCAGGTTTAAGGTATTCTTCCTTCAGCTAAAACATGCATGTGGAACCCAGAGTATGATCAACCGTGTGATCGGGAGACGTGTTCAAATATGTCTCAGTTTTCATACCCTGGTACTCGGGTGCAACATTCCAGACGCTTTACTAACACTCTCCCGCCTTGGACAGTCAGTGCCTTTAACCTCCTGTTTGGCCCAGTTTGCAATTTCTGCGGAAGATGAACAGGAATAGGGAGAACCAATGTGAGACTAGCTGGAGGTGTCTGAATGGGCAAATTTAACTCTCATTTCCCACTAGGAAGGGGAATTAACCAAAGGCTCAGCGTGCCGTGCTGGAAACAGATTAGGGCCTGAAGCCATCCTGCGGTGTTGCGGCCAGCTCACAAGAAAGTGAGTTGAAGAAAGGAGCTCAGGGGCTCTGTAATTCACAAACCTGCAGAGTTATAAATGACAGCTATCGTCCAAAAATATACTGAAGTAAGGCTGCCAAGAGGACTTGAAAGCGGGGCAGAATTGCAGGAAACCGATTTCAGGAGGTAGACTGGAATTGCATTGAAAGCATAGGAAAAGAGGCAGAACGTCCACAATGATGCACTTGGCCAAAAAGGGCGTATGCGTTTTTTCCTGAATATATTCAGGAAAAAACGCATACGCCCTTTTTGGCCAACCAAGCAAGCTTGCAAAGGAAATCTGCACTACAATGAAGTCTCACTTCCCCCCGGTTAAAAGAGCCATCTGAAAAAAGTGTAAAATCCAGAAAGGCAGGACAGGCCATGGAGAACTGGGAGCCTTGTTATGCTGATGGGCGGGATGTAAATTGCCAACAGCCACTCCGGAGAAGTGTATGGTGTTTCCTGAAACATCTAAAAAACAAAGCAACAGAGCCTAGGGCACTTCCACTTACCGTCCTATAGCTTAGGGAAATTAAAATCAAAAAGACACAGCCACCCCAAAGTTTGGAACGGCTCTGTTTACAAGAACCTCGTTTACAGTACAAGTTCAACATCGCAGAAAGTGAAAAATGGATAAAGAAGTTGTGGTATTTACTTACAAAGCAATATCACTCAGCAATGAAATCTGTGTCATCAGGCCCTTAGCAGCACAATGAGTGGATTCAGGTATGATGATTCTAACTGAAATAAGTCACACAGAAAAAGAAACATCATAAGATATCACTAATACACGGAATGTAAACTTGGCTACACAGGAACTGAATTCCAAAACAGAACAGGGTCTCAAATTTAGAAAACCAACTTATGCTTGCTTAAGGGGAAAGGTGAGTTGGGGTGCTGCATAAAACCAGAGATTGAAATGAGCACAGATGAAGTTCCTTAAGCCAAATATGGAATAGACAAGAGCTACTCCTTGCTCAACGAAATGGACTCAACACCCCATATTAAACGCCTAAGAATGTACCTGACTAGTAAGTATCTTAAAACCTATGGATTGCTATGTCTCCGAAAGAGAATCAAGCATGTGTACAGGGGCATAAACGCAGCAGTGATAGGATTGGAGAGGTTAGGTGAGCAAATGAAGACCCTTTGAAGTCATATTGCATGGTACCCATTCCACGGGTTTCAACTACCCAGGTTTTAGGTATTCTTCCTTCAGCTAAAACATGCATGTGGAAGCCAGAGTATGATCAACCATGTGATCGGGAGACGTGTTCAAATATGTCTCAGTTTTCCTCCCCTGATACTCGGGTGCAACATTCCAGACGCTTTACTAACACTCTCACCACTTGGAGAGTCAGCGCCTTTAACCTCCTGTTTGGCACAGTTTGCAATTTCTGCGGAAGATGAACAGGAATAGCGAGAACCAATGAGAGGCTAGCTGGAGGTGTCTGGACGGGCAAATTTAACTCTCATTTCCCACCAGGAAGAGGAAATAACCAAAGGCTCAGCGTGCCGTACCGGAACCAGATTAGGGCATGAAGCCATCCTGCGGTGTTGCGGCCAGCTCAGAAGAAAGCGAGTTGAAGAAAGGAGCTCAGGGGCACTGTAATTCACAAACCTGCAGAGTTATAAATGACAGTTATCGTCCAAAAATAGATTGAAGTAAGGCTGCCAAGAGGACTTGAAAGTGGGGCAGAATTGCAGGAAACCGATTTCAGGAGGTAGACTGGAATTGCATTGAAAGCATAGGAAAAGAGGCAAAACGTCCACAATGATGCACTTGGCCAAAAAGGGCGTATGCGTTTTTTCCTGAATATATTCAGGAAAAAACGCATACGCCCTTTTTGGCCAACCAAGCAAGCTTGCAAAGGAAATCTGCACTACAATGAAGTCTCACTTCCCCCCGGTCAAAAGGGCCATCTGAAAAAAGTGTAAAATCCAGAAAGGCAGGACAGGCCATGGAGAACTGGGAGCCTTGTTATGCTGATGGGCGGGATGTAAATTGCCAACAGACACTTGGGAGAAGTGTATGGTGTTTCCTGAAACATCTAAAAAACAAAGCAACAGAACCTAGGGCACTTCCACTTATGGTCCTATAGATTAGGGAAATTAAAATCAAAAAGACACAGCCACCCCAAAGTTTGGAACAGCTCTGTTTACAAGAACCTCGTTTACAGTACAAGTTCAACATCGCAGAAAGTGAAAAATGGATAAAGAAGTTGTGGTATTTACTTACAAAGCAATATCACTCAGCAATGAAATCTGTGTCATCAGGCCCTTAGCAGCACAATGAGTGGATTCAGGTATGATGATTCTAACTGAAATAAGTCACACAGAAAAAGAAACATCATAAGATATCAGTAATACACGGAATGGAAACTTGGCTACACAGGAACTGAATTACAGAACAGAACAGGGTCTCAAATTTAGAAAACCAACTTATGCTTGCTTAAGGGTAAAGGTGAGTTGGGGTGCTGCATAAAACCAGAGATTGAAATGAGCACAGATAAAGTTCCTTAAGCCAAATATGGAATAGACAAGAGCTACTCCTTGCTCAACGAAATGGACTCAACACCGCATATTAAACGCCTAAGAATGTACCTGACTAGTAAGTATCTTAAAACCTATGGATTGCTATGTCTCCGAAAGAGAATCAAGCATGTGTACAGGGGCATAAACGCAGCAGTGATAGGATTGGAGAGGTTCGGTGAGCAAATGAAGACCCTTTGAAGTCATATTGCATGGTACCCATTACACGGGTCTTAACTCTCCAGGTTTAAGGTATTCTTCCTTCAGCTAAAACATGCATGTGGAACCCAAGTATGATCAACCATGTGAACGGGAGACGTGTTCAAATATGTCTCAGTTTTCCTCCCCTGGTACTCGGGTGCAACATTCCAGACGCTTTACTAACACTCTCCCCACTTGGAGAGTCAGCGCCTTTAACCTCCTGTTTGGCCCAGTTTGCAATTTCTGCGGAAGATGAACAGGAATAGCGAGAACCAATGAGAGGCTAGCTGGAGGTGTCTGATCGGGCAAATTTAACTCTCATTTCCCACCAGGAAGAGGAATTAACCAAAGGCTCAGCATGCCGGGCCGGAAACAGTTTAGGGCCTGAAGCCATCCTGCGGTGTTGCGGCCAGGTCACAAGAAAGCGAGTTGAAGAAAGGAGCTCAGGGGCACTGTAATTCACAAACCTGCAGAGTTATAAATGACAGCTATCGTCCAAAAATAGACTGAAGTAAGGCTGCCAAGAGGACTTGAAAGCGGGGCAGAATTGCAGGAAACCGATTTCAGGAGGTAGACTGGAATTGCATTGAAAGCATAGGAAAAGAGGCAGAACGTCCACAATGATGCACTTGGCCAAAAAGGGCGTATGCGTTTTTTCCTGAATATATTCCCCCGGTCAAAAGGGCCATCTGAAAAAAGTGTAAAATCCAGAAAGGCAGGACAGGCCATGGAGAACTGGGAGCCTTGTTATGCTGATGGGCGGGATGTAAATTGCCAACAACCACTCCGGAGAAGTGTATGGTGTTTCCTGAAACATCTAAAAAACAAAGCAACAGAGCCTAGGGCACTTCCACTTATGGTCCTATAGCTTAGGGAAATTAAAATCAAAAAGACACAGCCACCCCAAAGTTTGGGACGCCTCCGTTTACAAGAACCTCGTTTACCATACAAGTTCAATATCACAGAAAGTGAAAAATGGATAAAGAACTTGTGGTACTTACGTACAATGCAATATCACTTAGCAATGAAATCTATGTCATCAGGCCCGTAGCAGCATAATGAGTGGATTCAGGTACGATGATTCTAACTGAAATAAGTCACACAGAAAAAGAAACATCATAAGATATCACTAATACACGGAATGTAAACTTGGCTACACAGGAACTGCATTCCAAAACAGAACAGGTTCTCAAATTTAGAAAACCAACTTATGCTTGCTTAAGGGGAAAGGTGAGTTGGGGTGCTGCATAAAACCAGAGATTGAAATGAGCACAGATAAAGTTCCTTAAGCCAAATATGGAATAGACAAGAGCTACTCCTTGCTCAACGAAATGGACTCAACACCCCATATTAAACGCCTAAGAATGTACCGGACTAGTAAGTATCTTAAAACCTATGGATTGCTATGTCTCCAAAAGAGAATCAAGCATGTGTACAGGGGCATAAACGCAGCAGTGATAGGATTGGAGAGGTTCGGTGAGCAAATGAAGACCCTTTGAAGTCATATTGCATGGTACCCATTCCACGGGTTTCAACTACCCAGGTTTAAGGTATTCTTCCTTCAGCTAAAACATGCATGTGGAACCCAGAGTATGATCAACCATGTGAACGGGAGACGTGTTCAAATATGTCTCAGTGTTCCTCCCCTGGTACTCGGGTGCAACATTCCAGACGCTTTACTAACACTCTCCCCACTTGGAGAGTCAGTCCCTTTAACCTCCTGTTTGGCACAGTTTGCAATTTCTGCGGAAGATGAACAGGAATAGCGAGAACCAATGAGAGACTAGCTGGAGGTGTCTGGACGGGCAAATTTAACTCTCATTTCCCACCAGGAAGAGGAAATAACCAAAGGCTCAGCGTGCCGTACCGGAACCAGATTAGGGCCTGAAGCCATCCTGCGGTGTTGCGGCCAGCTCAAAAGAAAGCGAGTTGAAGAAAGGAGCTCAGGGGCACTGTAATTCACAAACCTGCAGAGTTATAAATGACAGCTATCGTCTAAAAATAGACTGAAGTAAGGCTGCCAAGAGGACTTGAAAGCGGGGCAGAATTGCAGGAAACCGATTTCAGGAGGTAGACTGAAATTGCATTGAAAGCATAGGAAAAGAGGCAGAACGTCCACAATGATGCACTTGGCCAAAAAGGGCGTATGCGTTTTTTCCTGAATATATTCAGGAAAAAACGCATACGCCCTTTTTGGCCAACCAAGCAAGCTTGCAAAGGAAATCTGCACTACAATGAAGTCTCACTTCCCCCCGGTCAAAAGGGCCATCTGAAAAAAGTGTAAAATCCAGAAAGGCAGGACAGGCCATGGAGAACTGGGAGCCTTGTTATGCTGATGGGTGGGATGTAAATTGCCAACAACCACTCGGGAGAAGTGTATGGTGTTTCCTGAAACATCTAAAAAACAAAGCAACAGAACCTAGGGCACTTCCACTTATGGTCCTATAGCTTACGGAAATTAAAATCAAAAAGACACAGCCACCCCAAAGTTTGGAACGGCTCTGTTTACAAGAACCTCGTTTACAGTACAAGTTCAACATCGCAGAAAGTGAAAAATGGATAAAGAAGTTGTGGTATTTACTTACAAAGCAATATCACTCAGCAATGAAATCTGTGTCATCAGGCACTTAGCAGCACAATGAGTGGATTCAGGTATGATGATTCTAACTGAAATAAGTCACACAGAAAAAGAAACATCATAAGATATCAGTAATACACAGAATGTAAACTTGGCTACACAGGAACTGAATTACAGAACAGAACAGGGTCTCAAATTTAGAAAACCAACTTATGCTTGCTTAAGGGGAAAGGTGAGTTGGGGTGCTGCATAAAACCAGAGATTGAAATGAGCACAGATAAAGTTCCTTAAGCCAAATATGGAATAGACAAGAGCTACTCCTTGCTCAACGAAATGGACTCAACACCGCATATTAAACGCCTAAGAATGTACGTGACTAGTAAGTATCTTAAAACCTATAGATTGCTATGTCTCCGAAAGAGAATCAAGCATGTGTACAGGGGCATAAACGCAGCAGTGATAGGATTGGAGAGGTTCGGTGAGCAAATGAAGACCCTTTGAAGTCATATTGCATGGTACCCATTCCACGGGTTTCAACTACCCAGGTTTTAGGTATTCTTCCTTCAGCTAAAACATGCATGTGGAACCCAGAGTATGATCAACCATGTGATTGGGAGACGTGTTCAAATATGTCTCAGTTTTCCTCCCCTGGTACTCGGGTGCAACATTCCAGATGCTTTACTAACACTCTCCCCACTTGGAGAGTCAGCGCCTTTAACCTCCTGTTTGGCCCAGTTTGCAATATCTGCGGAAGATGAACAGGAATAGCGAGAACCAATGAGAGGCTAGCTGGAGGTGTCTGGACGGGCAAATTTAACTCTCATTTCCCACCAGGAGGAGGAAATAACCAAAGGCTCAGCGTGCCGTGCCAGCACCAGATTAGGGCCTGAAGCCATCCTGCGGTGTTGCGGCCAGTTCACAAGAAAGCGAGTTGAAGAAAGGAGCTCAGGGGCACTGTAATTCACAAACCTGCAGAGTTATAAATGACAGCTATCGTCCAAAAATAGACTGAAGTAAGGCTGCCAAGAGGACTTGAAAGTGGGGCAGAATTGCAGGAAACCAATTTCAGGAGGTAGATTGAAATTGCATTGAAAGCATAGGAAAAGAGGCAGAACGTCCACAATGATGCACTTGGCCAAAAAGGGCGTATGCGTTTTTTCCTGAATATATTCAGGAAAAAACGCATATGCCCTTTTTGGCCAACCAAGCAAGCTTGCAAAGGAAATCTGCACTACAATGAAGTCTCACTTCCCCCCGGTCAAAAGGGCCATCTGAAAAAAGTGTAAAATCCAGAAAGGCAGGACAGGCCATGGAGAACTGGGAGCCTTGTTATGCTGATGGGCGGGATGTAAATTGCCAACAACCACTCGGGAGAAGTGTATGGTGTTTCCTGAAACATCTAAAAAACAAAGCAACAGAACCTAGGGCACTTCCACTTATGGTCCTATAGCTTAGGGAAATTAAAATCAAAAAGACACAGCCACCCCAAAGTTTGGAACGGCTCTGTTTACAAGAACCTCGTTTACAGTACAACTTCAACATCGCAGAAAGTGAAAAATGGATAAAGAAGTTGTGGTATTTACTTACAAAGCAATATCACTCAGCAATGAAATCTGTGTCATCAGGCCCTTAGCAGCACAATGAGTGGATTCAGGTATGATGATTCTAACTGAAATAAGTCACACAGAAAAAGAAACATCATAAGATATCAGTAATACACGGAATGGAAACTTGGCTACACAGGAACTGAATTACAGAACAGAACAGGGTCTCAAATTTAGAAAACCAACTTATGCTTGCTTAAGGGTAAAGGTGAGTTGGGGTGCTGCATAAAACCAGAGATTGAAATGAGCACAGATAAAGTTCCTTAAGCCAAATATGGAATAGACAAGAGCTACTCCTTGCTCAACGAAATGGACTCAACACCGCATATTAAACGCCTAAGAATGTACCTGACTAGTAAGTATCTTAAAACCTATAGATTGCTATGTCTCCGAAAGAGAATCAAGCATGTGTACAGGGGCATAAACGCAGCAGTGATAGGATTGGAGAGGTTCGGTGAGCAAATGAAGACCCTTTGAAGTCATATTGCATGGTACCCATTCCACGGGTTTCAACTACCCAGGTTTTAGGTATTCTTCCTTCAGCTAAAACATGCATGTGGAACCCAGAGTATCATCAACCATGTGATCGGAAGACGTGTTCAAATATGTCTCAGTTTTCCTCCCCTGGTACTCGGGTGCAACATTCCAGACGCTTTACTAACAGTCTCCCCACTTGGAGAGTCAGCGCCTTTAACCTCCTGTTTGGCCCAGTTTGCAATTTCTGCGGAAGATGAACAGGAATAGCGAGAACCAATGGAGACTAGCTGGAGGTGTCTGGACGGGCAAATTTAACTCTCATTTCCCACCAGGAAGAGGAAATAACCAAAGGCTCAGTGTGCCGTGCCGGAACCAGATTAGGGCCTGAAGCCATCCTGCGGTGTTGCGGCCAGGTCACAAGAAAGCGAGTTGAAGAAAGGAGCTCAGGGGCACTGTAATTCACAAACCTGCAGAGTTATAAATGACAGCTATCGTCCAAAAATAGACTGAAGTAAGGCTGCCAAGAGGACTTGAAAGCGGGGCAGAATTGCAGGAAACCGATTTCAGGAGGTAGACTGGAATTGCATTGAAAGCATAGGAAAAGAGGCAGAACGTCCACAATGATGCACTTGGCCAAAAAGGGCGTATGCGTTTTTTCCTGAATATATTCAGGAAAAAACGCATACGCCCTTTTTGGCCAAACAAGCAAGCTTGCAAAGGAAATCTGCACTACAATGAAGTCTCACTTCCCCCCGGTCAAAAGGGCCATCTGAAAAAAGTGTAAAATCCAGAAAGGCAGGACAGGCCATGGAGAACTGGGAGCCTTGTTATGCTGAAGGGCGGGATGTAAATTGCCAACAACCACTTGGGAGAAGTGTATGGTGTTTCCTGAAACATCTAAAAAACAAAGCAACAGAGCCTAGGGCACTTCCACTTATGGTCCTATAGCTTAGGGAAATTAAAATAAAAAAGACACAGCCACCCCAAAGTTTGGGACGCCTCCGTTTACAAGAACCTCGTTTACCATACAAGTTCAATATCACAGAAAGTGAAAAATGGATAAAGAACTTGTGGTACTTACGTACAATGCAGTATCACTCAGCAATGAAATCTATGTCATCAGGCCCGTAGCAGCATAATGAGTGGATTCAGGTACGATGATTCTAACTGAAATAAGTCACACAGAAAAAGAAACATCATAAGATATCAGTAATACACGGAATGTAAACTTGGCTACACAGGAACTGAATTACAGAACAGAACAGGGTCTCAAATTTAGAAAACCAACTTATGCTTGCTTAAGGGGAAAGGTGAGTTGGGGTGCTGCATAAAACCACAGATTGAAATGAGCACAGATAAATTTCCTTCAGCCAAATATGGAATAGACAAGAACTACACCTTGCTCAATGAAATGGACTCAACACCCCATATTAAACGCCTAAGAATGTACCTGACTAGTAAGTATCTTAAAACCTATAGATTGCTATGTCTACGAAAGAGAATCAAGCATGTGTACAGGGGCATAAACGCAGCAGTGATAGGATTGGACAGGTTCGGTGAGCAAAGAAAGACCCTTTGAAGTCATATTGCATGGTACCCATTACACGGGTTTCAACTACCTAGGTTTTAGGTATTCTTCCTTCAGATAAAACATGCATGTGGAACCCAGAGTATGATCAACCATGTGATCGGGATACGTGTTCAAATATGTCTCAGTTTTCCTCCCCTGGTACTCGGGTGCAACATTCCAGAGGCTTTACTAACACTCTCCCGACTTGGAGAGTCAGCCCCTTTAACCTCCTGTTTGGCCCAGTTTGCAATTTCTGCGGAAGATGAACAGGAATAGCGAGAACCAATGAGAGGCTAGCTGGAGGTGTCTGGACGGGCAAATTTAACTCTCATTTCCCACCAGGAAGAGGAAATTACCAAACGCTCAGCGTGCCGTACCGGAACCAGATTAGGGCCTGAAATCATCCCGCGGTGTTGCGGCAGCTCAAAATAAAGCGAGTTGAAGAAAGGAGCTCAGGGGCACTGTAATTCACAAACCTGCAGAGTTATAAATGACAGCTATCGTCCAAAAATAGACTGAAGTAAGGCTGCCAAGAGGACTTGAAAGCGGGGCAGAATTGTAGGAAACCGATTTCAGGAGGTAGACTGGAATTGCATTGAAAGCATAGGAAAAGAGGCAGAACGTCCACAATGATGCACTTGGCCAAAAAGGGCGTATGCTTTTTTTCCTGAATATATTCAGGAAAAAACGCATACGCCCTTTTTGGCCAACCAAGCAAGCTTGCAAAGGAAATCTGCACTACAGTGAAGTCTCACTTCCCCCCGGTCAAAAGGGCCATCTGAAAAAAGTGTAAAATCCAGAAAGGCAGGACAGGCCATGGAGAACTGGGAGCCTTGTTATGCTGATGGGCGGGATGTAAATTGCCAACAGACACTTGGGAGAAGTGTATGGTGTTTCCTGAAACATCTAAAAAACAAAGCAACAGAACCTAGGGCACTTCCACTTATGGTCCTATAGCTTAGGGAAATTAAAATCAAAAAGACACAGCCACCCCAAAGTTTGGAACGGCTCTGTTTACAAGAACCTCGTTTACAGTACAAGTTCAACATCGCAGAAAGTGAAAAATGGATAAAGAAGTTGTGGTATTTACTTACAAAGCAATATCACTCAGCAATGAAATCTGTGTCATCAGGCCCTTAGCAGCACAATGAGTGGATTCAGGTATGATGATTCTAACTGAAATAAGTCACACAGAAAAAGAAACATCATAAGATATCAGTAATACACGGAATGTAAACTTGGCTACAGAGGAACTGAATTACAGAACAGAACAGGGTCTCAAATTTAGAAAACCAACTTATGCTTGCTTAAGGGGAAAGGTGAGTTGGGGTGCTGCATAAAACCAGAGATTGAAATGAGCACAGATAAAGTTCCTTAAGCCAAATATGGAATAGACAAGAGCTACTCCTTGCTCAACGAAATGGACTCAACACCCCATATTAAACGCCTAAGAATGTACCTGACTAGTAAGTATCTTAAAACCTATGGATTGCTATGTCTCCGAAAGAGAATCAAGCATGTGTACAGGGGCATAAACGCAGCAGCGATAGGATTGGAGAGGTTCGGTGAGCAAATGAAGACCCTTTGAAGTCATATTGCATGGTACCCATTCCAAGGGTTTCAACTACCCAGGTTTAAGGTATTCTTCCTTCAGCTAAAACATGCATGTGGAACCCAGAGTATGATCAACCGTGTGATCGGAAGACGTGTTCAAATATGTCTCAGTTTTCCTCCCCTGGTACTCGGGTGCAACATTCCAGACGCTTGACTAACACTCTACCCACTTGGAGAGTCAGTGCCTTTAACCTCCTGTTTGGCACAGTTTGCAATTTCTGCGGAAGATGAACAGGATTAGCGAGAACCAATGAGAGGCTAGCTGGAGGTGTCTGGACGGGCAAATTTAACTCTCATTTCCCACCAGGAAGAGGAAATAACCAAAGGCTCAGCGTGCCGTACCGGAACCAGATTAGGGCCTGAAGCCATCCTGCGGTGTTGCGGCCAGGTCACAAGAAAGCGAGTTGAAGAAAGGAGCTCAGGGGCACTGTAATTCACAAACCTGCAGAGTTATAAATGACAGCTATCGTCCAAAAATAGACTGAAGTAAGGCTGCCAAGAGGATTTGAAAGCGGGGCAGAATTGCAGGAAACCAATTTCAGGAGGTAGATTGAAATTGCATTGAAAGCATAGGAAAAGAGGCAGAACGTCCACAATGATGCACTTGGCCAAAAAGGGCGTATGCGTTTTTTCCTGAATATATTCAGGAAAAAACGCATACGCACTTTTTGGCCAACCAAGCAAGCTTGCAAAGGAAATCTGCACTACAGTGAAGTCTCACTTCCCCCCGGTCAAAAGGGACATCTGAAAAAAGTGTAAAATCCAGAAAGGCAGGACAGGCCATGGAGAACTGGGAGCCTTGTTATGCTGATGGGCGGGATGTAAATTGCCGACAACCACTCGGGAGAAGTGTATGGTGTTTCCTGAAACATCTAAAAAACAAAGCAACAGAACCTAGGGCACTTCCACTTATGGTCCTATAGCTTAGGGAAATTAAAATCAAAAACACACAGCCACCCCAAAGTTTGGAACGGCTCTGTTTACAAGAACCTCGTTTACAGTACAAGTTCAACATCGCAGAAAGTGAAAAATGGATAAAGAAGTTGTGGTATTTACTTACAAAGCAATATCACTCAGCAATGAAATCTGTGTCATCAGGCCCTTAGCAGCACAATGAGTGGATTCAGGTATGATGATTCTAACTGAAATAAGTCACACAGAAAAAGAAACATCATAAGATATCAGTAATACACGGAATGTAAACTTGGCTACACAGGAACTGAATTACAGAACAGAACAGGGTCTCAAATTTAGAAAACCAACTTATGCTTGCTTAAGGGGAAAGGTGAGTTGGGGTGCTGCATAAAACCAGAGATTGAAATGAGCACAGATAAAGTTCCTTAAGCCAAATATGGAATAGACAAGAGCTACTCCTTGCTCAACGAAATGGACTCAAAACCGCATATTAAACGCCTAAGAATGTACCTGACTAGTAAGTATCTTAAAACCTATAGATTGCTATCTCTCCAAAAGAGAATCAAGCATGTGTACAGGGGCATAAACGCAGCAGTGATAGGATTGGAGAGGTTCGGTGAGCAAATGAAGACCCTTTGAAGTCATATTGCATGGTACCCATTCCACGGGTTTCAACTACCCAGGTTTAAGGTATTCTTCCTTCAGCTAAAACATGCATGTGGAACCCAGAGTATGATCAACCGTGTGATCGGAAGACGTGTTCAAATATGTCTCAGTTTTCCTCCCCTGGTACTCGGGTGCAACATTCCAGACGCTTGACTAACACTCTCCCCACTTGGAGAGTCAGCGCCTTTAACCTCCTGTTTGGCCCAGTTTGCAATTTCTGCGGAAGATGAACAGGAATAGCGAGAACCAATGAGAGACTAGCTGGAGGTGTCTGGACGGGCAAATTTAACTCTCATTTCCCACCAGGAAGAGGAAATAACCAAAGGCTCAGCGTGCCGTACCGGAACCAGATTAGGGCCTGAAGCCATCCTGCGATGTTGCGGCCAGCTCACAAGAAAGCGAGTTGAAGAAAGGAGCTCAGGGGCACTGTAATTCACAAACCTGCAGAGTTATAAATGACAGCTATCGTCCAAAAATAGACTGAAGTAAGGCTGCCAAGCAGACTTGAAAGTGGGGCAGAATTGTAGGAAACCGATTTCAGGAGGTAGACTGGAATTGCATTGAAAGCATAGGAAAAGAGGCAGAACGTCCACAATGATGCACTTGGCCAAAAAGGGCGTATGCGTTTTTTCCTGAATATATTCAGGAAAAAACGCATACGCCCTTTTTGGCCAACCAAGCAAGCTTGCAAAGGAAATCTGCACTACAATGAAGTCTCACATTCCCCCGGTCAAAAGGGCCATCTGAAAAAAGTGTAAAATCCAGAAAGGCAGGACAGGCCATGGAGAACTGGGAGCCTTGTTATGCTGATGGGCGGGATGTAAATTGCCAACAGACACTCAGGAGAAGTGTATGGTGTTTCCTGAAACATCTATAAAACAAAGCAACAGAGCCTAGGGCACTTCCACTTATGGTCCTATAGCTTAGGGAAATTAAAATCAAAAAGACACAGCCACCCCAAAGTTTGGGACACCTCTGTTTACAAGAACCTCGTTTACCGTACAAGTTCAATATCACAGAAAGTGAAAATTGGATAAAGAACTTGTGGTACTTACGTACAATGCAGTATCACTCAGCAATGAAATCTATGTCATCAGGCCCGTAGCAGCATAATGAGTGGATTCAGGTAGGATGATTCTAACTGAAATAAGTCACACAGAAAAAGAAACATCATAAGATATCACTAATACACGGAATGTAAACTTGGCTACACAGGAACTGCATTCCAAAACAGAACAGGGTCTCAAATTTAGAATACCGACTTATGCTTGCTTAAGGGGAAAGGTGAGTTGGGGTGCTGCATAAAACCAGAGATTGAAATGAGCACAGATAAACTTCCTTAAGCCAAATATGGAATAGACAAGAGCTACTCCTTGCTCAATGAAATGGACTCAAAACCCCATATTAAACGCCTAAGAATGTACCTGACTAGTAAGTATCTTAAAACCTAGGGATTGCTATGTCTCCAAAAGAGAATCAAGCGTGTGTACAGGGGCATAAACGCAGCAGTGATAGGATTGGAGAGGTTCGGTGAGCAAATGAAGACCCTTTGAAGTCATATTGCATGGTACCCATTACACGGGTCTCAACTCTCCAGGTTTAAGGTATTCTTCCTTCAGCTAAAACATGCATGTGGAACCCAGAGTATGATCAACCATGTGAACGGGAGACGTGTTCAAATATGTCTCAATTTTCGTACCCTGGTACTCGGGTGCAACATTCCAGACGCTTTACTAACACTCTCTCGACTTGGAGAGTCAGTCCCTTTAACCTCCTGTTTGGCCCAGTTTGCAAATTCTGCGGAAGATGAACAGGAATAGCGAGAACCAATGAGAGACTAGCTGGAGGTGTCTGGACGGGCAAATTTAACTCTCATTTCCGACCAGTAAGAAGAATTAACCAAAGGCTCAGCGTGCCGTGCCAGAACCAGATTAGGGCCTGAAGCCATCCTGTGGTGTTGCGGCCAGGTCACAAGAAAGCGAGTTGAAGAAAGGAGCTCAGGGGCACTGTAATTCACAAACCTGCAGAGTTATAAATGACAGCTATCGTCCAAAAATAGACTGAAGTAAGGCTGCCAAGAGGACTTGAAAGCGGGGCAGAATTGTAGGAAACCGATTTCAGGAGGTAGACTGGAATTGCATTGAAAGCATAGGAAAAGAGGCAGAACGTCCACAATGATGCACTTGGCCAAAAAGGGCGTATGCGTTTTTTCCTGAATATATTCAGGAAAAAACGCATACGCCCTTTTTGGCCAACCAAGCAAGCTTGCAAAGGAAATCTGCACTACAATGAAGTCTCACTTCCCCCCGGTCAAAAGGGCCATCTGAAAAAAGTGTAAAATCCAGAAAGGCAGGACAGGCCATGGAGAACTGGGAGCCTTGTTATGCTGATGGGCGGGATGTAAATTGCCAACAGACATTCCGGAGAAGTGTATTGTGTTTCCTGAAACATATAAAAAACAAAGCAACAGAATCTAGGGCACTTCCACTTATGGTCCTATAGCTTAGGGAAATTAAAATCAAAAAGACACAGCCACCCCAAAGTTTGGAATGGCTCTGTTTACAAGAACCTCGTTTACAGTACAAGTTCAACATCGCAGAAAGTGAAAAATGGATAAAGAAGTTGTGGTATTCACTTACAAAGCAATATCACTCAGCAATGAAATCTATGTCCTCAGGCCCTTAGCAGCACAATAAGTGGATTCAGGTATGATGATTCTAACTGAAATAAGTCACACAGAAAAAGAAACATCATAAGATATCAGTAATACACGGAATGGAAACTTGTCTACACAGGAACAGAATTACAGAACAGAACAGGGTTTCAAATTTAGAAAACCAACTTATTCTTGCTTAAGGGTAAAGGTGAGTTGGGGTGCTGCATAAAACCAGAGATTGAAATGAGCACAGATAAAGTTCCTTAAGCCAAATATGGAATAGACAAGAGCTACTCCTTGCTCAACGAAATGGACTCAACACCCCATATTAAACGCCTAAGAATGTACCTGACTAGTAAGTATCTTAAAACCTATGGATTGCTATGTCTCCGAAAGAGAATCAAGCATGTGTACAGGGGCATAAACGCAGCAGTGATAGGATTGGAGAGGTTCAGTGAGCAAATGAAGACCCTTTGAATTCATATTGCATGGTACCCATTCCACGGGTCTCAACTCTCCAGTTTTAAAGTATTCTTCCTTCAGCTAAAACATGCATGTGGAACCTAGAGTATGATCAACCATGTGATCGGGAGACGTGTTCAAATATGTCTCAGTTTTCCTCCCCTGGTACTCGGGTGCAACATTCCAGACGCTTTACTAACACTCTCCCCACTTGGAGAGTCAGTCCCTTTAACCTCCTGTTTGGCCCAGTTTGCAATTTCTGCGGAAGATGAACAGGAATAGCGAGAACCAATGAGAGGCTAGCTGGAGGTGTCTGGACGGGCAAATTTAACTCTCATTTCCCACCAGGAAGAGGAATTAACCAAAGGCTCAGCATGCCGGGCCGGAACCAGATTAGGGCCTGAAGCCATCCTGCGGTGTTGCGGCCAGGTCACAAGAAAGCGAGTTGAAGAAAGGAGCTCAGGGGCACTGTAATTCACAAACCTGCAGAGTTATAAATGACAGCTATCGTCCAAAAATAGACTGAAGTAAGGCTGCCAAGAGGACTTGAAAGCGGGGCAGAATTGCAGGAAACCGATTTCAGGAGGTAGACTGGAATTGCATTGAAAGCATAGGAAAAGAGGCAGAACGTCCACAATGATGCACTTGGCCAAAAAGTGCGTATGCGTTTTTTCCTGAATATATTCAGGAAAAAACGCATACGCCCTTTTTGGCCAACCAAGCAAACTTGCAAAGGAAATCTGCACTACAATGAAGTCTCACTTCCCCCCGGTCAAAAGGGCCATCTGAAAAAAGTGTAAAATCCAGAAAGGCAGGACAGGCCATGGAGAACTGGGAGCCTTGTTATGCTGATGGGCGGGATGTAAATTGCCAACAGACACTCAGGAGAAGTGTATGGTGTTTCCTGAAACATCTATAAAACAAAGCAACAGAGCCTAGGGCACTTCCACTTATGGTCCTATAGCTTAGGGAAATTAAAATCAAAAAGACACAGCCACCCCAAAGTTTGGGACGCCTCTGTTTACAAGAACCTCGTTTACCGTACAAGTTCAATATCACAGAAAGTGAAAAATGGATAAAGAACTTGTGGTACTTACGTACAATACAGTATCACTCAGCAATGAAATCTATGTCATCAGGCCCGTAGCAGCATAATGAGTGGATTCAGGTACGATGATTCTAACTGAAATAAGTCACACAGAAAAAGAAACATCATAAGATATCACTAATACACGGAATGTAAACTTGGCTACACAGGAACTGCATTCCAAAACAGAACAGGGTCTCAAATTTAGAATACCAACTTATGCTTGCTTAAGGGGAAAGGTGAGTTGGGGTGCTGCATAAAACCAGAGATTGAAATGAGCACAGATAAACTTCCTTAAGCCAAATATGGAATAGACAAGAGCTACTCCTTGCTCAACGAAATGGACTCAAAACCCCATATTAAACGCCTAAGAATGTACCTGACTAGTAAGTATCTTAAAACCTATGGATTGCTATGTCTCCAAAAGAGAATCAAGCGTGTGTACAGGGGCATAAACGCAGCAGTGATAGGATTGGAGAGGTTCGGTGAGCAAATGAAGACCCTTTGAAGTCATATTGCATGGTACCCATTACAAGGGTCTCAACTCTCCAGGTTTAAGGTATTCTTCCTTCAGCTAAAACATGCATGTGGAACCCAGAGTATGATCAACCATGTGAACGGGAGACGTGTTCAAATATGTTTCAATTTTCGTACCCTGGTACTCGGGTGCAACATTCCAGACGCTTTACTAACACTCTCCCGACTTGGAGAGTCAGTCCCTTTAACCTCCTGTTTGGCCCAGTTTGCAATTTCTGCGGAAGATGAACAGGAATAACGAGAACCAATGAGAGGCTAGCTGGAGGTGTCTGGACGGGCAAATTTAACTCTCATTTCCCACCAGTAAGAAGAATTAACCAAAGGCTCAGCGTGCCGTGCCACAACCAGATTAGGGCCTGAAGCCATCCTGCGGTGTTGCGGCCAGCTCAAAAGAAAGCGAGTTGAAGAAAGGAGCTCAGGGGCACTGTAATTCACAAACCTGCAGAGTTATAAATGACAGCTATCGTCCAAAAATAGACTGAAGTAAGGCTGCCAAGAGGACTTGAAAGCGGGGCAGAATTGCAGGAAACCGATTTCAGGAGGTAGACTGGAATTTCATTGAAAGCATAGGAAAAGAGGCAGAACGTCCACAATGATGCACTTGGCCAAAGAGGACGTATGCGTTTTTTCCTGAATATATTCAGGAAAAAACGCATACACCCTTTTTGGCCAACCAAGCAAGCTTGCAAAGGAAATCTGCACTACAATGAAGTCTCACTTCCCCCCGGTCAAAAGGGCCATCTGAAAAAAGTGTAAAATCCAGAAAGGCAGGACAGGCCATGGAGAACTGGGAGCCTTGTTATGCTGATGGGCGGGATGTAAATTGCCAACAGACATTCGGGAGAAGTGTATGGTGTTTCCTGAAACATCTAAAAAACAAAGCAACAGAACCTAGGGCACTTCCACTTATGGTCCTATAGCTTAGGGAAATTAAAATCAAAAAGACACAGCCACCACAAAGTTTGGAATGGCTCTGTTTACAATAACCTCGTTTACAGTACAAGTTCAACATCGCAGAAAGTGAAAAATGGATAAAGAAGTTGTGGTATTCACTTACAAACCAATATCACTCAGCAATGAAATCTATGTCATCAGGCCCTTAGCAGCACAATGAGTGGATTCAGGTATGATGATTCTAACTGAAATAAGTCACACAGAAAAAGAAACATCATAAGATATCAGTAATACACGGAATGGAAACTTGTCTACACAGGAACTGAATTACAGAACAGAACAGGGTGTCAAATTTAGAAAACCAACTTATGCTTGCTTAAGGGTAAAGGTGAGTTGGGGTGCTGCATAAAACCAGAGATTGAAATGAGCACAGATAAAGTTTCTTAAGCCAAATATGGAATAGACAAGAACTACTCCTTGCTCAACGAAATGGACTCAACACCGCATATTAAACGCCTAAGAATGTACCTGACTAGTAAGTATCTTAAAACCTATGGATTGCTATGTTTCCGAAAGAGAATCAAGCATGTGTACAGGGGCATAAACGCAGCAGTGATAGGATTGGAGAGGTTCAGTGAGCAAATGAAGACCCTTTGAATTCATATTGCATTGTACCCATTCCACGGGTCTCAACTCTCCAGTTTTAAAGTATTCTTCCTTCAGCTAAAACATGCATGTGGAACCTAGAGTATGATCAACCATGTGATCGGGAGACGTGTTCAAATATGTCTCAGTTTTCGTACCCTGGTACTCGGGTGCAACATTCCAGACGCTTTACTAACACTCTCCCGACTTGGAGAGTCAGTCCCTTTAACCTCCTGTTTGGCCCAGTTTGCAATTTCTGTGGAAGATGAACAGGAATAGCGAGAACCAATGAGAGACTAGCTGGAGGTGTCTGGACTGGCAAATTTAACTCTCATTTCCCACCAGGAAGAGGAATTAACCAAAGGCTCAGCATGCCGTGCCGGAACCAGATTAGGGCTTGAAGCCATCCTGCGGTTTTGCGGCCAGGTCACAAGAAAGCGAGTTGAAGAAAGGAGCTCAGGGGCACTGTAATTCACAAACCTGCAGAGTTATAAATGACAGCTATCATCCAAAAATAGACTGAAGTAAGGCTGCCAAGAGGACTTGAAAGCGGGGCAGAATTGCAGGAAACCGATTTCAGGAGGTAGACTGGAATTGCATTGAAAGCATAGGAAAAGAGGCAGAACGTCCACAATGATGCACTTGGCCAAAAAGGGCGTATGCGTGTTTTCCTGAATATATTCAGGAAAACACGCATACGCCCTTTTTGGCCAACCAAGCAAGCTTGCAAAGGAAATCTGCCCTACAATGAAGTCTCACTTCCCCCCGGTCAAAAGGGCCATCTGAAAAAAGTGTAAAATCCAGAAAGGCAGGACAGGCCATGGAGAACTGGGAGCCTTGTTATGCTGATGGGCGGGATGTAAATTGCCAACAACCACTCGGGAGAAGTGTATGGTGTTTCCTGAAACATCTAAAAAACAAAGCAACAGAGCCTAGGGCACTTCCACTTATGGTCCTATAGCTTAGGGAAATTAAAATCAAAAAGACACAGCCACCCCAAAATTTGGGACGCCTCCGTTTACAAGAACCTCGTTTACCATACAAGTTCAATATCACAGAAAGTGAAAAATGGATAAAGAACTTGTGGTACTTACGTACAATGCAGTATCACTCAGCAATAAAATCTATGTCATCAGGCCCGTAGCAGCATAATGAGTGGATTCAGGTATGATGATTCTAACTGAAATAAGTCACACAGAAAAAGAAACATCATAAGATATCACTAATACACGGAATGTAAACTTGGCTACACAGGAACTGCATTCCATAACAGAACAGGGTCTCAAATTTAGAAAACCAACTTATGCTTGCTTAAGGGGAAAGGTGAGTTCGGGTGCTGCATAAAACCAGAGATTGAAATGAGCACAGATAAAGTTCCTTAAGCCAAATATGGAATAGACAAGAGCTACTCCTTGCTCAACGAAATGGACTCAGCACCCCATATTAAACGCCTAAGAATGTACCTGACTAGTAAGTATCTTAAAACCTATGGATTGCTATGTCTCCAAAAGAGTATCAAGCGTGTGTACAGGGGCATAAACGCAGCAGTGATAGGATTGGAGAGGTTCGGTGAGCAAATGAAGACCCTTTGAAGTCATATTGCATGGTACCCATTCCACGGGTTTCAACTACCCAGGTTTTAGGTATTCTTCCTTCAGCTAAAACATGCATGTGGAACCCAGAGTATGATCAACCATGTGATCGGGAGACGTGTTCAAATATGTCTCAGTTTTCCTCCCCTGGTACTCGGGTGCAACATTCCAGACGCTTTACTAACACTCTCCCCACTTGGAGAGTCAGCGCCTTTAACCTCCTGTTTGGCCCAGTTTGCAATTTCTGCGGAAGATGAACAGGAATAGCGAGAACCAATGAGAGGCTAGCTGGAGGTGTCTGGACGGGCAAATTTAACTCTCATTTCCCACCAGGAAGAGGAATTAACCAAAGGCTCAGCGTGCCATGCCAGAACCAGATTAGGGCCTGAAGACATCCTGCGGTGTTGCGGCCAGGTCACAAGAAAGCGAGTTGAAGAAAGGAGCTCAGGGGCACTGTAATTCACAAACCTGCAGAGTTATAAATGACAGCTATCGTCCAAAAATATACTGAAGTAAGGCTGCCAAGAGGACTTGAAAGCTGGGCAGAATTGCAGGAAACCGATTTCAGGAGGTAGACTGGAATTGCATTGAAAGCATAGGAAAAGAGGCAGAACGTCCACAATGATGCACTTGGCCAAAAAGGGCGTATGCGTTTTTTCCTGAATATATTCAGGAAAAAACGCATACGCCCTTTTTGGCCAACCAAGCAAGCTTGCAAAGGAAATCTGCACTACAATGAAGTCTCACTTCCCCCCGGTCAAAAGGGCCATCTGAAAAAAGTGTAAAATCCAGAAAGGCAGGACAGGCCATGGAGAACTGGGAGCCTTGTTATGCTGATGGGCGGGATGTAAATTGCCAACAGACATTCCGGAGAAGTGTATTGTGTTTCCTGAAACATCTAAAAAACAAAGCAACAGAACCTAGGGCACTTCCACTTATGGGCCTATAGCTTAGGGAAATTAAAATCAAAAAGACACAGCCACCCCAAAGTTTGGAACGGCTCTGTTTACAAGAACCTCGTTTACAGTACAACTTCAACATCGCAGAAAGTGAAAAATGGATAAAGAAGTTGTGGTATTTACTTACAAAGCAATATCACTCAGCAATGAAATCTGTGTCATCAGGCCCTTAGCAGCACAATGAGTGGATTCAGGTATGATGATTCTAACTGAAATAAGTCACACAGAAAAAGAAACATCATAAGATATCAGTAATACACAGAATGGAAACTTGGCTACACAGGAACTGAATTACAGAACAGAACAGGGTCTCAAATTTAGAAAACCAACTTATGCTTGCTTAAGGGTAAAGGTGAGTTGGGGTGTTGCATAAAACCAGAGATTGAAATGAGCACAGATAAAGTTCCTTAAGCCAAATATGGAATAGACAAGAGCTACTCTTTGCTCAACGAAATGGACTCAACACCGCATATTAAACGCCTAAGAATGTACCTGACTAGTAAGTATCTTAAAACCTATAGATTGCTATGTCTCCGAAAGAGAATCAAGCATGTGTACAGGGGCATAAACGCAGCAGTGATAGGATTGGAGAGGTTCGGTGAGCAAATGAAGACCCTTTGAAGTCATATTGCATGGTACCCATTCCACGGGTTTCAACTACCCAGGTTTTAGGTATTCTTCCTTCAGCTAAAACATGCATGTGGAACCCAGAGTATCATCAACCATGTGATCGGAAGACGTGTTCAAATATGTCTCAGTTTTCCTCCCCTGGTACTCGGGTGCAACATTCCAGACGCTTGACTAACACTCTCCCCACTTGGAGAGTCAGCGCCTTTAACCTCCTGTTTGGCCCAGTTTGCAATTTCTGCGGAAGATGAACAGGATTAGCGAGAACCAATGAGAGGCTAGCTGGAGGTGTCTGGACGGGCAAATTTAACTCTCATTTCCCACCAGGAAGAGGAAATAACCAAAGGCTCAGCGTGCCGTACCGGAACCAGATTAGGGCCTGAAGCCATCCTGCGGTGTTGCGGCCAGGTCACAAGAAAGCGAGTTGAAGAAAGGAGCTCAGGGGCACTGTAATTCACAAACCTGCAGAGTTATAAATGACAGCTATCGTCCAAAAATAGACTGAAGTAAGGCTGCCAAGCGGACTTGAAAGTGGGGCAGAATTGTAGGAAACCGATTTCAGGAGGTAGACTGGAATTGCATTGAAAGCATAGGAAAAGAGGCAGAACGTCCACAATGATGCACTTGGCCAAAAAGGGCGTATGCTTTTTTTCCTGAATATATTCAGGAAAAAACGCATACGCCCTTTTTGGCCAACCAAGCAAGCTTGCAAAGGAAATCTGCACTACAGTGAAGTCTCACTTCCCCCCGGTCAAAAGGGCCATCTGAAAAAAGTGTAAAATCCAGAAAGGCAGGACAGGCCATGGAGAACTGGGAGCCTTGTTATGCTGATGGGCGGGATGTAAATTGCTGACAACCACTCGGGAGAAGTGTATGGTGTTTCCTGAAACATCTAAAAAACAAAGCAACAGAACCTAGGGCACTTCCTCTTATGGTCCTATAGCTTAGGGAAATTAAAATCAAAAAGACACAGCCACCCCAAAGTTTGGAACGGCTCTGTTTACAAGAACCTCGTTTACAGTACAAGTTCAACATCGCAGAAAGTGAAAAATGGATAAAGAAGTTGTGGTATTTACTTACAAAGCAATATCACTCAGCAATGAAATCTGTGTCATCAGGCCCTTAGCAGCACAATGAGTGGATTCAGGTATGATGATTCTAACTGAAATAAGTCACACAGAAAAAGAAACATCATAAGATATCACTAATACACGGAATGTAAACTTGGCTACACAGGAACTGAATTACAGAACAGAACAGGGTCTCAAATTTAGAAAACCAACTTATGCTTGCTTAAGGGGAAAGGTGAGTTGGGGTGCTGCATAAAACCAGAGATTGAAATGAGCACAGATAAATTTCCTTAAGCCAAATATGGAATAGACAAGAGCTACTCCTTGCTCAACGAAATGGACTCAACACCGCATATTAAACGCCTAAGAATGTACCTGACTAGTAAGTATCTTAAAACCTATGGATTGCTATGTCTCCGAAAGAGAATCAAGCATGTGTACAGGGGCATAAACGCAGCAGCGATAGGATTGGAGAGGTTCGGTGAGCAAATGAAGACCCTTTGAAGTCATATTGCATGGTACCCATTCCAAGGGTTTCACATACCCAGGTTTAAGGTATTCTTCCTTCAGCTAAAACATGCATGTGGAACCTAGAGTATTATCAACCATGTGATCGGGAGACGTGTTCAAATATGTCTCAGTTTTCGTACCCTGGTACTCGGGTGCAACATTCCAGACGCTTTACTAACACTCTCCCGACTTGGAGAGTCAGTCCCTTTAACCTCCTGTTTGGCCCAGTTTGCAATTTCTGCGGAAGATGAACAGGAATAGCGAGAACCAATGAGAGGCTAGCTGGAGGTGTCTGGATGGGCAAATTTAACTCTCATTTCCCACCAGGAAGAGGAATTAACCAAAGGCTCAGCGTGCCGTGCCGGAACCAGATTAGGGCCTGAAGCCATCCTGCGGTGTTTCGGCCAGCTCACAAGAAAGCGAGTTGAAGAAAGGAACTCAGGGGCACTGTAATTCACAAACCTGCAGAGTTATAAATGACAGCTATCGTCCAAAAATAGACTGAAGTAAGGCTGCCAAGAGGACTTGAAAGCGGGGCAGAATTACAGGAAACTGATTTCAGGAGGTAGACTGGAATTGCATTGAAAGCATAGGAAAAGAGGCAGAACGTCCACAATGATGCACTTGGCCAAAAAGGGCGTATGCGTTTTTTCCTGAATATATTCAGGAAAAAACGCATACGCCCTTTTTGGCCAACCAAGCAAGCTTGCAAAGGAAATCTGCACTACAATGAAGTCTCACTTCCCCCCGGTCAAAAGGGCCATCTGAAAAAAGTGTAAAATCCAGAAAGACAGGACAGGCCATGGAGAACTGGGAGCCTTGTTATGCTGATGGGCGGGATGTAAATTGCCAACAACCACTCGGGAGAAGTGTATGGTGTTTCCTGAAACATCTAAAAAACAAAGCAACAGAGCCTAGGGCACTTCCACTTATGGTCCTATAGCTTAGGGAAATTAAAATCAAAAAGACACAGCCACCCCAAAGTTTGGAACGGCTCTGTTTACAAGAACCTCGTTTACAGTACAAGTTCAACATCGCAGAAAGTGAAAAATGGATAAAGAAGTTGTGGTATTTACTTACAAAGCAATATCACTCAGCAATGAAATCTGTGTCATCAGGCCCTTAGCAGCACAATGAGTGGATTCAGATATGATGATTCTAACTGAAATAAGTCACACAGAAAAAGAAACATCATAAGATATCAGTAATACACGGAATGTAAACTTGGCTACACAGGAACTGAATTACAGAACAGAACAGGGTCTCAAATTTAGAAAACCAACTTATGCTTGCTTAAGGGGAAAGGTGAGTTGGGGTGCTGCATAAAACCAGAGATTGAAATGAGCACAGATAAAGTTCCTTAAGCCAAATATGGAATAGACAAGAGCTACTCCTTGCTCAACGAAATGGACTCAAAACCGCATATTAAACGCCTAAGAATGTACCTGACTAGTAAGTATCTTAAAACCTATAGATTGCTATCTCTCCAAAAGAGAATCAAGCATGTGTACAGGGTCATAAACGCAGCAGTGATAGGATTGGAGAGGTTCGGTGAGCAAATGAAGACCCTTTGAAGTCATATTTCATGGTACCCATTCCACGGGTTTCAACTACCCAGGTTTTAGGTATTCTTCCTTCAGCTAAAACATGCATGTGGAAGCCAGAGTATGATCAACCGTGTGATCGGAAGACGTGTTCAAATATGTCTCAGTTTTCCTCCCCTGGTACTCGGGTGCAACATTCCAGACGCTTGACTAACACTCTACCCACTTGGAGAGTCAGTGCCTTTAACCTCCTGTTTGGCACAGTTTGCAATTTCTGCGGAAGATGAACAGGATTAGCGAGAACCAATGAGAGGCTAGCTGGAGGTGTCTGGACGGGCAAATTTAACTCTCATTTCCCACCAGGAAGAGGAAATAACCAAAGGCTCAGCGTGCCGTACCGGAACCAGATTAGGGCCTGAAGCCATCCTGCGGTGTTGCGGCCAGGTCACAAGAAAGCGAGTTGAAGAAAGGAGCTCAGGGGCACTGTAATTCACAAACCTGCAGAGTTATAAATGACAGCTATCGTCCAAAAATAGACTGAAGTAAGGCTGCCAAGAGGACTTGAAAGCGGGGCAGAATTGTAGGAAACCGATTTCAGGAGGTAGACTGGAATTGCATTGAAAGCATAGGAAAAGAGGCAGAACGTCCACAATGATGCACTTGGCCAAAAAGGGCGTATGCGTTTTTTCCTGAATATATTCAGGAAAAAACGCATACGCCCTTTTTGGCCAACCAAGCAAGCTTGCAAAGGAAATCTGCACTACAATGAAGTCTCACTTCCCCCCGGTCAAAAGGGCAATCTGAAAAAAGTGTAAAATCCAGAAAGGCAGGACAGGCCATGGAGAACTGGGAGCCTTGTTATGCTGATGGGCGGGATGTAAATTGCCAACAGACATTCCGGAGAAGTGTATGGTGTTTCCTGAAACATATAAAAAACAAAGCAACAGAATCTAGGGCACTTCCACTTATGGTCCTATAGCTTAGGGAAATTAAAATCAAAAAGACACAGCCACCCCAAAGTTTGGAATGGCTCTGTTTACAAGAACCTCGTTTACAGTACAAGTTCAACATCGCAGAAAGTGAAAAATGGATAAAGAAGTTGTGGTATTCACTTACAAAGCAATATCACTCAGCAATGAAATCTATGTCCTCAGGCCCTTAGCAGCACAATAAGTGGATTCAGGTATGATGATTCTAACTGAAATAAGTCACACAGAAAAAGAAACATCATAAGATATCAGTAATACACGGAATGGAAACTTGTCTACACAGGAACTGAATTACAGAACAGAACAGGGTTTCAAATTTAGAAAACCAACTTATTCTTGCTTAAGGGTAAAGGTGAGTTGGGGTGCTGCATAAAACCAGAGATTGAAATGAGCACAGATAAAGTTCCTTAAGCCAAATATGGAATAGACAAGAGCTACTCCTTGCTCAACGAAATGGACTCAACACCCCATATTAAACGCCTAAGAATGTACCTGACTAGTAAGTATCTTAAAACCTATGGATTGCTATGTCTCCGAAAGAGAATCAAGCATGTGTACAGGGGCATAAACGCAGCAGTGATAGGATTGGAGAGGTTCAGTGAGCAAATGAAGACCCTTTGAATTCATATTGCATGGTACCCATTCCACGGGTCTCAACTCTCCAGTTTTAAAGTATTCTTCCTTCAGCTAAAACATGCATGTGGAACCCAGAGTATGATCAACCATGTGATCGGGAGACGTGTTCAAATATGTCTCAGTTTTCGTACCTGGTACTCGGGTGCAACATTCCAGACGCTTTACTAACACTCTCCCCACTTGGAGAGTCAGTCCCTTTAACCTCCTGTTTGGCCCAGTTTGCAATTTCTGCGGAAGATGAACAGGAATAGCGAGAACCAATGAGAGGCTAGCTGGAGGTGTCTGGACGGGCAAATTTAACTCTCATTTCCCACCAGGAAGAGGAATTAACCAAAGGCTCAGCATGCCGGGCCGGAACCAGATTAGGGCCTGAAGCCATCCTGCGGTGTTGCGGCCAGCTCAAAAGAAAGCGAGTTGAAGAAAGGAGCTCAGGGGCACTGTAATTCACAAACCTGCAGAGTTATAAATGACAGCTATCGTCCAAAAATAGACTGAAGTAAGGCTGCCAAGAGGACTTGAAAGCGGGGCAGAATTGCAGGAAACCGATTTCAGGAGGTAGACTGGAATTGCATTGAAAGCATAGGAAAAGAGGCAGAACGTCCACAATGATGCACTTGGCCAAAAAGGGCGTATGCGTTTTTTCCTGAATATATTCAGGAAAAAACGCATACGCCCTTTTTGGCCAACCAAGCAAACTTGCAAAGGAAATCTGCACTACAATGAAGTCTCACTTCCCCCCGGTCAAAAGGGCCATCTGAAAAAAGTGTAAAATCCAGAAAGGCAGGACAGGCCATGGAGAACTGGGAGCCTTGTTATGCTGATGGGCGGGATGTAAATTGCCAACAGACACTCAGGAGAAGTGTATGGTGTTTCCTGAAACATCTATAAAACAAAGCAACAGAGCCTAGGGCACTTCCACTTATGGTCCTATAGCTTAGGGAAATTAAAATCAAAAAGACACAGCCACCCCAAAGTTTGGGACGCCTCTGTTTACAAGAACCTCGTTTACCGTACAAGTTCAATATCACAGAAAGTGAAAAATGGATAAAGAACTTGTGGTACTTACGTACAATACAGTATCACTCAGCAATGAAATCTATGTCATCAGGCCCGTAGCAGCATAATGAGTGGATTCAGGTACGATGATTCTAACTGAAATAAGTCACACAGAAAAAGAAACATCATAAGATATCACTAATACACGGAATGTAAACTTGGCTACACAGGAACTGCATTCCAAAACAGAACAGGGTCTCAAATTTAGAATACCAACTTATGCTTGCTTAAGGGGAAAGGTGAGTTGGGGTGCTGCATAAAACCAGAGATTGAAATGAGCACAGATAAACTTCCTTAAGCCAAATATGGAATAGACAAGAGCTACTCCTTGCTCAACGAAATGGACTCAAAACCCCATATTAAACGCCTAAGAATGTACCTGACTAGTAAGTATCTTAAAACCTATGGATTGCTATGTCTCCAAAAGAGAATCAAGCGTGTGTACAGGGGCATAAACGCAGCAGTGATAGGATTGGAGAGGTTCGGTGAGCAAATGAAGACCCTTTGAAGTCATATTGCATGGTACCCATTACAAGGGTCTCAACTCTCCAGGTTTAAGGTATTCTTCCTTCAGCTAAAACATGCATGTGGAACCCAGAGTATGATCAACCATGTGAACGGGAGACGTGTTCAAATATGTTTCAATTTTCGTACCCTGGTACTCGGGTGCAACATTCCAGACGCTTTACTAACACTCTCCCGACTTGGAGAGTCAGTCCCTTTAACCTCCTGTTTGGCCCAGTTTGCAATTTCTGCGGAAGATGAACAGGAATAACGAGAACCAATGAGAGGCTAGCTGGAGGTGTCTGGACGGGCAAATTTGACTCTCATTTCCCACCAGTAAGAAGAATTAACCAAAGGCTCAGCGTGCCGTGCCACAACCAGATTAGGGCCTGAAGCCATCCTGCGGTGTTGCGGCCAGCTCAAAAGAAAGCGAGTTGAAGAAAGGAGCTCAGGGGCACTGTAATTCACAAACCTGCAGAGTTATAAATGACAGCTATCGTCCAAAAATAGACTGAAGTAAGGCTGCCAAGAGGACTTGAAAGCGGGGCAGAATTGCAGGAAACCGATTTCAGGAGGTAGACTGGAATTTCATTGAAAGCATAGGAAAAGAGGCAGAACGTCCACAATGATGCACTTGGCCAAAGAGGACGTATGCGTTTTTTCCTGAATATATTCAGGAAAAAACCCATACACCCTTTTTGGCCAACCAAGCAAGCTTGCAAAGGAAATCTGCACTACAATGAAGTCTCACTTCCCCCCGGTCAAAAGGGCCATCTGAAAAAAGTGTAAAATCCAGAAAGGCAGGACAGGCCATGGAGAACTGGGAGCCTTGTTATGCTGATGGGCGGGATGTAAATTGCCAACAGACATTCGGGAGAAGTGTATGGTGTTTCCTGAAACATCTAAAAAACAAAGCAACAGAACCTAGGGCACTTCCACTTATGGTCCTATAGCTTAGGGAAATTAAAATCAAAAAGACACAGCCACCCCAAAGTTTGGAATGGCTCTGTTTACAAAAACCTCGTTTACAGTACAAGTTCAACATCGCAGAAAGTGAAAAATGGATAAAGAAGTTGTGGTATTCACTTACAAAGCAATATCACTCAGCAATGAAATCTATGTCATCAGGCACTTAGCAGCACAATGAGTGGATTCAGGTATGATGATTCTAACTGAAATAAGTCACACAGAAAAAGAAACATCATAAGATATCAGTAATACACGGAATGGAAACTTGTCTACACAGGAACTGAATTACAGAACAGAACAGGGTGTCAAATTTAGAAAACCAACTTATGCTTGCTTAAGGGTAAAGGTGAGTTGGGGTGCTGCATAAAACCAGAGATTGAAATGAGCACAGATAAAGTTCCTTAAGCCAAATATGGAATAGACAAGAACTACTCCTTGCTCAACGAAATGGACTCAACACCGCATATTAAACGCCTAAGAATGTACCTGACTAGTAAGTATCTTAAAACCTATGGATTGCTATGTTTCCGAAAGAGAATCAAGCATGTGTACAGGGGCATAAACGCAGCAGTGATAGGATTGGAGAGGTTCAGTGAGCAAATGAAGACCCTTTGAATTCATATTGCATTGTACCCATTCCACGGGTCTCAACTCTCCAGTTTTAAAGTATTCTTCCTTCAGCTAAAACATGCATGTGGAACCTAGAGTATGATCAACCATGTGATCGGGAGACGTGTTCAAATATGTCTCAGTTTTCGTACCCTGGTACTCGGGTGCAACATTCCAGACGCTTTACTAACACTCTCCCGACTTGGAGAGTCAGTCCCTTTAACCTCCTGTTTGGCCCAGTTTGCAATTTCTGTGGAAGATGAACAGGAATAGCGAGAACCAATGAGAGACTAGCTGGAGGTGTCTGGACTGGCAAATTTAACTCTCATTTCCCACCAGGAAGAGGAATTAACCAAAGGCTCAGCGTGCCGTGCCGGAACCAGATTAGGGCTTGAAGCCATCCTGCGGTTTTGCGGCCAGGTCACAAGAAAGCGAGTTGAAGAAAGGAGCTCAGGGGCACTGTAATTCACAAACCTGCAGAGTTATAAATGACAGCTATCGTCCAAAAATAGACTGAAGTAAGGCTGCCAAGAGGACTTGAAAGCGGGGCAGAATTGCAGGAAACCGATTTCAGGAGGTAGACTGGAATTGCATTGAAAGCATAGGAAAAGAGGCAGAACGTCCACAATGATGCACTTGGCCAAAAAGGGCGTATGCGTTTTTTTCTGAATATATTCAGGAAAAAACGCATATGCCCTTTTTGGCCAACCAAGCAAACTTGCAAAGGAAATCTGCACTACAATGAAGTCTCACTTCTCCCCGGTCAAAAGGGCCATCTGAAAAAAGTGTAAAATCCAGAAAGGCAGGAAAGGCCATGGAGAACTGGGAGCCTTGTTATGCTGATGGGCGGGATGTAAATTGCCAACAGACACTCAGGAGAAGTGTATGTTGTTTCCTGAAACATCTATAAAACAAAGCAACAGAGCCTAGGGCACTTCCACTTATGGTCCTATAGCTTAGGGAAATTAAAATCAAAAAGACACAGCCACCCCAAAGTTTGGGACGCCTCTGTTTACAAGAACCTCGTTTACCGTACAAGTTCAATATCACAGAAAGTGAAAAATGGATAAAGAACTTGTGGTACTTACGTACAATGCAGTATCAATCAGCAATGAAATCTATGTCATCAGGCCCGTAGCAGCATAATGAGTGGATTCAGGTACGATGATTCTAACTGAAATAAGTCACACAGAAAAAGAAACATCATAAGATATCACTAATACACGGAATGTAAACTTGGCTACACAGGAACTGCATTCCAAAACAGAACAGGGTCTCAAATTTAGAATACCAACTTATGCTTGCTTAAGGGGAAAGGTGAGTTGGGGTGCTGCATAAAACCAGAGATTGAAATGAGCACAGATAAAGTTCCTTAAGCCAAATATGGAATAGACAAGAGCTACTCCTTGCTCAACGAAATGGACTCAACACCGCATATTAAACGCCTAAGAATGTACCTGACTAGTAAGTATCTTAAAACCTATGGATTGCTAAGTCTCCGAAAGAGAATCAAGCATGTGTACAGGGGCATAAACGCAGCAGTGATAGGATTGGAGAGGTTCGTGAGCAAATGAAGACCCTTTGAAGTCATATTGCATGGTACCCATTACACGGGTCTTAACTCTCCAGGTTTAAGGTATTCTTCCTTCAGCTAAAACATGCATGTGGAACCCAAGTATGATCAACCATGTGAACGGGAGACGTGTTCAAATATGTCTCAGTTTTCCTCCCCTGGTACTCGGGTGCAACATTCCAGACGCTTTACTAACACTCTCCCGACTTGGAGAGTCAGTCCCTTTAACCTCCTGTTTGGCCCAGTTTGCAATTTCTGCGGAAGATGAACAGGAATAGCGAGAACCAATGAGAGACTAGCTGGAGGTGTCTGGACGGGCAAATTTAACTCTCATTTCCACCAGTAAGAAGAATTAACCAAAGGCTCAGCGTGCCGTGCCAGAACCAGATTAGGGCCTGAAGCCATCCTGCGGTGTTGCGGCCAGGTCACAAGAAAGCGACTTGAAGAAAGGAGCTCAGGGGCACTGTAATTCACAAACCTGCAGAGTTATAAATGACAGCTATCGTCCAAAAATAGACTGAAGTAAGGCTGCCAAGAGGACTTGAAAGCGGGGCAGAATTGCAGGAAACCGATTTCAGGAGGTAGACTGGAATTGCATTGAAAGCATAGGAAAAGAGGCAGAACGTCCACAATGATGCACTTGGCCAAAAAGGGCGTATGCGTTTTTTCCTGAATATATTCAGGAAAAAACGCATACGCCCTTTTTGGCCAACCAAGCAAGCTTGCAAAGGAAATCTGCACTACAATGAAGTCTCACTTCCCCCCGGTCAAAAGGGCCATCTGAAAAAAGTGTAAAATCCAGAAAGGCAGGACAGGCCATTGAGAACTGGGAGCCTTGTTATGCTGATGGGCGGGATGTAAATTGCCAACAGACACTCAGGAGAAGTGTATGGTGTTTCCTGAAACATCTATAAAACAAAGCAACAGAGCCTAGGGCACTTCCACTTATGGTCCTATAGCTTAGGGAAATTAAAATCAAAAAGACACAGCCACCCCAAAGTTTGGGACGCCTCTGTTTACAAGAACCTCGTTTACAGTACAAGTTCAACATTGCAGAAAGTGAAAAATGGATAAAGAAGTTGTGGTATTCACTTACAAAGCAATATCACTCAGCAATGAAATCTATGTCATCAGGCCCTTAGAAGCACAATGAGTGGATTCAGGTATGATGATTCTAACTGAAATAAGTCACACAGAAAAAGAAACATCATAAGATATCAGTAATACACGGAATGTAAACTTGGCTACACAGGAACTGAATTACAGAACAGAACAGGGTCTCAAATTTAGAAAACCAACTTATGCTTGCTTAAGGGTAAAGGTGAGTTGGGGTGCTGCATAAAACCAGAGATTGAAATGAGCACAGATAAAGTTCCTTAAGCCAAATATGGAATAGACAAGAGTTACTCCTTGCTCAACGAAATGGACTCAACACCGCATATTAAACGCCTAAGAATGTACCTGACTAGTAAGTATCTTAAAACCTATGGATTGCTATGTCTCCGAAAGAGAATCAAGCATGTGTACAGGGGCATAAACGCAGCAGCGATAGGATTGGAGAGGTTCGGTGAGCAAATGAAGACCCTTTGAAGTCATATTGCATGGTACCCATTCCACGGGTTTCAACTACCCAGGTTTAAGGTATTCTTCCTTCAGCTAAAATATGCATGTGGAACCTAGAGTATGATCAACCATGTGATCGGGAGACGTGTTCAAATATGTCTCAGTTTTCGTACCCTGGTACTCAGGTGCAACATTCCAGACGCTTTACTAACACTCTCCCGACTTGGAGAGTCAGTCCCTTTAACCTCCTGTTTGGCCCAGTTTGCAATTTCTGCGGAAGATGAACAGGAATAGTGAGAACCAATGAGAGACTAGCTGGAGGTGTCTGGACGGGCAAATTTAACTCTCATTTCCCACCAGGAAGCGGAATTAACCAAAGGCTCAGCATGCCGTGCCGGAACCAGATTAGGGCCTGAAGCCATCCTGCGGTGTTGCGGCCAGGTCACAAGAAAGCGACTTGAAGAAAGGAGCTCAGGGACACTGTAATTCACAAACCTGCAGAGTTATAAATGACAGCTATCGTCCAAAAATAGACTGAAGTAAGGCTGCCAAGAGGACTTGAAAGCGGGGCAGAATTGCAGGAAACCGATTTCAGGAGGTAGACTGGAATTGCATTTCAAGCATAGGAAAAGAGGCAGAACGTCCACAATGATGCACTTGGCCAAAAAGGGCGTATGCGTTTTTTCCTGAATATATTCAGGAAAAAACGCATACGCCCTTTTTGGCCAACCAAGCAGGCTTACAAAGGTAATCTGCACTACAATGAAGTCTCAATTCCCCCTGCTCAAAGGGGCCAATTGAAAAAAGTGTAAAATCCAGAAAGGCAGGACAGGCCATGGAGAACTGGGAGCCTTGTTATGCTGATGGGCGGGATGTAAATTGCCAACAGACACTCGGGAGAAGTGTATGGTGTTTCCAGAAACATCTAAAAAACAAAGCAACAGAGCCTAGGGCACTTCCACTTATGGTCCTATAGCTTAGGGAAATTAAAATCAAAAAGACACAGCCACCCCAAAGTTTGCGACGCCTCTGTTTACAAGAACCTCGTTTACCGTACAATTTCAATATCGCAGAAAGTGAAAAATGGATAAAGAAGTTGTGGTACTTACGTACAATGCAGTATCAATCAGCAATGAAACCTATGTCATCAGGCCCGTAGCGGCATAATGAGTGGATTCAGGTACGATGATTCTAACTGAAATAAGTCACACAGAAAAAGAAACATCATAAGATATCACTAATACACGGAATGTAAACTTGGCTACACAGGAACTGCATTCCAAAACAGAACAGGGTCTCAAATTTAGAAAACCAACTTATGCTTGCTTAAGGGGAAAGGTGAGTTGGGGTGCTGCATAAAACCAGAGATTGAAATGAGCACAGATAAAGTTCCTTAAGCCAAATATGAATAGACAAGAGCTACTCCTTGCTCAACGAAATGGACTCAACACCGCATATTAAACGCCTAAGAATGTACCTGACTAGTAAGTATCTTAAAACCTATGGATTGCTATGTCTCCAAAAGAGAATCAAGCGTGTGTACAGGGGCATAAATGCAGCAGTGATAGGATTGGAGAGGTTCGGTGAGCAAGTGAAGACCCTTTGAAGTCATATTTCATGGTACCCATTTCACGGGTCTCAAATCTCCAGGTTTAAGGTATTCTTCCTTCAGCTAAAACATGCATGTGGAACCCAGAGTATGATCAACCGTGTGAACGGGAGACGTGTTCAAATATGTCTCAGTTTTCCTCCCCTGGTACTCGGGTGCAACATTCCAGACGCTTTACTAACACTCTCCCCACTTGGAGAGTCAGTCCCTTTAACCTCCTGTTTGGCCCAGTTTGCAATTTCTGCGGAAGATGAACAGGAATAGCGAGAACCAATGAGAGACTAGCTGGAGGTGTCTGAACGGGCAAATTTAACTCTCATTTCCCACCAGTAAGAGGAATTAACCAAAGGCTCAGCATGCCGTGCCGGAACCAGATTGGGGCCTGAAGCCATCCTGCGGTGTTGCAGCCAGGTCAGAAGAAAGCGAGTTGAAGAAAGGAGCTCAGGGGCACTGTAATTCACAAACCTGCAGAGTTATAAATGACAGCTATCGTCCAAAAATAGACTGAAGTAAGGCTGCCAAGAGGACTTGAAAGCGGGGCAGAATTGCAGGAAACCGATTTCAGGAGGTAGACTGGAATTGCATTGAAAGCATAGGAAAAGAGGCAGAACGTCCACAATGATGCACTTGGCCAAAAAGGGCGTATGCGTTTTTTCCTGAATATATTCAGGAAAAAACGCATACGCTCTTTTTGGCCAACCAAGCAAGCTTGCAAAGGAAATCTGCACTACAATGAAGTCTCACTTCCCCCCGGTCAAAAGGGCCATCTGAAAAAAGTGTAAAATCCAGAAAGGCAACAGGCCATTGAGAAGTGGGAGCCTTGTTATGCTGATGGGCAGGATGTAAATTGCCAACAGACACTTGGGAGAAGTGTATGGTGTTTCCTGAAACATCTAAAAAACAAAGCAACAGAGCCTAGGGCACTTCCACTTATGGTCCTATAGCTTAGGGAAATTAAAATCAAAAAGACACAGCCACCCCAAAGTTTGGAACGGCTCTGTTTACAAGAACCTCGTTTACAGTACAAGTTCAACATTGCAGAAAGTGAAAAATGGATAAAGAAGTTGTGGTATTCACTTACAAAGCAATATCACTCAGCAATGAAATCTATGTCATCAGCCCCTTAGCAGCACAATGAGTGGATTCAGGTATGATGATTCTAACTGAAATAAGTCACACAGAAAAAGAAACATCATAAGATATCAGTAATACACGGAATGTAAACTTGGCTACACAGGAACTGAATTACAGAACAGAACAGGGTCTCAAATTTAGAAAACCAACTTATGCTTGCTTAAGGGTAAAGGTGAGTTGGGGTGCTGCATAAAACCAGAGATTGAAATGAGCACAGATAAAGTTCCTTAAGCCAAATATGGAATAGACAAGAGCTACTCCTTGCTCAACGAAATGGACTCAACACCGCATATTAAACGCCTAAGAATGTACCTGACTAGTAAGTATCTTAAAACCTATGGATTGCTATGTCTCCGAAAGAGAATCAAGCATGTGTACAGGGGCATAAACGCAGCAGCGATAGGATTGGAGAGGTTCGGTGAGCAAATGAAGACCCTTTGAAGTCATATTGCATGGTACCCATTCCACGGGTTTCAACTACCCAGGTTTAAGGTATTCTTCCTTCAGCTAAAATATGCATGTGGAACCTAGAGTATGATCAACCATGTGATCGGGAGACGTGTTCAAATATGTCTCAGTTTTCGTACCCTGGTACTTGGGTGCAACATTCCAGACGCTTTACTAACACTCTCCCGACTTGGAGAGTCAGTCCCTTTAACCTCCTGTTTGGCCCAGTTTGCAATTTCTGCGAAAGATGAACAGGAATAGCGAGAACCAATGAGAGGCTAGCTGGAGGTGTCTGGACGGGAAATTTAACTCTCATTTCCCACCAGGAAGCGGAATTAACCAACGGCTCAGCGTGCCGTGCCGGAACCAGATTAGGGCCTGAAGCCATCCTGCGGTGTTGCGGCCAGCTCAAAAGAAAGCGAGTTGAAGAAAGCAGCTCAGGGGCACTGTAATTCACAAACCTGCAGAGTTATAAATGACAGCTATTGTCCAAAAATAGACTGAAGTAAGGCTGCCAAGAGGACTTGAGAGCGGGGCAGAATTGCAGGAAACCGATTTCAGGAGGTAGACTGGAATTGCATTTCAAGCATAGGAAAAGAGGCAGAACGTCCACAATGATGCACTTGGCCAAAAAGGGCGTATGCGTTTTTTCCTGAATATATTCAGGAAAAAACGCATACGCCCTTTTTGGCCAACCAAGCAGGCTTACAAAGGTAATCTGCACTACAATGAAGTCTCAATTCCCCCTGCTCAAAGGGGCCAATTGAAAAAAGTGTAAAATCCAGAAAGGCAGGACAGGCCATGGAGAACTGGGAGCCTTGTTATGCTGATGGGCGGGATGTAAATTGCCAACAGACACTCGGGAGAAATGTATGGTGTTTCCTGAAACATCTAAAAAACAAAGCAACAGAGCCTAGGGCACTTCCACTTATGGTCCTATAGCTTAGGGAAATTAAAATCAAAAAGACACAGCCACCCCAAAGTTTGCGACGCGTCTGTTTACAAGAACCTCGTTTACCGTACAATTTCAATATCGCAGAAAGTGAAAAATGGATAAAGAAGTTGTGGTACTTACGTACAATGCAGTATCAATCAGCAATGAAATCTATGTCATCAGGCCCGTAGCGGCATAATGAGTGGATTCAGGTACGATGATTCTAACTGAAATAAGTCACACAGAAAAAGAAACATCATAAGATATCACTAATACACGGAATGTAAACTGGCTACACAGGAACTGAATTCCAAAACAGAACAGGGTCTCAAATTTAGAAAACCAACTTATGCTTGCTTAAGGGGAAAGGTGAGTTGGGGTGCTGCATAAAACCAGAGATTGAAATGAGCACAGATAAAGTTCCTTAAGTCAAATATGGAATAGACAAGAGCTACTCCTTGCTCAACGAAATGGACTCAAAACCCCATATTAAACGCCTAAGAATATACCTGACTAGTAAGTATCTTAAAACTTATGGATTGCTATGTCTCCAAAAGAGAATCAAGCATGTGTACAGGGGCATAAACGCAGCAGTGATAGGATTGGAGAGGTTCGGTGAGCAAATGAAGACCCTTTGAAGTCATATTGCATGGTACCCATTCCACGGGTCTCAACTCTCCAGGTTTAAGGTATTCTTTCTTCAGCAAAAACATGCATGTGGAACCCAGAGTATGATCAACCGTGTGATCGGGAGACGTGTTCAAATATGTCTCAGTTTTCGTCCCCTGGTACTTCGGTGCAACATTCCAGACGCTTTACTAACACTCTCCCCACTTGGAGAGTCAGTGCCTTTAACTTCCTGTTTGGCCCAGTTTGCAATTTCTGCGGAAGATGTACAGGAATAGGGAGAACAAATGAGAGACAAGCGGGAGGTGTCTGGACCGGCAAATTTAACTCTCATTTCCCACCTGGATGAGGAATTAACCAAAGGCTCAGCGTGCCATGCCGGAAACAGATTAGGGCCTGAAGCAATCCTGCGGTGTGGTGGCCAGCTCACAAGAAAGTGAGTTGAAGAAAGGAGCTCAGGGGCACTGTAATTCACAAACCTGCAGACTTATAAATGACAGCTATCATCCAAAAATACACTGAAGTAAGGCTGCCAAGAGGACTTGAAAGCGGGGCAGAATTGCAGGAAACCGATTTCAGGAGGTAGACTGGAATTGCATTGAAAGCATAGGAAAAGAGGCAGAACGTCCACAATGATGCACTTGGCCAAAAAGGGCGTATGCGTTTTTTCCTGAATATATTCAGGAAAAAACGCATACGCCCTTTTTGGCCAACCAAGCAAGCTTGCAAAGGAAATCTGCACTACAATGAAGTCTCACTTCCCCCCGGTCAAAAGGGCCATCTGAAAAAAGTGTAAAATCCAGAAAGGCAACAGGCCATTGAGAAGTGGGAGCCTTGTTATGCTGATGGGCAGGATGTAAATTGCCAACAGACACTTGGGAGAAGTGTATGGTGTTTCCTGAAACATCTAAAAAACAAAGCAACAGAGCCTAGGGCACTTCCACTTATGGTCCTATAGCTTAGGGAAATTAAAATCAAAAAGACACAGCCACCCCAAAGTTTGGAACGGCTCTGTTTACAAGAACCTCGTTTACAGTACAAGTTCAACATTGCAGAAAGTGAAAAATGGATGAAGAAGTTGTGGTATTCACTTACAAAGCAATATCACTCAGCAATGAAATCTATGTCATCAGGCCCTTAGCAGCACAATGAGTGGATTCAGGTATGATTATTCTAACTGAAATAAGTCACACAGAAAAAGAAACATCATAAGATATCAGTAATACACGGAATGTAAACTTGGCTACACAGGAACTGAATTACAGAACAGAACAGGGTCTCAAATTTAGAAAACCAACTTATGCTTGCTTAAGGGGAAAGGTGAGTTGGGGTGCTGCATAAAACCAGAGATTGAAATGAGCACAGATAAAGTTCCTTAAGCCAAATATGGAATAGACAAGAGCTACTCCTTGCTCAACGAAATGGACTCAACACCCCATATTAAACGCCTAAGAATGTACCTGACTAGTAAGTATCTTAAAACCTATGGATTGCTATGTCTCCAAAAGAGAATCAAGCATGTGTACAGGGGCATAAATGCAGCAGTGATAGGATTGGAGAGGTTCGGTGAGCAAATGAAGACCCTTTGAAGTCATATTTCATGGTACCCATTACACGGGTCTCAAATCTCCAGGTTTAAGGTATTCTTCCTTCAGCTAAAACATGCATGTGGAACCCAGAGTATGATCAACCATGTGAACGGGAGACGTGTTCAAATATGTCTCAGTTTTCCTCCCCTGGTACTCGGGTGCAACATTCCAGACGCTTTACTAACACTCTCCCCACTTGGAGAGTCAGTCCCTTTAACCTCCTGTTTGGCCCAGTTTGCAATTTCTGCGGAAGATGAACAGGAATAGCGAGAACCAATGAGAGACTAGCTGGAGGTGTCTGAACGGGCAAATTTAACTCTCATTTCCCACCAGTAAGAGGAATTAACCAAAGGCTCAGCATGCCGTGCCGGAACCAGATTAGGGCCTGAAGCCATCCTGCGGTGTTGCGGCCAGGTCACAAGAAAGCGAGTTGAAGAAAGGAGCTCAGGGGCACTGTAATTCACAAACCTGCAGAGTTATAAATGACAGCTATCGTCCAAAAATAGACTGAAGTAAGGCTGCCAAGAGGACTTGAAAGCGGGGCAGAATTGCAGGAAACCGATTTCAGGAGGTAGACTGGAATTGCATTGAAAGCATAGGAAAAGAGGCAGAACGTCCACAATGATGCACTTGGCCAAAAAGGGCGTATGCGTTTTTTCCTGAATATATTCAGGAAAAAACGCATACGCTCTTTTTGGCCAACCAAGCAAGCTTGCAAAGGAAATCTGCACTACAATGAAGTCTCACTTCACCCCGGTCAAAAGGGCCATCTGAAAAAAGTTTAAAATCCAGAAAGGCAACAGGCCATTGAGAAGTGGGAGCCTTGTTATGCTGATGGGCAGGATGTAAATTGCCAACAGACACTTGGGAGAAGTGTATGGTGTTTCCTGAAACATCTAAAAAACAAAGCAACAGAGCCTAGGGCACTTCCACTTATGGTCCTATAGCTTAGGGAAATTAAAATCAAAAAGACACAGCCACCCCAAAGTTTGGAACGGCTCTGTTTACAAGAACCTCGTTTACAGTACAAGTTCAACATTGCAGAAAGTGAAAAATGGATAAAGAAGTTGTGGTATTCACTTACAAAGCAATATCACTCAGCAATGAAATCTATGTCATCAGGCCCTTAGCAGCACAATGAGTGGATTCAGGTATGATGATTCTAACTGAAATAAGTCACACAGAAAAAGAAACATCATAAGATATCAGTAATACACGGAATGTAAACTTGGCTACACAGGAACTGAATTACAGAACAGAACAGGGTCTCAAATTTAGAAAACCAACTTATGCTTGCTTAAGGGTAAAGGTGAGTTGGGGTGCTGCATAAAACCAGAGATTGAAATGAGCACAGATAAAGTTCCTTAAGCCAAATATGGAATAGACAAGAGCTACTCCTTGCTCAACGAAATGGACTCAACACCGCATATTAAACGCCTAAGAATGTACCTGACTAGTAAGTATCTTAAAACCTATGGATTGCTATGTCTCCGAAAGAGAATCAAGCATGTGTACAGGGGCATAAACGCAGCAGCGATAGGATTGGAGAGGTTCGGTGAGCAAATGAAGACCCTTTGAAGTCATATTGCATGGTACCCATTCCACGGGTTTCAACTACCCAGGTTTAAGGTATTCTTCCTTCAGCTAAAATATGCATGTGGAACCTAGAGTATGATCAACCATGTGATCGGGAGACGTGTTCAAATATGTCTCAGTTTTCGTACCCTGGTACTTGGGTGCAACATTCCAGACGCTTTACTAAGACTCTCCCGACTTGGAGAGTCAGTCCCTTTAACCTCCTGTTTGGCCCAGTTTGCAATTTCTGCGGAAGATGAACAGGAATAGCGAGAACCAATGAGAGACTAGCTGGAGGTGTCTGGACGGGCAAATTTAACTCTCATTTCCCACCAGGAAGCGGAATTAACCAAAGGCTCAGCGTGCCGTGCCGGAACCAGATTAGGGCCTGAAGCCATCCTGCGGTGTTGCGGCCAGCTCAAAAGAAAGCGAGTTGAAGAAAGGAGCTCAGGGGCACTGTAATTCACAAACCTGCAGAGTTATAAATGACAGCTATCGTCCAAAAATAGACTGAAGTAAGGCTGCCAAGAGGACTTGAGAGCGGGGCAGAATTGCAGGAAACCGATTTCAGGAGGTAGACTGGAATTGCATTTCAAGCATAGGAAAAGAGGCAGAACGTCCACAATGATGCACTTGGCCAAAAAGGGCGTATGCGTTTTTTCCTGAATATATTCAGGAAAAAACGCATACGCCCTTTTTGGCCAACCAAGCAGGCTTACAAAGGTAATCTGCACTACAATGAAGTCTCAATTCCCCCTGCTCAAAGGGGCCAATTGAAAAAAGTGTAAAATCCAGAAAGGCAGGACAGGCCATGGAGAACTGGGAGCCTTGTTATGCTGACGGGCGGGATGTAAATTGCCAACAGACACTCGGGAGAAATGTATGGTGTTTCCTGAAACATCTAAAAAACAAAGCAACAGAGCCTAGGGCACTTCCACTTATGGTCCTATAGCTTAGGGAAATTAAAATCAAAAAGACACAGCCACCCCAAACTTTGGAACGGCTCTGTTTACAAGAACCTCGTTTACCGTACAATTTCAATATCGCAGAAAGTGAAAAATGGATAAAGAAGTTGTGGTACTTACGTACAATGCAGTATCAATCAGCAATGAAATCTATGTCATCAGGCCCGTAGCGGCATAATGAGTGGATTCAGGTACGATGATTCTAACTGAAATAAGTCACACAGAAAAAGAAACATCATAAGATATCACTAATACACGGAATGTAAACTGGCTACACAGGAACTGAATTCCAAAACAGAACAGGGTCTCAAATTTAGAAAACCAACTTATGCTTGCTTAAGGGGAAAGGTGAGTTGGGGTGCTGCATAAAACCAGAGATTGAAATGAGCACAGATAAAGTTCCTTAAGTCAAATATGGAATAGACAAGAGCTACTCCTTGCTCAACGAAATGGACTCCACACCCCATATTAAACGCCTAAGAATATACCTGACTAGTAAGTATCTTAAAACCTATGGATTGCTATGTCTCCAAAAGAGAATCAAGCATGTGTACAGGGGCATAAACGCAGCAGTGATAGGATTGGAGAGGTTCGGTGAGCAAATGAAGACCCTTTGAAGTCATATTGCATGGTACCCATTCCACGGGTCTCAACTCTCCAGGTTTAAGGTATTCTTTCTTCAGCTAAAACATGCATGTGGAACCCAGAGTATGATCAACCGTGTGATCGGGAGACGTGTTCAAGTATGTCTCAGTTTTCGTCCCCTGGTACTTCGGTGCAACATTCCAGACGCTTTACTAACACTCTCCCCACTTGGAGAGTCAGTGCCTTTAACTTCCTGTTTGGCCCAGTTTGCAATTTCTGCGGAAGATGTACAGGAATAGGGAGAACCAATGAGAGACAAGCGGGAGGTGTCTGGACGGGCAAATTTAACTCTCATTTCCCACCAGGATGAGGAATTAACCAAAGGCTCAGCGTGCCGTGCCGGAAACAGATTAGGGCCTGAAGCAATCCTGCGGTGTGGCGGCCAGCTCACAAGAAAGTGAGTTGAAGAAAGGAGCTCAGGGGCACTGTAATTCACAAACCTGCAGACTTATAAATGACAGCTATCATCCAAAAATATACTGAAGTAAGGCTGCCAAGAGGACTTGAAAGCGGGGCAGAATTGCAGGAAACCGATTTCAGGAGGTAGACTGGAATTGCATTGAAAGCATAGGAAAAGAGGCAGAACGTCCACAATGATGCACTTGGCCAAAAAGGGCGTATGCGTTTTTTCCTGAATATATTCAGGAAAAAACGCATACGCCCTTTTTGGCCAACCAAGCAAGCTTGCAAAGGAAATCTGCACTACAATGAAGTCTCACTTCCCCCCGGTCAAAAGGGCCATCTGAAAAAAGTGTAAAATCCAGAAAGGCAACAGGCCATTGAGAAGTCGGAGCCTTGTTATGCTGATGGGCAGGATGTAAATTGCCAACAGACACTTGGGAGAAGTGTATGGTGTTTCCTGAAACATCTAAAAAACAAAGCAACAGAGCCTAGGGCACTTCCACTTATGGTCCTATAGCTTAGGGAAATTAAAATCAAAAAGACACAGCCACCCCAAAGTTTGGAACGGCTCTGTTTACAAGAACCTCGTTTACAGTACAAGATCAACATTGCAGAAAGTGAAAAATGGATGAAGAAGTTGTGGTATTCACTTACAAAGCAATATCACTCAGCAATGAAATCTATGTCATCAGGCCCTTAGCAGCACAATGAGTGGATTCAGGTATGATGATTCTAACTGAAATAAGTCACACAGAAAAAGAAACATCATAAGATATCAGTAATACACGGAATGTAAACTTGGCTACACAGGAACTGAATTACAGAACAGAACAGGGTCTCAAATTTAGAAAACCAACTTATGCTTGCTTAAGGGGAAAGGTGAGTTGGGGTGCTGCATAAAACCAGAGATTGAAATGAGCACAGATAAAGTTCCTTAAGCCAAATATGGAATAGACAAGAGCTACTCCTTGCTCAACGAAATGGACTCAACACCGCATATTAAACGCCTAAGAATGTACCTGACTAGTAAGTATCTTAAAACCTATGGATTGCTATGTCTCCAAAAGAGAATCAAGCGTGTGTACAGGGGCATAAATGCAGCAGTGATAGGATTGGAGAGGTTCGGTGAGCAAATGAAGACCCTTTGAAGTCATATTTCATGGTACCCATTACACGGGTCTCAAATCTCCAGGTTTAAGGTATTCTTCCTTCAGCTAAAACATGCATGTGGAACCCAGAGTATGATCAACCATGTGAACGGGAGACGTGTTCAAATATGTCTCAGTTTTCCTCCCCTGGTACTCGGGTGCAACATTCCAGACGCTTTACTAACACTCTCCCTACTTGGAGAGTCAGTCCCTTTAACCTCCTGTTTGGCCCAGTTTGCAATTTCTGCGGAAGATGAACAGGAATAGCGAGAACCAATGAGAGACTAGCTGGAGGTGTCTGAACGGGCAAATTTAACTCTCATTTCCCACCAGTAAGAGGAATTAACCAAAGGCTCAGCATGCCGTGCCGGAACCAGATTAGGGCCTGAAGCCATCCTGCGGTGTTGCGGCCAGGTCACAAGAAAGCGAGTTGAAGAAAGGAGCTCAGGGGCACTGTAATTCACAAACCTGCAGAGTTATAAATGACAGCTATCGTCCAAAAATAGACTGAAGTAAGGCTGCCAAGAGGACTTGAAAGCGGGGCAGAATTGCAGGAAACCGATTTCAGGAGGTAGACTGGAATTGCATTGAAAGCATAGGAAAAGAGGCAGAACGTCCACAATGATGCACTTGGCCAAAAAGGGCGTATGCGTTTTTTCCTGAATATATTCAGGAAAAAACGCATACGCTCTTTTTGGCCAACCAAGCAAGCTTGCAAAGGAAATCTGCACTACAATGAAGTCTCACTTCACCCCGGTCAAAAGGGCCATCTGAAAAAAGTGTAAAATCCAGAAAGGCAACAGGCCATTGAGAAGTGGGAGCCTTGTTATGCTGATGGGCAGGATGTAAATTGCCAACAGACACTTGGGAGAAGTGTATGGTGTTTCCTGAAACATCTAAAAAACAAAGCAACAGAGCCTAGGGCACTTCCACTTATGGTCCTATAGCTTAAGGAAATTAAAATCAAAAAGACACAGCCACCCCAAAGTTTGGAACGGCTCTGTTTACAAGAACCTCGTTTACAGTACAAGTTCAACATTGCAGAAAGTAAAAAATGGATAAAGAAGTTGTGGTATTCACTTACAAAGCAATATCACTCAGCAATGAAATCTATGTCATCAGGCCCTTAGCAGCACAATGAGTGGATTCAGGTATGATGATTCTAACTGAAATAAGTCACACAGAAAAAGAAACATCATAAGATATCAGTAATACACGGAATGTAAACTTGGCTACACAGGAACTGAATTACAGAACAGAACAGGGTCTCAAATTTAGAAAACCAACTTATGCTTGCTTAAGGGTAAAGGTGAGTTGGGGTGCTGCATAAAACCAGAGATTGAAATGAGCACAGATAAAGTTCCTTAAGCCAAATATGGAATAGACAAGAGCTACTCCTTGCTCAACGAAATGGACTCAACACCGCATATTAAACGCCTAAGAATGTACCTGACTAGTAAGTATCTTAAAACCTATGGATTGCTATGTCTCCGAAAGAGAATCAAGCATGTGTACAGGGGCATAAACGCAGCAGCGATAGGATTGGAGAGTTTCGGTGAGCAAATGAAGACCCTTTGAAGTCATATTGCATGGTACCCATTCCACGGGTTTCAACTACCCAGGTTTAAGGTATTCTTCCTTCAGCTAAAATATGCATGTGGAACCTAGAGTATGATCAACCATGTGATCGGGAGACGTGTTCAAATATGTCTCAGTTTTCGTACCCTGGTACTTGGGTGCAACATTCCAGACGCTTTACTAAGACTCTCCCGACTTGGAGAGTCAGTCCCTTTAACCTCCTGTTTGGCCCAGTTTGCAATTTCTGCGGAAGATGAACAGGAATAGCGAGAACCAATGAGAGACTAGCTGGAGGTGTCTGGACGGGCAAATTTAACTCTCATTTCCCACCAGGAAGCGGAATTAACCAAAGGCTCAGCGTGCCGTGCCGGAACCAGATTAGGGCCTGAAGCCATCCTGCGGTGTTGCGGCCAGCTCAAAAGAAAGCGAGTTGAAGAAAGGAGCTCAGGGGCACTGTAATTCACAAACCTGCAGAGTTATAAATGACAGCTATCGTCCAAAAATAGACTGAAGTAAGGCTGCCAAGAGGACTTGAGAGCGGGGCAGAATTGCAGGAAACCGATTTCAGGAGGTAGACTGGAATTGCATTTCAAGCATAGGAAAAGAGGCAGAACGTCCACAATGATGCACTTGGCCAAAAAGGGCGTATGCGTTTTTTCCTGAATATATTCAGGAAAAAACGCATATGCCCTTTTTGGCCAACCAAGCAGGCTTACAAAGGTAATCTGCACTACAATGAAGTCTCAATTCCCCCTGCTCAAAGGGGCCAATTGAAAAAAGTGTAAAATCCAGAAAGGCAGGACAGGCCATGGAGAACTGGGAGCCTTGTTATGCTGACGGGCGGGATGTAAATTGCCAACAGACACTCGGGAGAAATGTATGGTGTTTCCTGAAACATCTAAAAAACAAAGCAACAGAGCCTAGGGCACTTCCACTTATGGTCCTATAGCTTAGGGAAATTAAAATCAAAAAGACACAGCCACCCCAAAGTTTGGAACGGCTCTGTTTACAAGAACCTCGTTTACCGTACAATTTCAATATCGCAGAAAGTGAAAAATGGATAAAGAAGTTGTGGTACTTACGTACAATGCAGTATCAATCAGCAATGAAATCTATGTCATCAGGCCCGTAGCGGCATAATGAGTGGATTCAGGTACGATGATTCTAACTGAAATAAGTCACACAGAAAAAGAAACATCATAAGATATCACTAATACACGGAATGTAAACTGGCTACACAGGAACTGAATTCCAAAACAGAACAGGGTCTCAAATTTAGAAAACCAACTTATGCTTGCTTAAGGGGAAAGGTGAGTTGGGGTGCTGCATAAAACCAGAGATTGAAATGAGCACAGATAAAATTCCTTAAGTCAAATATGGAATAGACAAGAGCTACTCCTTGCTCAACGAAATGGACTCCACACCCCATATTAAACGCCTAAGAATATACCTGACTAGTAAGTATCTTAAAACCTATGGATTGCTATGTCTCCAAAAGAGAATCAAGCATGTGTACAGGGGCATAAACGCAGCAGTGATAGGATTGGAGAGGTTCGGTGAGCAAATGAAGACCCTTTGAAGTCATATTGCATGGTACCCATTCCACGGGTCTCAACTCTCCAGGTTTAAGGTATTCTTTCTTCAGCTAAAACATGCATGTGGAACCCAGAGTATGATCAACCGTGTGATCGGGAGACGTGTTCAAGTATGTCTCAGTTTTCGTCCCCTGGTACTTCGGTGCAACATTCCAGACGCTTTACTAACACTCTCCCCACTTGGAGAGTCAGTGCCTTTAACTTCCTGTTTGGCCCAGTTTGCAATTTCTGCGGAAGATGTACAGGAATAGGGAGAACCAATGAGAGACAAGCGGGAGGTGTCTGGACGGGCAAATTTAACTCTCATTTCCCACCAGGATGAGGAATTAACCAAAGGCTCAGCGTGCCGTGCCGGAAACAGATTAGGGCCTGAAGCAATCCTGCGGTGTGGCGGCCAGCTCACAAGAAAGTGAGTTGAAGAAAGGAGCTCAGGGGCACTGTAATTCACAAACCTGCAGACTTATAAATGACAGCTATCATCCAAAAATATACTGAAGTAAGGCTGCCAAGAGGACTTGAAAGCGGGGCAGAATTGCAGGAAACCGATTTCAGGAGGTAGACTGGAATTGCATTGAAAGCATAGGAAAAGAGGCAGAACGTCCACAATGATGCACTTGGCCAAAAAGGGCGTATGCGTTTTTTCCTGAATATATTCAGGAAAAAACGCATACGCCCTTTTTGGCCAACCAAGCAAGCTTGCAAAGGAAATCTGCACTACAATGAAGTCTCACTTCCCCCCGGTCAAAAGGGCCATCTGAAAAAAGTGTAAAATCCAGAAAGGCAACAGGCCATTGAGAAGTCGGAGCCTTGTTATGCTGATGGGCAGGATGTAAATTGCCAACAGACACTTGGGAGAAGTGTATGGTGTTTCCTGAAACATCTAAAAAACAAAGCAACAGAGCCTAGGGCACTTCCACTTATGGTCCTATAGCTTAGGGAAATTAAAATCAAAAAGACACAGCCACCCCAAAGTTTGGAACGGCTCTGTTTACAAGAACCTCGTTTACAGTACAAGTTCAACATTGCAGAAAGTGAAAAATGGATGAAGAAGTTGTGGTATTCACTTACAAAGCAATATCACTCAGCAATGAAATCTATGTCATCAGGCCCTTAGCAGCACAATGAGTGGATTCAGGTATGATGATTCTAACTGAAATAAGTCACACAGAAAAAGAAACATCATAAGATATCAGTAATACACGGAATGTAAACTTGGCTACACAGGAACTGAATTACAGAACAGAACAGGGTCTCAAATTTAGAAAACCAACTTATGCTTGCTTAAGGGGAAAGGTGAGTTGGGGTGCTGCATAAAACCAGAGATTGAAATGAGCACAGATAAAGTTCCTTAAGCCAAATATGGAATAGACAAGAGCTACTCCTTGCTCAACGAAATGGACTCAACACCGCATATTAAACGCCTAAGAATGTACCTGACTAGTAAGTATCTTAAAACCTATGGATTGCTATGTCTCCGAAAGAGAATCAAGCATGTGTACAGGGGCATAAACGCAGCAGCGATAGGATTGGAGAGGTTCGGTGAGCAAATGAAGACCCTTTGAAGTCATATTGCATGGTACCCATTCCACGGGTTTCAACTACCCAGGTTTAAGGTATTCTTCCTTCAGCTAAAATATGCATGTGGAACCTAGAGTATGATCAACCATGTGATCGGGAGACGTGTTCAAATATGTCTCAGTTTTCGTACCCTGGTACTCGGGTGCAACATTCCAGACGCTTTACTAACACTCTCCCGACTTGGAGAGTCAGTC